>NC_041398.2:109411447-109783947 GCF_900747795.2 Erpetoichthys calabaricus
TCTGTACTCTTTTTTTTTTTTTTCATTGGTACTGTGAGTGCTGTGCAGAGTGGAGGCAGAACCTCAGGGTTCTTCAGGGGTGTGTGTTCTTGCTCCTACTTTTTTCAGTGCTTGCATGGACTGAGTGTTGGGCAAGGTCGTGGAGTCCAGCGGCTGTGGCGCATCTGTTGGTGAAGAGAGATTCACTGATCTTAACTTTGCTGACAATGCTGTGATGTTCGCGGAGTCAATGGAGGCTCTGATTGGGGGTCTTGAGCGACTGAGCGAGGAGACTGAGTGTCTGGGTTTGCAAGTGTACTGGATAGAAAACAAGATCCAGGCCTTTAATGACCTCTTAGGCACAGCCATCAGAAAGTGTTGTCCTTGTCAAGAGGTTTACTTACCTAGGCAGCGACATTCATGTTTCTGGTGACTCTTCCTATGAAGTCAGTAGACAGATTGAGAAAGCATGGGGGGGGGGGGCATGGGGGGGCACGAGGTCACTGGAAAAGGGTTTGTGGCACTCCCAATATCTTTGAAAAAGGACAAAAGTCAAGTGTTTAGAGTCCTAGTGCTTCCTGTTTTGCTATACAGTTGCGAGACATGGATGCTATCCAGTGACCTGAGATGAAGGCTGGACTCCTTCTGTACTGTGTCTCTTCGGAGAATCCTTGGGTACCTCTGGATTGACTTTGTGTCGAATGAGTGGTTGCTCACGAAGTCCCGAATGAGGCACATTACTTGCATTGTGGGAAGCATCAGTTATGGCACTATGGCCATGTAACTTGTTTCCCTGCGGGTGATCCAGCTTGCTGGATTCTCATTGTTGAGGACCTGAGTGGCTGGACCAGGCCAAGGGGACACCCATGTAACACCTGACTGTGGCAGATAGATGGTCATTTCTGGAGGATGTGACTGGACCGCATGTCTGCCTGGAGGGTTGCCCACCAGAATCCTTAGCTGTTTCGTCATGTGGTGGGTACAATTCCCAACCTGACCTGACCTGTACTCCTTTTTTGCTATTTTGAATAAGATACCTTTGCTGTTAACTTATATATAAAACACTTTATACAATTATAATATAACGTAAGATCAATATAATTGAATATGCATATAGTATAGCAGACAGTATAGTCAACTTCATGGTAAGTAAAGGGAACTTAGAAATACTGCAATCAAGACAGCATTTACAGTATGCACCTGAATAATTAACAGAGTTCTTCCTGCAAAGAACTTGTGAACTTTCCAGCATTACTTCTGCTTTCTGACTTGGCAGGATAGGCTCCAGCTCCATCATGAACCAGAAGTGCATTAAGTGGGCTTGAGAAATATATGATAATTAACAAAATTTATAGAAAAGGTATACCTTTCATTATTGAGCAGTATTGAGAACACAATTTTTTAAATCCACATGTCAAACATTCTGTTTGAATCTTGTTTTATTTTTGTTTTCCTTTTTATTTATTTTATTTTCTGTGCATTGAAATTGAAGTACGTGGTTGTATGTGGTATCATTATTATTTTTTTAATAGAGTGGGTGCCGTTGTAATACCCAACACTGATTTGTACTTTGATTGGAGGAGGGCAAGAGGTGCACTATCTACTTCAGAAATCAAACAATAAAAAAATACCAATTCTTGTTTTATTTTTGGTTTTGGATATCAGACATATTAAATAGAAGCCATTGGTTCTTATTAGACCAGACACATTTTCTTAGGTGGCAATTACCTATTTCCACAACAGGCAGAAATTACTTTTTTTTTTGGAAACCATCCACATCTCACATAGTGAGAGCTCTCTAGTATTTTTGAGGTTATCTGCATGTTATGGAATAGCAGCTGACCACTATTTTGAGGTAGCATCCCAGAAGCCATTGTAACTTGCTTGGCAAGATAGTTATTGATTTTAAGCTATGCCAGCCAAGTTCTAAGATGGCTACATTTTTGTTACCTTTTCAACCAACAACTTTCAGCTTAAGTTTTAAGTTGCTTATCTCTACCTTTTCTATGCAGATATTAGTGAACAACCAATCCCCAGTTATATTGTTTTTGCATTTATCCAGTCAATCAACAACCTACTCTGTGGTTGTGCCTACATCCAGGTAAATGTATGGTAAGTTAGTAACTTTTTATCCCTAGGGGAAATTTAGCTTTTCCAGAAGCTCAAGAAAACAACAACAACCTTTATGAGGCTCACACAAGATTTACCAAAAAAGAAGAAGAAAAAACCTTTTGACTTTGTTAATGATAAGAGTGCAGTAACAATGAGACATTATAAAAGCATATTGATGTGAAGGAGCCCTAATAGCATTTCTTGACACAATTCTTTTGAATTATTTATTGTCTAAAAGTACTTAGTAGTAGTGTATCATAGAGGGGATGCCCTGCATTGTTCATAAAGGCCATCAATTTTGTCTTCAATTTATCTGGCTATTGCTGCCCCCAGCAGGTTAAGAGTGTGTCCTTTAGCTGTGTCTGCCTTCTTAATTAGCTTGTTCATTTGGTGGGCCTCCCTTGAAGTGATGTTACCAGCCCAGCATACCCCACAGTGAAGAAAATCACAGTGGCCATCACAGTGCTTGTAACTGATGTGGACTCCAAGTACTTGTAGCAAGGTGCCATCTCAGCATCCACAATAGTGACCAGGTATAGAGATTGATGTGGCGAAAGTCAATAACCAGATTCTTGGTTTTGCTGATGCTGAATTGCAGACAATTTCTATTGCACTCTCTGTACGCCCTTCAGAGCCATTTGTCAGCAGATCTGAAAACTCTTCTAGTGCTTTAGATATCAAGGGCTTGTAGTTTGCAAAGAAGCACACTATCTTTGAGAATAAAACAGTGTTGAGACATAAGTTAATATAGTCTGTAATGTATGATGACTCATGCATCATTTCCAAATCTGTCCTTTAAAAATAGTCATTCAGAAACATTTCAGCTTCCAGGGTCCATTTTTTACTGTCCTGTGGCAACAGGTCACTGTTTATTAACACGTTTTTAGGTGGGAGTAACGTTAGTAAGATTGTAATTGGATCTGCCAAGTGGCACCACAGGTTTGTATCAAAGGTATCTTTAACATTTGCATAAAGCATAAAACATACTGATTGAAGTTTGTCATTGTTCTTTTGAAAATCACATGGTTGAAGTCATTGCATTTTTATAATTGCCAAGTTGAAATGGTTCATCATTAGAGTGCTGGTAACCGAGAAAATAATTTCTATTACTGGATATGAGAATGATGACAATCACATTGGTCAATAGAAAGGTTTATTTGCTGTGAACTGTGTGAGATGTAACAAAAGACTATGAGCTATTCATGTAGTTTGGAACTTCATATTTGTTAATAGATATGAGTGAAACAGCTGTTTCTGCATACAATTTCATGAAACTGACTCTAAATTGTTTCAAATGTAATTTTGCAGTTGTGATGTTAAACTCATTCAAAACATTTTTTGTGGGGTGTAAATGTTTTGTGGGGGAGATGTTTTGTGTTAAACAGGGAATATCATTCCCAAAAGCCTGTTTACACTTCTTTGTTTTCAGAAGTTGTGAAATGAAGGTACACATACCAGTGATATTTCAGTTCTGATATTATTTGTAGTTTTAGTTTTTATTTTATTTTATAAAATGAATTTTTATTTTTATTTCATTCTAGTTTTCAGTGGAGTCAACAATTTTTATTTTTATTTAGTTCTGTGTTTAAAATTTTAGGTTTAATTTTATTTAGTTCTGACTTTTTTACATAATATTAGTACAATTTTTCTGTTCCAAACCACAAATGCTGGCCTACACATATTTCAATGCAAGTTATGTTTCAGTCAACAAAATACACTCACAGTTCATAATGTAGTTAAACACAGCTTGATTATTAATGATCAAACAGACTAAGTGGCTTAATGAGTACAGTCAGCAAGATCAAATGTTTCAACCCAAGAAACCAGTGTGTGCAAGCACATTGCTGTTAAGCTTTAAATGAGCATGCATTTCGAGAGCCACACAGGTGCACTGACAAGGTCCTCGGCACTATGAGGGACACCAGCAAGACTGCATGTTGATGATTTCTGCTGGCAGTACTAAAGCAGTGACATGCAGTGGGGTTCATGGCTGGTGAGGCACGGATTCCTTCAGAGTCAGATTTACAAATATATAAACCCAAAAGAGTAGTGGATTCACTATTCATCTGGCACATTGACTACTGGTTATGTTTCCTATCTCATCTGCATTCTTTACACACACATAGGTAAGGCACATATTTGGCTGAGAAAGAAAGTTACCATTTGTAGTGGCAAGAGAGAGCAGAGAGCGCATTTGCTCTGCACCCTCCAGGTATTCAAAATTTGCCGTTGCAATTTCACAATTCATACTTAATCAATACAAACGAAAGTATAGAGTGGTGTACAAAAAAAACGGATTTCAATTTTGACCTTAATTGAATTATTTCATTTTTTTTTTAAGTTTTCAATTCTGATGCTTAAATCAATTTTATTGCAGACTGTTCAACATAATGATAACAAGAAAAACAAAACAATATTTTATTTAAGGTCAAAATTTAGTTTTTAAATATTGGATTTTTTTCTTAGTCTGATCCCATTTTTTTATTAAATTGAAAACTGTTTATGGTCTTACCTTTATTTGTAAATGAAGTTCATGCGCCTATCCTTCTCCATGAAAATCTCTGTCACTTTCTTGTAAAAGTCCTCCTTATTTTCCTTTAGTTTTAAAAGTCTTAATCTTCCACTTTGGCAGTTAGTCGGAACAAAAAATAAAAATAAACGGACCGCTGCAGTGCACATGACTTTCTGATATTGCTAAATTATTGGCACCTCTGTGTAGAAGAACAGCAGCAACGTGCACCTGTTGGGCTCACATCCACCCCCATCAGTGCAGCACTGTATTGTCTGCCTCGCTTTGTGCCTTGTCACTGTGGTTTTATGTCCGTTCAGCAAGACTAGATATGTCACACACATTCATTAAAGATATTAACCAGACTGTGGAAAGTCAGGGTGTATAATAAACGCGTGTGTAAACATTATATTAGCGACATACAGAGAGACAGCAACAGGCACACACCAATTGCATGCATCAACCCAGTGTGTGAGGGATAGCGCAGTCCGAGGTGAGGCTCGTCTCATCGCTGCCACAGTTCACATTTCTCCCCTATATTTGATCAGAAAATGCACAAATTCATCGATTTTGACTATAAAAATGATCAAAATTATCATACAGAAAACAAATTTATAGCACCGACCAGTGGACAAATTTTATGTTATCATTATTAGTTTTTTTACCTTCCATGATGACAGGTGAGACCACATGTCCCTGTATGAAGTGCAGTCAAGGTGCTAGAGAAGTGCTGGCCTTCCACTAAGTACTGATCCAGCTGGTCCTACACTGAAACACTGAGACTCTTTTCTTATTTTCACATGCTACATTTGCTTTTATTATCATCTGCTCTGTAATTAAAGTATTTCCTCACATTACTTTCTCGCTTTCTATCTGCAAACATCTGTGCAAAACTCACCATCGTCAACCACAAGTACTTACTGCTTCAACCCGACGAGCCAAATGCTCTCAACAAACAAACAACAGTCCTTTATGAAAGTTGCACCGCGTGACTATAGTAAGCCCGAGGCACAAGATCACCACATAGTCAAGAGCACAACATAACTGAATGCTCAGGGTGACCTACAAACAACCCCTCTGCACGACTGAACCGGACTGAACGAAAATGCTATTGCTGTTTTTTTCATTTTTACTCAATTTTCATTCTCATTTTAGTTCGTTCACATATCACTCATTTTTATTTTTATTTAGTTTTAGTTTCTGTTTTTGCCGTAATTTCAGTTCACGATCTTGTAGTTCTAGTTCTCATTTTTGTTATGAAAATATCAATGACACACACTAGTCAAATTAATTTTATTTTACCACTGTAATTCACATCATTATGGAGGACCACAGTGATTTTTTAAAAATACTATATAATATACTGCATAACTTCCACACAAATTCACACCATAATGTACTATTGTGTACATTACTTTGTTTTCTCTGCAGTACCTGGAAAGTCTCCACCTGTATTTGATTCCTGCAGATGATCATATTCATATTCTGTCCTTCACGTTCTGTGCTGTAGAACTTTGAGTATCATTTCTGACAGCAACGCATCCTTAACATTGAGATTGCCAAGAATGTCATCATAATTGGCTAAACAGGCAATGTACCACTAGAACAACCACAGCAGCTGTATATATGCCAGAAAATTCATCCAGTCATCAGTTTATTTTTTTCAGTAAAGAACTTTATTTAAACTCTAAATAAAAGGTAGATGCATGCAGAATAAATGCAGCAAAATGCTTCCTGGAAGGAAGCGAACCTTTTGCAGCAAATTCAATTTTTTGTGAATCTTTTTACTCATGATTATTTGTTGATATACAGGCTGAGATCAAGACAAAACATTTCAAACTCCTTTCACTTTTATAAGTTCTCTTGACCAGCAGTACTTAACTGAAAAGAGAAGAAGCATTATTGGTAAAAATGAAAATAGTTCAAAATTTTGGTAGCACAGTTATGTATGTTATGTTATGATAATGCCTTTGATTTTGATTATGGATGAATATGTGTTTGGACAGGTCTCTACCTACTTAGCACATATTGATTTTATTCTTTTTTATCCAGCTGTTCCTTGCATAAAATTTCACTGTCAGGCAAATCACAAGAGGATCTTCTGTGCACCGGCTTCTTTGGGCAAGCTCATATATTTTCTATGGGGTTGAGGTCTGTATGATAGGTCTGGTCTCTGACTTGACCAATCTAAAACACAGACATTCTTTCTTTTTTAAGATATTACTTGATTCAGTTGCCACTGTGGCTCAGGGCGCAGAAAGTAGCTTAAATTTAACATTCTTCTTTAGCTATGGAAGAGAGCAAGTCAGAGGTTTATGGCAGGAGGGCAGCAGGTTTTAAGCCAAAATAGCTTTATTTTTTAAGTAACCCTGCGTCATTCCGACACTGTAACATAATGCTGCCACCATCAGGCTTGACTAGGTTGTACATTCTTTGCAAAAGCTGTGTAGGCTTTTGGTCAAGCATAGATATTGGAATTATTATCCCATTGGATTTTGGGTGATCTAATGTATCCTCTTGGAAATCTTTATTAAAGGTTTGGATATTCTTTTTTATAAGAAATTGCTTCCAGCTGGGCAGCGTCTTTGTGGATCTGGAGACAGCATATGACAGGGTGCCTTAAGAGGAGTTGTGGTATTGTATGAGGAATTTGGGAGTGGCAGAGGAGTATGTAAGAGTTGTACAGGATATGTATGAGGGAAGTGTGACAGTGGTGAAAACTGCAGTAGGAGTGACGGATGCATTCAACATAGAGGTGGCATTACATCACGGATTGGCTCTGAGCCCTTTCTTATTTGCAATGGTGATGGACGAGATTAGACAGGAATCCCTGTGCACTATGATGTTTGCTGATGACATTATGATCTGTAGCGAGAGTAGGGAGGAGGTCGAGGAGAACCTGGAGAGTTGGAGGTTTACTCTAGAGAGGTGAGGAATGAAGGTCAGTAAGAACAAGACAGAATATATGTATGTGAATAAAAGGGAGGTCAGAAGAATGGTGAGGATGCAGGGAGTAGAGTTGGTGAAGGTGGATGAGTTTAAATACTTGGAATTAACAATTCAGAGTAACGGGGATTGTGGAAGAGAGGTGAAAAAGAGAGTGCAGGCAGGGTGGAATGGGTGCAGAAGAGTGTTAGGAGTGATTTGTGACAGACGGGTATCAGCAAGAGTGAAAGGGAAGGTCTACAGGACAGTAATGAGACTAGCTATGTTATATAGATTAGAGACGGTGGCACTGACCAGAAAGCAGGAGGCAGGGCTAGAGGTGGCAGAGTTAAAGATTTTAAGATTTGCATTGGGTGTGACAAGGATGGACAGGATTAGAAATGAGTACATTAGAGGGTCAGCTCAATGTGGACGGTTAGGAGAGAAGGTCAGAGAGGCAAGATTGCATTGGTTTGGACATGTGCAGCAGATAGATGTTGGGTATATTGGGAGAAGGATGTTAAGGATACAGCTGCCAGGCAAGAGGAAAAGAGGAAGACCTAAGAGAAGGTTTATGGATGTGGTGATAGAGGACATAGAGGTGTTGGCTGTAACAGAGCAAGGTGCAGAAGACAGGACAACATGGAAAAAGATGATCTGCTGTGGCAACCCCTGTCTTTAAACATTAAAATCATGTTAGTGTTTTATATTAGGCAGCAAGTGAACAGTCACTACTGTACCACCTACCTAAAGATTGCTTCAGACCATGTACACCCCTTCATGTGCCCTGCCACACTGCTAAAACTGTTCAGGAGTGGTTCATGATTTGTATATACAGATATACAGTGCTACAGTAGCTCTTCTGAGGGATCAGATCTGATGGGCTTGCCTTCACTTTTCATGCACATCAATGAGATTTCGATGCCCATGAACCTGTTGCCGGTTTACTTGGTTGTCCTTCCTGAGACCACTTTTGGTAGGTACTAACTACTGCATACCAGGAACACCCCACAAGACCTGCCATTTTGGAGATGTATGGCCTAGTCATCTAGCCATCACAATGTGGCCCTTGTCAAAGTCGTTCAGATCATTACTTTGCCAATTTTTCCTGCTTCCAACAAATCAACTTCATGAACTAGGTGTTCATTTGCTGCCTAATATAACCCACCCTTTGACAGGTGCCATTGTAACAAGCTAATCAATGTTATTCACATCATCTGTCAGTGGTTTTAATGTTGTGGATGATCGGTGTATGTGGTTGAACTTCAGAACTTCATATTTGCTGAAAATACAACTGCTACTTTCTTGGCAAGCTTGTGTCATATTAAGAGACCAGACTCCTAACACTGCTTGATAGTCTTTTGTGATAAATTGCCATATCCTTTTACTGTTGTTCTTATTCACTTTTCCTGCCAGTGGTTTTAATGTTATGGCTAATCAGTGTAAATAGTATAATTGTGAGTGTTTAGTGAAGGCAAAATGTGGACCTTTGCAGATAGTATTATATTATATTATATTATATTGTGTTATGTTATTATATTATAATACTCATTATGAGTTGTTTTGAGGAAATGTAGTTTTTAAATATTGTATTTTCTGCATCTCAATAATTTCCTAAATTAATTTCTTAGTATCACAATATAACTTTTTAAATTAATTCCATTATGAAATACATCCCTGTATAACTTATTTCATAAGCTAATATTCTTACTTACATTTAACATTTAATGTAATGGCACCCATACATCCTTGCCAACAAAGTCACATAGACATTACAATTAATGCCTGATATTGGTCTCTTTAGATAGCAAGTTCAGTGCTTGCTATACACGGAAAGCAGATAAGCCAGACAAAGACGAATGTAAGAAAGCATTTGGCAGAGGAATCTAAGTGCATGAATGATGTATTCCAAACAGAGACAAGTGCTTTACACAGTCAAAAAAAGAATGCTTTTGATTAAGGTAATGGGAAACTACTGGCTACTTCACAAAAATAAATAGATTGAAATGTATTATTAACTTTCCAAATTCATAAAGTCCAATGTGTAACATAATGAAGAGCAAATTACTAGTGTTCACACCAAGATAGCAACCAGGAATAATGTGTTCAAGTCATTTTAAAGAAAATGACAACTGATTTTAAGTTAAAAGAACTGAACAAATTCAATGTAGTATGCTTTTATTCATACTTTATGTCAGGACACATTCAAAACAAAGGTTTTACATATTAATAGCCAGGTACAGTATAAAGCACTTGTAATAGAATTATGATTAGCCACTCAGAGACCCCATTGGTCAGAAACAGATAGTGACCACATTAAATACAAATGTCTTTTCTATTCACATAAGCAGAAGCATATGACTATTGCATGGGGAAGGTGAAATTTGAAACCTGACATAATGTGGACATGGCGTACAAATTTGAACACCAGATGTAAAAGTAATCTGGCTAAAAAACATATAAATTGAAGATGTATATAGAAGCAATGATGGAAGAGAGAGGTTTGTTAACTGGTGGAAGCACTATAGCACAACTTATACCTAGAAAACAACCTGGGGTCTCATGCATGGCGCCGTGCATAGAATTCACACTAAAACATGGCGCATGGACAAAAGTGTAAATGTGCGTGCGGACAAAAAAATCCAGATGCATGAGTCTATGTGTACGCCAACTTCCACGTTCTTCTGCTACATAAATCCCGGTCAGCGTGAAAAGAAACACACGTGCATGTGCCTACTGCCACTCCCCATCTCCTCCCAGAATTACGCCTCTTTGAATATGCAAATCAATATAAATAGCCCGTAAGCTCAGCCTTCTGTGAAAAGACAATGGCAAAATCACTGGGGGAAAATAGAAGAATTTCAGCGAATACCAAGTGGAGGCAACATACTATTTGTTGGTTTAAACAGTGATATAAACAACAAATAAAAGTTGATTGAGTGACATAGAGTGTCGGAGGAATTCGAAAGCTCAAGTTCACAAAGTCACACAGTGTCCGAAATAAAAAAGAAGTTGTCAGATATCAAAGTCACAGTGAAAAGGCAAGTCATAGCCCACCATCTGAGAGTCATATGGAAGCTTATTAGGGTACAGAGAAAAGACAAAAAATAGGCACACAGTGGCAAAAAAGCTCGAAATGTCAACTTTTATCTCGAAATTTCCACTTTAATCATGTAGTTTATTTTGTCATTAAAGAAGAACATCATAAACTTCATCTTAAAATCATTTAATTTACTAGTTTCTCAAATACCATCGTAACTAAAGTAGACTGTTAAATGCTTTGTATTGTACGTATTCTTCTATGTGCTCTATGTGTGTGAATCACTACGTGCTTCTTAAATGAGCTTGCTCTTCCTCCGACAGGACACAGAATCCATTACATTCAAGATGTTACAGCTCTCTGAATAAATTAAATACTGAGATGTATACTTGATATCATGTTCATGATGATAGGAATTAAAGCATGTTATTAAACATGGGAACACGGTGGCGCAGTGATAGTGACGAACTGGCGCCCTGTCCAGAGATTGTTCCTGCCTCACGCAAGATGCTTGATGCGCCTTGCGTGACCTTCGATGAAATAATTTATTGCAGTATTACTGTCTCTTTCAAATGTACTAACGTCCTATTCCTGTCCTTCCTTTTCTTTCTCCATGTACCCAATCGTCACACAATCAGCTCTGTAGATGTCAAGCCATCTGTAAGCTTAGAATGCAGATTCTTCAAAACTTTTAAGGAACATTGAAATATCTCCGTAGTACATGTTTAATTATCCTATCTATCTATCCATTCAGTGTCACACCAGCCCCAGCAAGAATACAACGCGAGGCAGAAACAATCCCTGAACGGGGCGCCAGCTCGTTGCTAGCGCTGTGACACCGTGTCCTCACGTTTAATTATTAACAATATAGATTATTTAAATGATGTTAAAATTTTATTTGTATATTGTAAAAAACATAGTTTGCTCCATTTCATCTTAAAAATGATATCATCATATGTAAATATGTGCTTTATAAAGTGGCTCAGGTTGTGCAATATTATAACTGTATCGCAAGTTTACAGTGAGGCAATTGTACTTATAGGTACAAACAGTTGTATAAGGAGCACTTGATGGACTGAATGAGTGTGTTTAGAGCTCTTGGGATGAAACTGTTCCTAAACTGCGAGGTCCCTACAGGAAAGGTTTTGAAACGTTTGCCATATGGGAGCAGTTCAAATAGCGCATGGCTGAGGCAGAGTGTGCTTGATGCTGTATACCGATAATTCTCTTTCCGATCAGCTGCCTGAGAGCTGTGATTCCACACTCAGATACAATGGGATAAATACTTGAGAGTAACAACGCTAAAGCAGCTATGGTGTATTTGGAATAGTTTGGCCATTCCATGGACCATTATATTGTTACAGGTTAATTACAATCAGATGCCTTAAACTAATAAACAATATGCGGTTAATTTCAGTGTATTTGATAAAGCTGCGTCAGGGATGTGGATCTAAAAAAAGAAAGGGTAACCACACTGGAACAAAAGCTCTGCTCTGACGCTGGGTGCCACCAGTTTGCAAAACTGAGTGGAGAACTTGCGTAGGCCAGGGATTGAGCTAGCATGAAAATGTGCGTGGCTTTATGCCAAGTTTAGTTTTTATACATCACGATGTGAGCCTGGCAACGGGAGTACGCAAAATTTTTGTGCGTACACACTGTTTATACATGAGGCCCCTGGAGTGGTTTTATTAGCTAGAAATCACAATGGGATAGGTAATACAAACAGAAGTTAAAATAAAACTAACACATACTGTGTAAAAAGTCTTTGTGCTCCTACCTCATATGATAGGTGGTAACTTCAGTCTCACTGGTCCTATGGCCAGAGGTCTTTTTCAAGTGTGATCCTGAAAGTACTCACAAGGTAATTTCTGGTCTCCTCTGAAGCACCTCTCATGCAGATTTAGTCCAACAAAACCCATTTGGTGGTCCCAGGTACCTATGCCAGACTGCTGGTCCACTTTCAATAAAAGTTACAGGGCTGGGGAATGGGTAAACCTTTGTGTGGATTCCACTTTTTTCTTCCACTAGACTCCTGTGCTTGGAATTATAATTTGTAAGACTTTCTTAACTCTTCTTCCTTCTAGACAGGTTACGATTCACCTCCCATCTGGAATGTTATCCAGCACCTGCTGCTGAAATAGGCCCTGTACGCTATTACGTTTATAAGTTGTTCTCCTACTGCTGCCTGTACCTTTGGTCCCACCTCAGAGTAGTATGCCACTAGTTCCTCAAAAATCCAATCACAACCTTATTTTATCCCAAAGAAATAATAATACTATTGTCACTGCTTATATTAGTATGTGTATGCTTATCATGTCACCTGATAACAATATATGCTATCATTTTCAGACACACTTTCATCTATGATTTCATAGCTAAACAATCAATTCTCCAATATTCAGAGGATTTCAGCGTGAGTAATACAAACTGGCACATGAGAGAGCATCTTTACTTGTTTTGCCATTTTAATTAAAGTATATTTGCTGCGTTGAAGCTTAAATAAAATGATATTTTTATAAGCAGTGCTTTGATATTTACTAATAAAAATGTTGCTGGAGTTTCCTTTGAATAATGAAATATTTACCAAAAAATGACCATATTTAACAGTATCCTGTAAATCTGTGTGGTCTAAAATGAAGGTATAAAAAGTACAAAAATTAATCACATAGAGGTATAACTCAATTAATCTATACTAATAAAAGGCAAAGCCCTCACTGACTCACTCACTCACTCACTCACTCACTGACTCACTCATCACTAATTGTCCAACTTCCCGTGTAGGTGGAAGGCTGAAATTTGGCAGGCTCATTCCTTACAGCTTACTTACAAAAGTTAGGCAGGTTTCATTTTGAAATTCTACGCGTAACGGTCATAACTAGAACCTCTTTTTTTGACTGAACGCAGCACGAGTGATCACTTCGATGAATCAAACTTGTTCAAAAAACACATTACACAATTGATAATGTAGGAAAAGAATATGAAGCGACTGATGCATACAGACATTTTCATGAGTGCAGGTACTTCGGAAACAAAGCACCGTGTACACCTAAGGTTTAAATTAAGTTCATAGACCTACAAAGGGTTGCCATTGATTTGAGGCAAGATTGCTTTTCTCCTGTACAACTATACGTTGCATTCTCAACAGTAAGTTTGCACGGCTTGGTCATATTACAACCGGAGTGCTGAACTGACAATGTGGTATACAAAGAGAACTATAACAATCGTAATAAACGAACAATAAAACAGCGGAGAACCCGTGGATTAAATAAAAAGGCTGCTTCCTTGGCGAAGCAAGGAAAAAGGATGACCTTATATGGCGTTCGTTTATAAAACAGCGGAGAACCTGTGTAAAGGCTGCTTCACAAAAAAAACAGTAGAGCGCCTTATATGAGCAGGCAGTCAGCTAAAGAAGGGAATCAATAAATAACTATAATCGTAATAAACAAACAAAAAATAGCGGAGAATCCGCGGATTACATAAAGGAAATGGGTACCTGAACAGAAAAGTGAGTCTCAAATAGCTACACAATAACTATAACAATCGTAATAAACGAACAATAAAACAATACAGAACCGCTAAGCAAGGAGAAAGGACAGCCTTATATGGCGTTCGTTTATAAAACAGCAGAGAGGCTGTGTAAAGGCAGCTTCACAAAAAAACAGATCCTTAACAAATTGTTATTGGTATATTTTCCCTCAATTTAAAAAGGTTTTCTTTTCTTCTTAATAAAATTTAAAAGCAGTATTTCGCCGCTGCGAAGCGCGCGGATTTAGCTATATATATATATATACTAGCAAAATACCCGCGCTTCGCAGCGGAGAAGTAGTGTGTTAAAGAGGTTATGAAAAAAAAAGGAAACATTTTAAAAATAACGTAACATGATTGTCAATGTAATTGTGTTGTCATTGTTATGAGTGTTGCTGTGTTTTATATATATAAAATACACACACACACATATAAACATATATATACATATACATATACACATATATATACATATCTACATATATATATATATATATACATATACACATCCACATATCAACATATATATATACACATATATACACACACACACGCTTTATGGGTGATGATTGTTTTACTCTTTTTATCTTTATTTTATTTTATTGTAGAATCAACTCCTATCTGCGCACAGCAGGGCAGCCGTGGGCGGATGCGTATGGTGTATTCACTCCATGTTATCGTGCATTGCGCTGTCAGTGGTATTTTGATAAAAGAATTTGAACAACATATAAGAAGCGTATAAATTATTAAACAGTAAAACATTAACATTTAAGAAGTAAAGTTACATTAAGTACTACTGCAGTGCCTTCGGGTATATCTCATTTTTTGTTTGCCCATTACATGCTTAAATGTATACATTTTTTGGTGCACCTACCGGAGAACACGCGACATATAACCGAGCGTGGGAGAAGCATGGATTTTAAACACGCGTTGAGTTCATCTGCTGGTCTCCCTCGTGGAATAACTGGTAATGTTTGACTAAAATCTACAGCGAGTAAAACGACATTACCTCCTATTTTTTTTTTTACGATCTCTGAGATCTTGCTTTTTTCGGTTCAAGGCTTCATAAGCTCTTTTATGTTGTATGGTGTACTTATCCCAAACCATCATCTTTGAATGTTGCAAGACTTTCGCCTTGTATGTAGATTGGGGTAATTACATTCATTGCATTCCTAGTCTGAATCACAATCTGATTGTATGGGTGGTTACCTGGCACTGTAGGGTTGCCACCCGTCCTTTAAAATATGGAATCGTGCCGCGTTTGAGAATGAAATTGAGCGTCCCGTTTTGAATCAATACTGGACGGGATTTATCCCGTATTTTTTTTATCATTTTTTTTTTAAAGCAGCGTCTCATGCAAATCATCCCACACGCATTTTATGAAGATGCCTCCTTTCCTACTTTTGATTGGGTAATACTTGATGTCATCGTTAGTTTGATTGGTGTTTTTAACTGTCCAGTGAGGAGGGCGTGTCTTTTAAGTACAGTCTGCGAAGTGTTGGCACTGAGATGTGGCGTCAGCGCCATAGTTGAAGCCCCTAACGTTGCGGTCTGCAAGTCGGCTAACATCCGCCATGTGCCATCTTTCAGTTGCGAGAAGCAGATCATAGAATGGTTGAAACTGTTGCCCCTAACGTTGCGCCACGGCGTGTGGTTCGTTTATACCTCGTGTCTTCTCATTACACTTTTATCTCGCGAATATGTTATTGCAATCCGCAGCGGGAGCGTTTCTATAAACTTAATTTAAACTTACGTTTTACACCGTGCTTTGTTTCCCTTATGAACATGCTTGTATGCTTAACTCGGTCCGTTCTCAATTGTTTAATTAATTTTTTGCTCTTCGCTGTTTGCGGCTGTTCCTCCATTTCCCCCTACTTCGTTCTTTTATCTCGCGAATATGTTATTGCAATCCTTAACGGGAGCGTTTCAATAAACTGATTGAAAATAGTTTTGCATTTACCTTTTTAGTAAAAGGCGAGCTTTTAAGCCTGAGAAATCACCCCGTAAATGCACACGTTTAATTGGACATGTGTTAATATGTATGGTTACACAGTATTAAAAGACAGTGAACAACGTCAGTTACCTTTGTTCCCGCGTTTGATAAAAGGTGAGCTTTTAAGCCTGAGAAATCACCCCGTAAATGCACACGTTTAATTGCACATGTGTTAATATGTATGCTTACACAGTATTAAAAGACAGTCAAAAATTAACGTCATTTACCTTCGTTCCCGCGTGCGACTCGTGCTGTAAATCTCTTCCTTGTTTTTAGTTCACGTGATTACGTAGGAGGCGTGATGACGCGATACGTGACTCCGCCTCCTCCATTACAGTGTATGGACAAAAAATATGTTCCAGTTATGACCATTACGCTTTGAATTTCGAAATCAAACCTGCCTAACTTTTGTAAGTAAGCTGTAAGGAATGAGCCTGCCAAATTTCAGCCTTCCACCTACACAGGAAGTTGGAGAATTAGTGATGAGTGAGTCAGTCAGTCAGTCAGTGAGTGATTGAGTGAGTGAGTGAGGGCTTTGCCTTTTATTAGTATAGATATATATATATATATATATATATATATATATATATATATATATGTAGATATATATATATATATATATATGTAGATATATATATATATATATGTAGATATATATATATATATATGTAGATATATATATATTTATATGTAGATATATATATATGTAGATATGTATATATATGTATATATATATATATACTAGCAAAATACCCGCGCTTCGCAGCGGAGAAGTAGTGTGTTAAAGAGGTTATGAAAAAGTAAAGGAAACATTTTAAAAATAACGTAACATGATTGTAAATGTAATTGTGTTGTCATTGTTATGAGTGTTGCTGTCATATATATACACATATACACATATACACACACATATACACACATATACAGATATATTATATATACATATACACATATA
Organism: Erpetoichthys calabaricus; assembly: GCF_900747795.2. NCBI lineage: Eukaryota > Metazoa > Chordata > Cladistia > Polypteriformes > Polypteridae > Erpetoichthys > Erpetoichthys calabaricus. The sequence continues at coordinate 109,428,486 of NC_041398.2, forward strand.
TTTTTTATAAATATATATTTTTTATATATATATATATATATATATATATACATACATACATACATACATACATACATATACACACATAGATGCACTTACAATAACATAGAAATGAATATAAACAACATTAACATCATTATCATATGAGAATATGAAGTAATATATAAGAAGCACATTTCATATAAATATAAATTATTAAACAGTAAAATGTTCTTCTATAATTTGCTACCGTGGCTTTTCGTTGGTCTGTCCAGGATTTTAAATCCCCTGTAGCTTGCAAACCGTTTCACCTATTGACTTGAAATCTGGTACACATATAATACGTCACGTCTGCTATCCGCTTTATGGGTGATGATTGTATTACTCTTTTTATGTTTATTTTATTTTAGAATCAACTCCTATCTGCGCACACCAGGGCGGCCGTGGGCAGATGCGTATGGTGTATTCACTCCATGTTATTGTGCATTGCGCTGTCACTGGTATTTTGATAAAAGAATTTGAACAATATATAAGAAGCGTATAAATTATTAAACAGTAAAACATTAACATGTAAGAAGTAAAGTAACATTGAGTACTACTGCAGTGCCTTCGGGTATACCTCATTTTTTCTTTGCCCATTACATGCTTAAATGTATAAATTTTTTGGTGTACCTACCCGAGAACACGCGACATATAACCGAGCGTGGGAGAAGCATGGATTTTAAACACGCGTTGAGTTCATCTGCTGGTCTCCCTCGTGGAATAACTGGTAATGTTTGAGTAAAATGTACAGCGAGTAAAACGACATTACCTCCTTTTTTTTTTTACGATCTCTGAGATGTTGCTTTTTTCGGTTCAAGGCTTCATAAGCTCTTTTATGTTCCATGGTGTACTTAATAAGTACTAATTATCCCAAACCATCATCTTTGAATGTTGCAAGACTTTCGCCTTGTATGTAGATCGGGGTAATTACATTCATTGCATTCCTAGTGTGAATCACAATGTGATTGTATGGGTGGTTACCTGGCACTGTAGGGTTGCCACCCGTCCTTTAAAATACGGAATCGTGCCGCGTTTGAGAATGAAATTGCGCGTCCCGTTTTGAATCAATACTGGACTGGATTTATCCCGTATTTTTTTTATCATTTTTTTTTTAAAGCAGCGTGTCATGCAAATCATCCCACAAGCATTTTATGAAGATGCCTCCTTTCCTACTTTTGATTGGGTAATACTTGATGTCATCGTTAGTTTCATTGGTCTTTTTAACTGTCCAGTGAGGAGGGCGTGTCTTTTAAGTACAGTCTTGAAAGTGTTGGCACTGAGATGTGGCGTCAGCGCCATAGTTGAAGCCCCTAACGTTGCGGTCAGCAAGTCGGCTAACATCCGCCATGTGCCGTCTTTCAGTTGCGAGAAGCAGATCATAGAATGGTTGAAACTGTTGCCCCTAACGTTGCGCCACGGCGTGTGTTTCGTTTATACCTCGTGTGTTCTCATTAAACTTTTATCTCGCGAATATGTTATTGCAATCCGCAGCGGGAGCGTTTCTATAAACTTAATTTAAAGTTACGTTTTACACCGTGCTTTGTTTCCCTTATGAACATGCTTGTATGCTTCACTCGCTCCGTTCTCAATTGTTTAATTAATTTTTTGCTCTTCGCTGTTTGCGGATCTTCCTCCATTTCCCCCTACTTCGTTCTTTTATCTCGCGAATATGTTATTGCAATCCTTAACGGGAGCGTTTCAATAAACTGATTGAAAATAGTTTTGCATTTACCTTTTTAGTAAAAGGTGAGCTTTTAAGCCTGAGAAATCACCCCGTAAATGCACACGTTTAATTGCACATGTGTTAATATGTATGCTTACACAGTATTAAAAGACAGTGAACAACGTCAGTTACCTTTGTTCCCGCGTTTGATAAAAGGTGAGCTTTTAAGCCTGAGAAATCACCCCGTAAATGCACACGTTTAATTGCACATGTGTTAATATGTATGCTTACACAGTATTAAAAGACAGTCAAAAATTAACATCATTTACCTTCGTTCCCGCGTGTGACTCGTGCTGTAAATCTCTTCCTTGTTTTTAGTTCACGTGATTACGTAGGAGGCGTGATGACGCGATACGTGACTCCGCCTCCTCCATTACAGTGTATGGACAAAAAATATGTTCCAGTTATGACCATTACGCTTTGAATTTCGAAATCAAACCTGCCTAACTTTTGTAAGTAAGCTGTAAGGAATGAGCCTGCCAAATTTCAGCCTTCCACCTACACGGGAAGTTGGAGAATTAGTGATGAGTGAGTCAGTCAGTCAGTGAGTGAGTGAGTGAGTCAGTCAGTCAGTCAGTCAGTCAGTCAGTCAGTGAGGGCTTTGCCTTTTATTATTATAGATATATATATATATATATATATATATATATATATATATATATATATATATATATGTGAATATGTATGTATATATGTATGTCTATATATATATATGTACATATGTATATATATGTGTATATATGTAGATATGTATATATATATATGTGTGTTTATATATGTAGATATGTATATATATATGTAGATATATAAATATGTATATATATATGTGTCTGTATGTTATGAGGGGCCGTTCAGGAAAAAAAGATTGGTTCGTAAATATATACATTGGTTCAGTTATATATATCGGTTCGGATACATTGGTTTGAAAATATACATTGGTTTTAATACATCCGTTCAGATATATATATCGGTTCACATATATACATTGGTTGGGATACATTGGTTGAGATATATACATCGGTTTGAATACATCCAGTCAACTATATACATTGGTTTAGATACATTGGTTGAGATATATATAAATTGGTTTGCATAGATCCGTTCTGATATATATACATTGGTTGAGATACATCCATTCAGATATATAAATTGGTTTGAATACATCCGTTCAAATATATACATTGGTTGAGGTATATATATTGGTTGATATACATTGGTTTATATATATATGTTGGTTTAAATAGATTGGTTTAGATATATACATCGGTTCAGATACATCCGTTCAAATATATATATTGGTTCAGATAGATCCGTTCAGATATATACATTGGTTGGGATTTACGGGCAGGCACAACTCGACCACTCATGTTTAGCATCTCTCTTTCACTTCATCATTGCTTCAACACCGTTGTAATTATTGTGCATATTTTATACAAGTTGCATATGCCTGTCTGTCGCGTTTTGTTTCGTAAGCCCTCTTGGTTGGGGGTCCTTGATTTCAAAGCACTTTTTTTCTTTTCATTATTTAAAACACTCGCACAGATACCTGCCTCTTTGCCTCGCTCCGTCCCTCCCCGGCTCATTGTACCCGCCTCACTCGCTCCCTCTTGTCCCACCCATGACAGATTCTTCTCAAAAGCTGAGTTACCAGAAAGCATTGATCGCAACTGCAGTACTTCCCATTTTTTCACCTCATGAGACGCAGGTTTATCATTGACCGAAAGCCACCCTGTGATATGTGTTATTCCATATTGCAAGCATTTCATTAAGGGGCGATCTGCTTCAGCAAAGAAATTAGTCCCATTTTCTGAAAGCATGTTATGGAGGAAAACACTGGAGTTGCTCTGTTTCTTTTAAATGTTGATCAGGGATCAAAATGACCAGAATATTTCCGCTTCACAAATAACTGATGTTTAACTGTGTTTATAGTAAAACTGACAATACCACACACATGCACGTACATGCTCACACACACACTCAAACTCACAAATCGTGGGTCACACATACTACTGGTTAAGCGTATCTGTCAATGGCGATTATTTTTTCACCCCATAAAACTTTAGTTAATCATAGATAGAAAGCAGCGCGGTGATCTCTATTATTCATTATTGGCAGCATTTCATTTAAAAAGGATTCATGTCAAGGAGGAGAAAGGGTCTCTTATTTTGACAGGACTTTTTTTTTTTTTTAGGCGTAAGCACTCGCACATGCACGCGCTGACACAAGAAGAGAATAGTAAACTGAACGGATTTATATATATCCGAACCGGTGTATATATATCAAAATCAGTGTATATATATATATATCTTAACCGGTCTAACCGATCCAATACATAAAACAGAAGACATTAGGTTTGATATATTTACATTGGTTCACATTTTTTTGGCAGGCTCTATGTTTGGCCGCCTAAGTATACCATAGCTCTCGTATTTTTTGAAAGCGTATTTGAAGGCGTGTGTGTGTTTCCTAGTACCATGTAGCGTTTACCTAGTATGTACTGCATGTTTTAATAAAAAAGATCGTACCAGATAATATCAGCTGAGGGGTCCTGACTACTCATTCAGGCGGTCTTTTCTACGAAGGACCCAAATCAGGAATTGGTTCTTTAGCGTTTGCCTTCAGCATTGTTATAATTGTTTACAACTAGGCACATAGACTGAATTAACTTTTCACTAATTGAGCAGTTTGAATGTAATAACCAATATGACGGGATCAGAACGGGCACGAGATGTTATACATAGCTTGTCTCCTTACTGTGAGGCAGCACTGTCACCACTGCACCCCTGTGCCGCCACCAAGATACTAAGTGGTATACAAAATACACAATCATTTAATAAGTATTAGTACCACTTTGCCCTGTGGTGGGCTGGCGCCCTGCCCAGGGTTTGTTTCCGGCTTTGCGCCCTGTTTTGGCTGGGATTGGCTCCAGCAGACCCCTGTGACCTTGTAGTTAGGATATGGATAATGGATGGATGGATAGATAAGTGTCCCCTCAAGTGGATGGGATTCAGTGGCATAGTGGAGAAGAAAACGATAAAGAAGACTACCTACAATCTTTTTCATTCAATTTTGCATAATTTTACCATAATTTTTTTGTTCATTTGGTAAACAGCAGTCAGGGGGCATACATTTCCAATGCTCTGCTCCTGTCATGAAAATGAGTGTCCCAGCCAGTGGATAAGGCATAAGTTTGATAAGCGATTTTAATCACTCATATGGCAGAGGTGAACTTTAACTTCCACAGCAAAGGTTTTTCCTGGATTTTTTTATTTTTATTATTTTTTTTTTATTCCTAGGAAAAACTACCTGTGTTTAACAGAAAGGAATCACTTACAACGTGAAAGTGGATTACTACATGTATTTTAACGATTTGTCGTTTAAATGTCTTTGTACAGAGTTATTGGGTGTCGAGTAATTGTATTATTATTACTGATATTTTACTAAATCTTACTATCTATGTTTCTTTGTTGATGAGCCCCCATTGAAAAATTTTGTGGTAACAGAACATATAGTAAACATGCCAAACGACTGAAACTACAACTGACGACTGGTATTTTTCTATACCATTTTAACAAAGGTTTCTGTCCGCCGTCAATCGCAGAGCACCTCGGTAAACGTCAATAACGTTAAATATACCTGCAGCCTTAGAACGCAGACATCAGGACATTGCTGCGCATGCATGTTTACTAACATACATGACAGCATTTTGCACGGAACATGCGTTAAAACAAAAGACAAGCGGCGCGCAAAGGCACGCGAACAAGAGGAGTTCTGCAACGATCACATCTCAGTGCACCTAAGAGAAGGGACACTGAATTCTACGAGGCACCGATATTTTAGAGCACCTGTTCAAATATATATTCTTAGATTAGCAATTTTCAACGGTTCACAAATGTGCCGTAAATTTTTTTTAAACCAAACCAATTGAAGACTTCTTTGGAGGAATAACAAAGCAAGTCTACTACACAGATTCGATACCATTCTATATTATTTTTATATAATTATTTTAATAATATATATACACAATATCCATCCATTTTCCAACCCGCTGAATCCGAACACAGGGTCACGGGGGTCTGCTGGAGCCAATCCCAGCCAACACAGGGCACAAGGCAGGAACCAATCCCGGGCAGGGTGCCAACCCACCGCAGGACACACACAAACACACCCACACACCAAGCACACACTAGGGCCAATTTAGAATCGCCAATCCACCTAACCTGCATGTCTTTGGAATGTGGGAGGAAACCGGAGCGCCCGGAGGAAACCCACGCAGACACGGGGAGAACATGTAAACTCCACGCAGGGAGGACCCGGGAATCGAACCCAGGTCCCCAGGTGTCCCAACTGCGAGGTAGCAGCGCTACCCACTGCGCCACCGTGCCGCCTATACACTATATGTGAACTATAAATAAACATATGTATAATTTCGTGTATTTTAACCAGTTTACATATCTCAACTTGTTAAAAATTTGTATACTAAATATTACTTCATATAATCAATTTACAGGAACCTTTACTGCAATAATATACACATTATGTTTGTATTGCATGAGCACGTTGCTATGTAGTTACAGTAATCCCTCGCTACTTCGCGGTTCACTTTTCACGGATTCACGACTTTGCGGGTTTTTAAATACAAGTGATTGCCCGCCTATCGCGGAAGTTATGTTCCAGACCCATCAGCAACAGGAGAAAATCCGCGATATAGAAAGACCATATAAATAAACATTTTTATAGTTTAAGCCTTAAAATACCCATCCCACATGCTTTAAACACATGTAAACTTATAAAACACACTTTGTTAACACATATGATATGTGGATGTTGGGCTAAGGATATGAGTAACATCTCACTATTATAAAACATTTTAACTTCACGCAAGACAAGACAGTGAGACAGGAAAATTGGTGATGTACAGGCTTTTAAATTATTGACAGGCAGAGCGACAAGCAGCACAAAGCCAGCACAAAGTCCACTTCTCCTTAGCGTTCATTCAGCTCCCCACCCCCTTGACAATGCGAACTGCGCCTCCGGGGAGGGGGGTTTAAGCGAACGTGCATTCAGCCCTCACACACGCACACACACACTCCTCCTTCTTCCGAACGCGCAGAGTGACAAGCAGGCATTTTGGCAGAAGCAGCACAAAGTCCATTTCTGCTCAGCGTGAGTTCAGCTGCCCCCTTCACAAAGCGAGCGCAGACACATTGACGTCTGATCGCTGCGTGCAGTGTGCAGTGTTGGTCTGCGGTGTTTAAGAATGTAGAAAGTGTTTAAGAGCATAGGAAGTGTTTATAAGAGTGTGGGAAAGGTTAACAAGAGAGTGAGAAAGGTTTATAAGAGTGTGGGAAGGGTTTATAAAGCCTTAAAATATGTATAAATAATAAAATAAATATAGGTCACTACTTCGCGAATTTTCACCTATCGCGGGGGGCTCTGGAACGTAACCCCCGCGATAGGTGAGGGATTACTGTATTCCAATGAACACGTGGTATTGTCGAGCACACTATTTATACCCCACTACGCAGCAGCTGAAGTTGATCACGCGTGCACATGTATAATAATAATAATAATAATAATAATTATTATAATTCCTTAAGTTTTTATAGTGCCTTTCTTACTAATCAAAGTAATTTATAAATAAATAAAATAAAATAACAGAAAGGAAGCCCCCGGACAAAAACCAATGATCATTTAACTGCGACTCGGCAATCTTACCCCTGTACCGCCACCTCTTCCTGTTAGACACGGCGCATTATAATTTTGAGCACTACTTTTTTATTTTAAACTGTCATAAATAAATTATATCAAAAAGGTTTTTTAAAAAGCCACTTTGAGGCAAAGAAATTAAGTAATTACTATTATTGTTTTTTTTGTAAGTCAATCAAAAATTATGCCTATTTTTTTGTCAGATCGGAAAAAATTATTTTTGGGGTGCCGCAGAATTTTACTTACAACTTTATTTGTGCAATGAGATGAAAAAGGCTGAAAATCACTATTTTACATATACATTGGTTTAAATATATATACACCGGTTCAAATATATATACAGCGGTTCGGATATATATAAATCCGTTCAGTTTACTATTCTCTTCTTGTGTCAGCGCGTGCATGTGCGAGTGCTTACGCCTAAAAAAAAAAAAAGTCCTGTCAAAATAAGAGACCCTTTCTCCTCCTTGACGTGAATCCTCTTTAAATGAAATGCTGCCAATAATGAATAATAGAGATCACCGCGCTGCTTTCTATCTATGATTAACTAAAGTTTTATGGGGTGAAAAAATAATCGCCATTGACAGATACGCTTAATCAGTAGTATGTGTGACCCACAATTTGTGAGTTTGAGTGTGTGTGTGAGCATGTACGTGCATGTGTGTGGTATTGTCAGTTTTACTATAAACACAGTTAAACATCAGTTATTTGTGAAGCGGAAATATTCTAGTCATTTTGATCCCTGATCAACATTTAAAAGAAACAGAGCAACTCCAGTGTTTTCCTCCATAACATGCTTTCAGAAAATGGGACTAAGTTCCTTGCTGAAGCAGATCGCCCCTTAATGAAATGCTTGCAATACGGAATAACACATATCACCGGGTGGCTTTCGGTCAATGATAAACCTGCGTCTCATGAGGTGAAAAAATGGGGAAGTACTGCGTTTGCGATCAATGCTTTCTGGTAACTCAGCTTTTGAGAAGAATCTGTCATGGGTGGGACAAGAGGGAGCGAGTGAGGCGGGTACAATGAGCCGGGGGGGGGGGGGGGGGGGGACAGAGCGAGGTAAAGAGGCGGGTATCTGTGCGACTGTTTTAAATAATGAAAAGAAAAAAAGTGCTTTGAAATCGAGGACCCCCAACCAAGAGGGCTTACGAAACAAAACGCGACGGACAGGCATATGCAACTTGTATAAAATATGCACAATAATTACAACGGTGTTGAAGCAATGATGAAGTGAAAGGGAGATGCTAAACATGGGTGGCCGAGTTGTGCCTGCCCATAAATCCCAACCAATGTATATATCTGAACGGATCTATCTGAACCAATATATATATTTGAATGGATGTATCTAAACCGATGTATATATCTAAACCAATCTATTTAAACCAACATATATATATATAAACCAATGTATATCAACCAATATATATATCTCAACCAATGTATATATTTGAACGGATGTATTCAAACCAATGTATATATCTGAATGGATGTATCTCAACCAATGTATATATATCAGAACGGATCTATGCAAACCAATTTATATATATCTCAACCAATGTATCTAAACCAATGTATATATTTGACTGGATGTATTCAAACCGATGTATATATCTCAACCAATGTATCCCAACCAATGTATATATGTGAACCGATATATATATATCTGAACGGATGTATTAAAACCAATGTATATATTCAAACCAATGTATCCGAACCGATATATATAACTGAACCAATGCATATATTTACGAACCAATCTTTTTTTCCTGAACGGCCCCTCATAGTATGTGAATATATATATATATATGTGTGTATGTATGTATGTATGTGTGTATATATATATATATGTATGTATATATATGTATGTGTATATGTACAGTATATATGTATATGTGTGTGTGTATGTATGTGTATATATATGTATATATATGTGGATGTGTATATGTATATATATGTATATATGTATATATATGTATATGTAGATATGTGTATATGTAGATATGTATATATATGTTTACATAACCTCTTTAACACACTACTTCTCCGCTGCGAAGTGCGGGTATTTTGCTAGTAATCTAATAAATAAGAAACTCCTTTATCAAGATGAAAATCAGATAAATAATGACAACATGTGGAATATTCACTTGCTTGGAATATTGCCTCATTTTGAATTTACTTGAAAAGTGGCATAATACATTTCCACTGTTTATAATGATTTTTTTATGCTATTAATTTCTGAGTTTGTTCAATGATCTGTTTATGTAATCAAGCTGTTAATGGGTTATGTAACAGATGTGTCATATAAATCTGGCAAATAATTTTAAAACAAATAAATGATATCTGACAGCAATGCAGAAATGCTTAAAAGTACAAGAATCTGACTATGATATAAGAACTTTAAGTTTCTTAGCAGTGATTTCTGAAGTCAGCCTGCAGAGTTACTATAAAAAGGCACTGGCTAAAACCTATTAATATTCAATAAACATTAAATAATATACTATATGAAATAATAACACATAAGGTGTATTTAAAGATCAATATTTACAAACTTTAAAAGCTGTATGTACTGTCAGTCTGTCATTTTTAAACCACTTTGTCCTGAACAGGGCTGAGGGGGATGCTGGAGCCTATTCCAGCTAGCAGAGGGTGCAAGGCAGGAACAAACTCTAGACAGGATGCCAGTGCATTGCATGGTGAGTACACACACATACCCTAACCACACACTAGAGCCAATGTAGTATCTGCAGCCCACTTAACTTTCATATCTTTGCACCACGGAGGAAACCCATGCAGACATTGGGAAAACATGCAAATTCCACACTGGGAGGACCTGGGACGCAAACCCAGGTCTCCTTACTGCAAAGGATGGCACCACTGCGGCACCATGCCCTGTATGTACATTAATAAGCAAAATATAAAAAACAAATTAAAGTTTTTCAATATGATATGAAAATAGAAAATGATTTTATAAACTAAATAATTAAACAATTTTCCATGTATTATGTAGAGAAAAGCCAAGCAAAATGACACCTTTTATTGGCTAACTAGAAAGATTACAATATGCAAGCTTTCGAGGCAACTCAGGCCCCTTCTTCAGGCAAGATGTAATCCTGAGTTGCCTCGAAAGCTTGCATATTGTAATCTTTCTAGTTAGCCAATAAAAGGTGTCATTTTGCTTGGCTTTTCTCTACATTCATAATGGCTAACACGGTACAACACCCTAGTACTCCATGTATTATGTAAACTATGAATCTATTCATCCATTCCCTAACCTGCTTATCCAGGGAATTATCACAGGAAGGCTGGATCCCATTCTAGCAAGCATCAGGCACAAGGTAGGAACAATCCCTGGATGGGGCACCAGTCTGTCTCAGGATTAACACACACACACATGCTAAGGCTAATTTAGCATTGTCAGTTTGTACCAAACATAAACATAAGAAACCTTACAAGATATTTAGCAAGATACATGCCAAGGTTGGTTTCATTTCACCCATTACAGCTTCATATACTGTAGTAAGTTTAAATTAATTTATTTTCTACTATAGCGTTTCAAAGGCACTTTCAGCTGATCAATGCCGGTAAATGATATTTCAAGTAAAATCTAAATATTGTTATTGTTTTAATGCATATTAATGTGCTCTTAGTTTAGATTGAAGGCTTTTACAATTCAATTAAAAGTACAAGTAAAACCAATTATTTTCCTGTATGAAATGAAAATGTATATATAACTATTCACAGAATTATTGGGGCGCAGCCTTGGAAAAAAAAAAAAAGAATATAAGAACTTACTGATGAAAAACTGACAATTTTATGGGACTTTAAATTTTGCACAAACTATTGAATCTTACTCACATTCATACTTAAATTCCCATTTTCTCTGTTGTATTGGGGATTCTTTAACCTTTTCAAGTGACAGATTTCAGATAAATACCTGAATCCTGAATTTCTTGTCATTCTGAACATAAGTGAAGTGGGAAACGTGAAAGTGAAGGAGGACCTTAAAATGTTTTGTATAGCCAGTCTGATTGCAGCTTTGCATAGCTTTAAATTCATATGGGAATTAACCTTGACTTGTTGATAATGAACTAGTACCATTTTCAGTGTTTATGAAAAACTGCCTGACTTCCAGCAGAAACAAAACCCAGACTTATGTGCTTAATTTGGGAAAGAAGAGCTTGGGTTTGAGGATTTAGAGGAGAGAGTGACTGCATTTGATTAAACTTTTTTCACAAAGAGTTCTTAGTTAATTTCCCGCTTGTTGCAAACATGGATCCCTTCTCTCAGGTGAATATAACCTAATAACCCAAATGTATTTTGCTATCTACTGCTGTTTAGGTGCTTGGACAATTGCAAAGGAGTTCTGTCTCTAGCAAGAAATCTTTTTCTTCATTTTTCAATTAAGCATATGGAATCTGTAATAAGGAAGGAGCACAAACATCTGGGCTATGTTATCTTGATTAAATGAAGACTACATATACCTATTCTGGTTGTATAATTCTTTGTATTGCTTATATTTTCTGCTATTGGTTATTATGCAAATATATATGATTGAGTAAAAACTTGAAACCAGTCTTTCTCATTGACTGATCACTAGTGTTGCTGTGTGCTGGATTGTCATTGTGTAGCTGTGGTTTCTTTAGGGCATAAAGGATGCTTTGTGGAGTCATTTATTAGTGGTAAACTGGAATGAAGTAAAGGGATGAAAGTAAATAACTTCAAAGTCATTAATGAGAAACAAAAATCCACAGAAAATAAGAAAACAAAGAAAATATAGAAAAAATAAAATGTATCAGGACAAGAATTCAACCCCCGCTGCCCGAGAGAAAGAGAGGAGAGCAAGGAGCAGGGAGGAAATCACAAAAAATAACACAAAATCACATATCTCTCCCCCAATTGTGAATACTTATTCTATAGATTTTTAAAAAAAAGTAAAAGGGGTGGGATTCCTCCAATTTAGCATAATGAATCTATGTGTTAGTAATCTGGTATAGGTTATTACAATCAATTTGTCGTTATCCACTTTTAGCCGATCTGGGAGTACACCAAATATACAGCAGCTGTTAATGAGTTAGGAGTGATTGTGACACTTTATAATTAAATAAATTACCCATAACCATCACATATCGCCCATCAGAATCTGATAGTACATCTTCTTCTTCTTCTTTCGGCTGCTCCCGTTAGGAGCCGCCACAGTGATCATCTTCTTCCATGTCTTTCTGTCCTGTGTATCTTGTTTTGTTACAACCATCACCTGCATGTCCTCTCTCATCACATCCATAAACCTTCTCTTAGGCCTTCCTCTTTTTCTCTTGCCTCGCAGCTCTATCCTTAGCATCCTTCTCCCAATATACTCAGCATCTCTCCTCCACACATGTCCAAACCAGCGCAATCTTGCCTCTCTGACTTTGTCTCCCAACTGTCCAACTTAAGCTGATCCTCTAATGTACTCATTTCTAATCCTATCCATCCTTGGCACACCCGATGCAAATCTTAGTATCTTTAACTCTGCTACCTCCAGCTCTGTCTCCTGCTTTCTGGTCAGTGCCACCGTCTCCAACCCATATAACATAGCTGGTCACACTACCGTCCTGTAGACCTTCTCTTTCACTTATGTGTTTTTTCAAAAATGAAAAAGGTCACAGTCACTTGCACTTCCACATACAGTATGTCTCCACCCCCTCTTCCCATTTTTTGAAAATTAGTATCTAGAGATGTGCCCAATATTACATCATATAGAAAGAAGACTTTTTTTCAATTTAACTCACAATGAATGTAATGCTTTATAAAGTTTAGCCCAGAATTCCAACATTATTATTAGCTTTGCAGTCAAAGGTGGAGCTATTGTTGTAATATACATCTCTGCTTAGATCAATGAGGGATTAAGACAACTGAATGACACCTCGTGCTATGAATTATTTAAAAAGGACTCCACCCCTTAGTTTAATGTTGTCATCAAATCCATCATAACCCTTACTTGTTCTATTGCTGTCCAGACAAAAAATCTTTATTCAATCCAGATCTCCATTTTCCTGTTTTTTTACCTATTACCAAAGATGCACAAGAATCTCAGTAATCCTCCTGGAAGACCTATAGAATCAGTGAACAATTCAATTTTACAACCACTGACACAATTCATTGATTTATATATACCTTCATTTGTCTCGCTTTCCTGCTCCTGTGTAGAAGGATTAATTATGGCCACCCTGGATATAGAATCTCTATATACAAGCATCTTAAAGAGTGCTGCTCAGCACATTAGTTGCAACACCCTATTACAGTCTCTGGCTTACCATTTAGGTTTTATTGACTTTATCTCTAAACTAATGTTTTGCTAAATTGGAGTTATCTTCAGTAAAAAATGTTTTTGCTGCCACAAAGGTATAGCAATGGACACAGCTTTTAGTTCCAGCATCACTAATTTGTATTTATCTAATACTGAAAATCAATTTCTTTATGATTTTGGCAATGTCTTTTCAAAACATATTATTGTAATGGATGTGATATATTGATGACATTAATCTAATCTGAAATGGAGATGTTGATTCTTTACACCTGTTTAATGACACTGTACTGTTAAATATGATTCTCAAAATTTATTCTCATTTTCAGCTTGAAGACTATTTCTTTTCTTGATGTTTTGGTGAATGTTGTCCATAATTCCTTTCAGTTCATCTTATACAGAACACTTCAAGTTTCCACACCCATTCATTAATCAAAGATCTTCCTGTTTCTCAATTTTATTACATTAGACGAATTAGCTCTGAAAAACATGATTTCATTAAAACACCACTTAATCTCAAAACATGGTTCTTAAAAAGGGGCTATTAAAATTGTATAGATAGGGCCCTAAAATGGACTACTATTATTAATCAAGATTTATTATGCTTACCTTACAAAAAATCTACTAATAATACTAGAACCGTCTGCAATCTCACATACTTTGGATATGCTAACCAGATATGATATATTATTTTAAAACACTGGAATGTACTTAAATTGAACTCTAGTATAATTTCTTTAGAGATATTATTGTGAATCATATACGCACATCTTTTCCAAATAACTGTCAATAACAGAGCACAATACAATCCCATTAATTTTTATTGCTCTTGTTGTAGCAATGTACTTAGACCGCATCTAATTCAAAACATCCAATGGTAAGATAACCCTTACACACAGATTCAACTGCTGCGCTAAAGGTGTTGTATATCTTTTATTATGTCCCTGTTCATTAATATACATAAGTAAAACTTATTGCATGGTTAGACATTGCATCGCTAAACACAAAAGAACCACAATCTTTGAAACATTCAGTTTCATGTCATTTTAATGAGGCACACACCATTCAGTTTCAGGTGTAAAATACACAGTAATAGTGGTACTAAAACCACACCCTGGCAGGGAAACTTTAATAACCTGGTTCCCCAAAGTAAGAGTTACTGGATTTACAATTTAAACTGTAAACACCCAGCTGGACTAAGTAAAGCACATGACTTCACCTATATTCTTTTAAATTCTATTCCTAACATCCTTTATGTTTATCTACTAATTTAGACGGTGTACAGAAGTTTCATTTAGAGTTACATACAGTACCTTGGTAAGAGCATTGTCTTTATTTTACCTAATTTTCATTCCACCTTTTATTATACCTTTGTTCTCACATTTAATTTATCAAATGTTTTTCCCTTTTATTTTTGGTCCTGTCATTTCTCCTGCTATGAAAGTAGTTTTCCATTTGTTCTTGTCTGTCTTTGAAAAACAAAAGTGAGTCATACCAGTTCCTCTGCTTTGAGTTTTGTTTCAATCTTGAAGGAGTTTATTTAATCAGTTTAGATCTTTTCCTTTTTATATAGTTTTAGATCTTTATCAATTAAAAATGCATGTTTGTGAAAAATCTTACAATAATGAACATTCATAAAACAGGTGATTACTTTTCATACGATTTCAATTTATTTTTCTTAGAGACTTGTTGCCCTTGAAATGCATTGGCCCCTTCCTTGATATTTTAAAAGCTTTTTTGTGTATGGATTTGTGCATTTTTGGCACTTTCAGGGATTTAATGCCAAGGGATATGTACAATTATACAAACATTTGTGAACACCTGAAAAATATGTTTTCTTTAATATGCAATCTTATATTGATAGTCTTTGTTTCATACCTTTATTTTCATGTTTTATTCATACTTGTCTGCAAATTATGTATACGTATGTTGTATTCTTTTATTTGACCATATTACTATTTCTCTGTTTTCCCCTGTTTACTTTATATGATGCTATGTATCTATACATACATGTATTAATCTTCTTTTTCACATTCTTGTAATACTGTTTCATTTTTTACTTTCTTTTTCTAGTATATGTCTGCAATAATTTCACCTGCTTGATTATTATTACTGTACACACTTTGTATACACTTTTTTAAACAGTGTTATTTTATTTCCTAGTTTTTTGTTTCTTTAAATATATCAGTGAATCTTGATTATACTTATTACTATTAGATTAATATGTCATTGCCATGTGAATTAGTGAACACCAAAAAATTGAGAATATTTTCATTTACACAATCTCTGAAAAGCCGCTTTTATAACAGCATACTTTGTCAGATTATTACATTTGCAGAGATGAGACTACACTAGTGTATGACGGAGACATTAGCTGGTTAATAAAACATTTGCAAGAGTAGTATTTAAAGAATAAGACAAGTTAATTCAGATTTCTAATGTCATAATGTTAAATGTTTTAATTTTCCTCTTTGATATTTGTTGCAACTTTAAGACTAACTTTGTGATTGCAATGTGTATTATTATTATTGAGTCGAATTTAAGATTATTTTAGAATTCCTATAAAACAGCCATTGTTATTATTTAGGCTTGTGTACTAATCCAATGGGATGAAGCCTCCAGTTTGTCCCATCTTATGCCTGTATTGTCCAAATATGGGTTTTTTTGTGCTTTCACCATGCTTTGCACATTTTATTTTTTATAGTAATGAACATTTTAACAATTAAGTATTTTATTTTAGCAGTCCCACTAACTGCACATCTCCCTGATTATGCTCTTCTATTAATGGCTTACATGTCATATTGTTACAGATTTACCTTTTTCTTCAACACTTTACAAGCTAAGACACAATTGTCCTTACAAACTGGATATTTTGAAGCACTAAATAATTTTATTTTGGAATAAACATATGGAGCAGCCCATTTTTGCACTGTTGTAGAGGGCTACGTGCAGGGTTGATGCAATGTCCAATGGAGCTTGTCTTGTGACTAATGCTGCCAGAATAGGAACCCACTCTTAATGATCCTGAACGGTATACAGTAAGTGAGATATAAAATGGATGGGTGGTTGTACAAATAGCTGTAGTTATGTTGCAGTCAGAACATGAATGCAAAGCCTCCATTCATTTATCGGAGCTTTGTATTGTGTTATTAAAGTCTCTCCATCATTTCAACTCCCTCATTCCAGTGCCTGACACTACATATTAAAATGACTGCCTGTGACAGCTGACTTGGTCACATTTTCGTTTTCTCAAAGCAAGCACAAATCAGTTTGTTTTTTTTTTCTGAATCAATTACATAAACGGGTAAAGTGTTTGCAATCAAAGTTTTCTTGCCTTGAAAACGCATCAGAATTTGTATGCTTCTTGAACTATTACTGCGACAGCTTCATTCATGCTTTTTTGTGATAGGTCACAAATCACTCCATAACTTCTCATATACCACCACAGCTTGAGAATGACTGGTATAAACAATCTTTAGGTGTCTGCACCAAATAATAATCGAACTGACAAATATATTTACAGTGTGGAAGAAGGCTGTTTTTCTACCTTACTGAATACATCCTGGTAATCTTTGAGATAGGAAATGAGTATCTCTGAAATTGTTTGGTTACTGTTAAAATGTGAACTTGAAAAAATCAAACCAAATAAAAACAAAGGTGAGCAAAAAAATAATTATCCTTAGAACATAAGCTGTCTTATACATCTTAGGCAACATATTAGCTACTGTAAGTTGTCTTAGCAATTGTGTTCAATGGAAGGATTGCAGATTTATTAATGAAAGGTGTACTTGATGGCACTGAAACAAATTAAAATCAGGGTTTCCTTGGCATAGGAACCATCCACGGCTAAGCAAGCCTGCTTTAGTCACTGTGTGAAGAAGCTCCATCCTGCGGTATGCTCTTGTATCGACTAATGCCTCATTCCAGGAACTGCAGGGTGTATATCTGGAGGACCAGAAGGGACAGAGTGAGTTGCCATCAGTGGACATCTTCTCAGCCCTGTAGAGGGAATAACAGAGGATAAGGTTAGAAACAGCACCCCCTCTCAACCCAGAGTTCTAATGCATACTTCAGAATAGTCAGGCAGATTATACACTGATGCTCATGCGTTACACATCTCATCCAGGTACTTTCAAAAGTTTTCTAGGTTTCTGCTTCAACTGCATGACTTGGCAGTTTTTGTTGCAGAATTCCACAAGTCTCTGCATGAAGAAGTGCTTCCTGGCTTCCTTCTTAAATACACTTTTGCCTTAATTTCCATTGGGGTACTTGAGCATGTGATTTGCTATTTAGTTGAAAGAATTCTGCAGGATCCATGATGATGATAATGATGATTTAGTCTAAAAGCATAATGATTGCAGCTTCCCAGTATCAGAGAATATTAAAGTGAGACTGTAATTCCTAATTAAGATTTTTTTTAATAAAAATTGAGTTGAAGTCTCTAATGAAAAACTCTCCATAATATCAGTTCAAATGAAGTGATGGTGCCTAGTGAAGATTTTCCTTTCTTGTTTTATTAAAATTGCTAAACACAACAAAAAACAAATATCTTGGGCATGACAGTACACCAGAATTAGGAAGAAATAATTATAGGATTTTTAGAGTTATGATTATGCTTTAACCAGCACTAATATTTTAAATTACTAATTCTTTATGGCTAAATGATTTTTCAGTGATAAGTGCATTAGCTGTAGAAGTCTCATATGCTTTTGTTTATATTCTTTCTTTACTGCTAAAGTCTAAAGCAGTATTTAAGTAATAAACATAGTAAAATGCAAACACATTTAAAGCATTATTTCATTTTGAGCCTAAATTAACACACTGCATTTAGTTCCCACTCCTATTTTAATGCATCAGACTTCTCTCTGTTGTCCCCTGCATACTTACACACTTAGGTTCTCCTTAGCAATATGAAACACACAAGCACAACCTACACTTGCAAATAAAGGCAGCACCTCTTACCTACAATTCTGACAAGGAAGCATAAATAATGTGAAAACTGAGGTATTTTTAAAATAGCAGTTACGTATCATATCTGGCTAAAATGTGTGAGGCTAGCAGTTTGGCCACTTAAAATCAGTGCAGTCCAGCCACTATGACTTCACACATTAATTTTAAATATCTAAATACACTGAAAGGTTTGATTTACATAGTAAATTGACTGTTCTAGTCAATTGTCAGGGGTAAGTGAAAATATCAGCACTTCAAGGTAAGCCAAATTTGAACTGCAAAGGCACTAACAAACTTTTCCATGTGATGATAAACTGGTTAAAAAAGTAGGGAGGACAGATATTGCTAAGATGTAAATTTTATCAAGAAATTACCTTGCCTTTTATTGATTATTAGCAATTTGAGTGCAATACCATCTAAATAATATTTTAAACAAATGCTAGTGGTAATTTAACCAAAATATATGAATTTGCCTTCAAGATTTAATTATTTCTGCGGTGGGTTGGCACCCTGCCCGGGATTGGTTCCTGCCTTGTGCCCTGTGTTGGCTGGGATTGGCTCCAGCAGACCCCCGTGACCCTGTAGTTAGGAATATAGTGGGTTGGAAAATGGATGGATGGATGGATTTAATTATTTCATCTTGAATTTCACATTTCAATACTTTATCTTATAACATTTTCCCCAGAAGCCACTGAAAGAAACTATAATAGCCATGTTGGTTAGTTGGAGTTTTTTGGTAATATAGAACGAGACATTGTGCTCTCATGGTGATGCAATATCCGTGTTAATAACAGAAATGTTTAATTGAATCTTGGAGAGTGCGATGATGCCTGAGGAGTTGAGAAGAAGTGTACTGGTACTGATTTTTAAGAATAAGGGGGACATGCAGAGCAGTAGTAACAACAGGGGAATAAAACTGATGAGTCACAGCATGAAGTTACGGGAAAGACTAGTGGAAGCTAGGTTAAGAAGGGAGGTGTTGATTAGTGGGCAGCAGTATGGTTTCATGCCAAGAAAGAGCACAACAGATGGAATTTTTGCTCTGAGGGTGTTGATGGAGAAGCATAGAGAAGGCCAGAAGGAGTTGCATTGAGTCTTTGAGAACCTGGAGAAAGCATATAACAGGGTGCCTCGACAGGAGTAGTGGTATTGTATGAGGAAGTCAGGAGTGGCAGAGATGTATGTAAGAGTTGTACAGGATATGTACAAGGGAAGTGTGGGAGTGGTGAGGTCTGCGGTAGGAATGACAGATGCATTCAAGGTGGAGGTGGAATTACATCAGGGATTACATCACAGATAGGCTCTGAGTCCTTTGTTATTTGCAATGGTGATGGACAGGTTGAGAGACGAGATTAGACAGGAGTCCCCTTGGACTATAATGTTTGCTGATGACACTGTGGTCTGTAACGAGAGTAGGGAGCAGGTTGAGGAGACCCTGGAGAGGTGGAGATATGCTCTAGAGAGGAGAGGAATGAAGGTCAATAGAAACAAGACAGCATAAATGTGTGTGAATGAGAGGTACATCAGTGGAATAGTGAGGATGCATGGAGTAGAGCTGGCGAAGGTGGATGTGTTTAATAAAATACTTGGGATCAACAGTACAGAGTAATGGGGATTGTGGAAGAGAGGTGAAAAAGAGACTGCAGGCAGGGTGGAATGGGTGGAGAAGAGCGTCAGGAGTGATTTGTGACAGACGGGTATCAGCAAGAGTGAACGGGAAGGTCTTCAGGACAGTAGTGAGACCAGCTTTGTTTTATGGGTTGGAGACGGTGGCACTGACCAGAAAGCAGGAAACACAGCTGGAGGTGGCAGAGTTAAAGATGCTAAGATTTGAATTGGCTGTGACGAGGATAGACAGGATTAGAAATAAGTACATTAGAGGGTTGGCTCAGGTTGGACAGTTGGGAGACAAAGTCAGAGAGGTGAGATTGCGTTGGCTTGGACATTTGCAGAGGAGAGATGCTGGGTATATTGGGGAAAGGATGTTAAAGATAGAGTGCCAAGCAAGAGGAAAAGAGGAAGGACTAACAGAAGGTTTATAGATGTGGTGAGAGAGGACATGCAGGTGATGTGGTGTAACAGAACAAGATGTAGAGGACAGGAAGATATGGAACAAGATAACCTGTTTTAGCAACCCCTAACAGGAGCAGGTTATCCCACCCTTAACGTATAATGAAGGTGGCAACAAGCCAGCTTTAAGACCTTTCACTAATTTCATTAGGTGAATGCCCATCCCAGTCCTATTGTTAATAGAAATGTGCATAAGCAAGCAGTAGTTATTGAAAAGATCTTTAGAGCAATAATCTAAACCATAATGTGGTGTCAAACCAAAACAAAGAACACCTTAACTAAGAAAAACACACATTTTCAAGAAATATACTGTATGAACAAGAAAAGTGTCAATAAACAAAGGATCAAGGTTTACCTATTTGGCATGACAAAGAGCACACTAACAAAATAAGAATACCTGAAAGAGGTAGACCTGAATTTACACTTCTGTTAGAGCCACAAGTAGACACTAAAACAGTTTATGAGCATGAAAAGAATCATATCACCTTGTTTATAAAATAATGCATTGCATTGTATTTACAACAATGTCATGGTCCAGCTTCAGAAGATTTCCAAAATAAATACTTTCATTTTAAGTCAGTCAAAAATTGTGTCAGGACACTCATTAACTATTAGTGTAAAGAAAAAAAAACCTTCCCTGGAGCTGGTTAGATTACAGGTCAGTGTCCAGCCCTGGGTCTCATTATTTACTTTAATGTGATGGGACACCAAAATCACTACAGTCTGTCAGATTGCTTTGGCAGTTCAATATAGGGACTGGAAACTGCTGCAAGGGATCCAGTAGGATCAGACGAAAAAACAGCTGCTTAGCTTTGTGCCAGCTACTAAGGTTTAGTCACTTTCAATTGAGGCCAAAAAACACTAAAGCTTTTCGCACCATCAGCATTTACTTCTGCATGACCAAACATTATGCTTTCATACAACATGCATAGTATACACAGTTTTCCTTTTCTTATAAGATTAAAATATTACAAAACACCACAATGTAACAGATGGTGAGAATTCCTTTAGGCAGCCAAGGTCACTAAGTAAGTAAATAAATGATAAAGACTAGCAAAATAACAAACATGAACCAAAGATATTTAAAACTAAAAGAGGCAAAATTGAATTTACAAAATTGAACTTACTCTATAAAATTATATACACAGTATAAATACAGTATATATAATATATAGTGCATTCAAAAATTATTCAGAGTCATGTTTTTCACATTTGTCTGTGATGCAGTCTTATGGTAAAATCATTTAGATTAATTTTTTTCCCCACACCAAGCAACACACAATACTCCAGAATGACTAAGTGAAACTATATAAAAGATAAAAGACTGGAATATCACATTGACACAAGTATTCGGACCCTTTGGTATGACGCTAGAATGCTGGCTCAGGTACAGCAAGATAAATATTTCCATGCATCACTTCTGTGGCATTGAGTTTAATATGTTTGAGTTGGTATCATGCTATACGTCACAATGAATACAAACATAATACTGTATATGGTTCCCATAATTTTTGAAACAGTATAAAAATGCTTTTTCATGTCTGTAACAGTCTGTCTGAGGTGTACAGAATTCATTTTGTAACATTACCCACCTCACAAAGTCTGGTAAACCTGCTAACGAGGTGGTCTAAGTTAGTACAAAATGTTTTTTTCCCTACTCCCACTCTAAAAATCACACTGTAACTACACTTAGTCTTAGTCTTGGTCTGCTGCCAGTCTGCAGCTCTGGGGCACACTTCAGCAGCACCAAACACTAAAGTTAGTCTTGTTACTATAAATATGTACTACAATAATCCCTCGCTATATCGCACTTCGACTTTCGTGGCTTCACTCTATCGCGGATTTTATATGTAAGCATATTTAAATATATATTGCGGATTTTTTGCTGGTTCGTGGGTTTCAGTGGACAATGGGTCTTTTAATTTCTGGTATATGCTTCCTCAGTTTTTTTGCCCAGTTGATTTCATACAAGGGACCCTATTGGCAGATGGCTGAGAAGCTAAATCAGAGCATGTATTATGTATTAAATAAAACTCCTCAAATATATTATAAGCAGGGGCCGTTCACACCCCTAGAGGATACGGACGCTCCTCAAAAAACGCTGAAAGACTACCTTCACATTGCTCCTTTCCTTGCTGGGCTTACTTGTGGCTGCTCTGTCAAGCGATATGCTTCCCGCAGGGTGCTTCGCATATTTAAAAGCTTGAACAGCCCTATTTATTTTTGATTGTTTGCTTTTTTCTCTCTCACTCTCTGACATTCTCTGCTCCTGACGCGCATCTTTTGAAGAGGAAGATATGTTTGCATTCTTTTAATTGTGAGATGGAACTGTCATCTCCGTCTTGTCATGGAGCACAATTTAAACTTTTGAAAAAGAGACAAATGTTTGTTTGCAGTGTTTGAATAAAGTTCCTGTCTCTCTACAACCTCCTGTGTTTCTGTGCAAATCTGTCACCCAAGCATGACAATATAAAAATAAACATATAAACATATTGTTTTTACTTCGTGGATTTTCACCTTTCGCGGGGGTTTCTGGAATCCAACCCCTGCGATGGAGGAGGGATCACTATACTAGCTGTGTAACCCCATGCTGTAAAAAGCACGGGCTCGTAGAAAAAAAATTGAAATGCAGAGTCGGCGGTTACGTTCTGCTTCACAATATTTGAATGTTTATGACAGATTTGCATGGTTATAGTTGTTTACCTTCATATAAGATGTTTCTGTAAATTACCCTTTTTTAATCTATATTTTGGAGACACAATATGCTATTTAAAATTAATTCTGCTTAAACCTCCCCAAATTAGTCTAACTTCAAAAGAGTTAATGGAAGAACAACCCACTTGACCCATCCATCCATCCATTTTCCAACCCGCTGAATCCGAATACAGGGTCACGGGGGTCTGCTGGAGCCAATCCCAGCCAACACAGGGCACAAGGCAGGAACCAATCCCGGGCAGGGTGCCAACCCACCGCAGGACACACACAAACACACCCACACACCAAGCACACACTAGGGCCAATTTAGAATCGCCAATCCACCTAACCTGCATGTCTTTGGACTGTGGGAGGAAACCGGAGCGCCCGGAGGAAACCCACGCAGACACGGGGAGAACATGCAAACTCCACGCAGGGTGGACCCGGGAAGCGAACCCGGGTCTCCTAACTGCGAGGCAGCAGCGCTACCACTGCGCCACCGTGCCGCCAACCCACTTGACCATTAAATGAAAAAAAATAAACACTTAGTTTGACTTTTAATGCTAGTTTAACTTCCTGAAACAAACAGCCATTAAATCACATTCAGACAATACAGAACAACATTCAAAACAATTTTTAATTTTTTTTTTGCTTTGTGGCCAACTGCCAACATAACCTATCGTCTATTGGGGTGGAGCAACAGCTTTAGATTCATCAAAAATTCATCAATCTACGGTTTTCAATGGATCTCGACGTTTTAGGGTCCCCTGATACTGAAAAACATTGCTATCTTGATGATGGGTGTGTGTCTGTCTCTTTGTGTGCCACGGTTTCTTTAGGATGGTCTAGAGCTAAAATGGCTAGATGGAAAAATACCATACTCGAAATTTAAGCCTGTTATGAGATGATGATGTTAGTTTTTGAGCCAAATCATGCAAGAGACAGGGGTACTCTAGAGGAACCCTCAAATACCATAATTAATTATGAATTCTTCTCATCAATTGCTATCGTAATGACCTATTTTATTATCAGAAACATCGGCATCAGAGTGGTAAATAATTACTGAAATGTTATAGAATATTTCAGGTAATTTGGTTCCATGGGCACAAAGCCTACTGATGCTCATGTCCAAAATGTTTTTGTTTCTTAATAAGTTTTTGGCTTGGTAATGGACAAAAGTATTAAGGCATAAAACATTAAGTGCATAAAACAGAGCCAGACATAAACACAAAATAACAAATCAATATAAAGATTAATTCACTGACTAGATACTGTAATTCATAAAAACCATGATCAAGCAAGTCCTATACATTCCTAAAACTAAAAGAAACAAAATAATAGAAACCAAAAATGTTTATGTTTCCTTTTAAAGGACAAGGGAGGGAGCATAAATATGCAAGGCAGTGCCTATGACTTCTCATGTCAATGAGCAGCTACACATGCATGCAGATTGCAACATACAGCAAAATCAAAAGCCCCAAACAAAGAAGAAGTAACAAAAAAACAAAACAAAACATGGTGCTATATATAATACATACAAAACCCAGAAACTCCTGACAGGTGTGGATCATTTGGTGCACCTTTAATATTCATTATGTTTAAATTCATACTACTTACCTGTTTTTCAAGTCACTTCTTCCAATACACAAGCTGAGCTCAGGGAATGACTCAGCTGGAAACAGAACTCATTAATCTGGAGCTGTGAGGCAGCAGCATTAACCACTGCATCAGTATGCAACACCTTCTACTTTTTATGTTTGTTTCTATGGTAACAAAAATTATTCACATTCCAATAAAGCATTTATAAATCTGAGTTTCCCTGGTGGGTTTATGTTGTGTAAGCCAGTCCCTTTTGTCCAGTATGTGGATAAGTGACTTCAGTTACAATTAAAATAAAAACACTTCACTAATTATATCAGATATAACAAACAGACATATCTGCATTCAGATCAAAAAATGAAAGAATTTAAAACCAGAAAGCAATTGTATATGGTCAGAAAAGTTAAAGCTTCTGTAATTAAATCTTAAAGATTAAATAAAACAGAACTGTTGTAAATGTATTCTCAATGTAGACTTATATTTCTGAAAATGAATGTAGTAAAAAACTTTTACTATGAGAGAAAACAGCAGGATCTTTGCTTCAAAGCATAATTATTTGCCAATGATGGATTCCACGTACAGTAATCATACAGAACAAAATTGAAACTTGCTGAGCCATAGATCTTTTGTTTAATGCTGCATACTATTGAGAGCACAGATAAACATTACTCAGTTGTATTAGAACTGCAATATTTTTTTTTTGCAAACCAGTAATCTTTGATAGGAAGGTACCTTTTCCATTCCTGATTTAATGTAATATTTACATCAAATCCAGAATCCATGCTGTAGCCGTGCTGCAGCGCTATGAAAGAATTGGTAGTGTTGGATTTATTTTGTGTGGTTTTTATAAAAAATTTTATTTACTTTGTTTATTTTTCATTTTTCATTATTGAGGTAATGCTCTTACATTGTTCCTGCTCATCTGAATTTGCCACCATATCATGGAACCAGACGGGCATGGTCTCATGACTTTTGCAGCCATTTTGTCCAACTGTCTGAAGGATATGTGAAGCAGCTGGTATGAGTCAAGGATGTTTGAATGTACCCCACTCCAATATGGTGTTTTTTAGATAAAGGAAGTATGATTCCCTAACTAGACTGAAGCCAAGCGGCAGTGCTTTCTCACATTGACTTCTAACAATTTCTACAGAATGTTTTGTATATTTGGGAAAACTACTTGTTCCTTACATGAGGTCAGATATATCAGACCTATAGAGCGTAGTAAAGATGTCTGGCTCTGGTGTCCTGATTTATTGTCAGTCAAATAAATGGGTGCTCATTTTACTTAGAACAACACAAAGTAAATACGAACAAAAGTATTCCAGACATCTGCACAAAAATATTTTTTGATGATCTAACTCAATACCACATTACTGCAATTTAACCTCAAATACCATTTGTGGCAGTTGGTTTACTTTCTCTCTGTCTATTAATATTACTACAATTACATGATTTTTAGGTTTAATAATTATCAAAATATATTCAGTGTAGTCAGGTGAGGGAATGACTGAGTCTAAAAAGAAATGTTGGGGTACCACCCCGAATCACCTTAAAAGCAAAATAAGTGTACAATGGTGCAGAACAGGAAGAAATACAGCAAATTTTGAGGCTGCGTTCCTCAGCTCTCTTGAGAGTGTCAGATATGATAGGAGCTCTGTCCTGCAATCTGCTCACTCCACAAATAGGCAGCTGCCTTCATTGGACATCTTCTCAGATTTGTGGAGAAAAAGAGAGATGACACAGTTAGTCACAGCTCCCCCAAACCCATAAACCTCAAATGAACCTGGAAGGTGATCTATCCTCTGATGTGCATGCATAACACCAGGTGTACAATGTTAATATGCTAACTAAAGTAGTAACTTACTACAGTAGTTTTCTTCAAACTACTAAAAGTAATATCAACTAAACCATCTGTCTTAAAGATGAGTACATTTATGGCTAAAACCTATTAGTCAGAATATTCTTCCTTTTAAAAAACCATTGTACCTGTTCCCAAAAAACCGAGGATAACTTGTCATAATGACTATCAACCAGTCACTCTCACCCCTGTCATTGCAAAGTGCTTTGAACAACTGGTAATCACCCACATCAAAGCCTCCATCCCATCTGATCTAGACCAACACCAGTTTGCCTATCGGTCAAACAGATCAACTGAGGACGCCATCTGTGTGGCTGTACATGCTGCCCTCTCGCACCTGGAAAAGCCCAACACCTATGTTAGGATGCTCTTCATTGACTACAGCTCTGCATTTAATACCATCATACCTAACCAGCTGATCCAAAAACTCTATGCACTAGGACTTGCTCCGTCCATATGCAACTGGTTACTGGATTTTCTCACCAACAACCCCCAGTCTGTCAGGATGGGCAAACACACATCCTCCACCCTTACCCTGAGCACTGGTGTGCCGCAAGGATGTGATAAAAACAGCGGGTAATAAAAACAGCAGAGGCCATTGCTGGGACTGAACTGCCATCACTCGAACTCTTGTATAAGATTCTCTGTGTGAGAAGGGCCAAAAACATTGTCAAGGACAAAACTCATCCTGGAAATTCTTTGTTTGAGCTCCTCCCGTCAGGAAGACACTTTAGGTCAATCCGTGTACGCACAAACAGACTAAAAAATAGCATTTTCCCATCTGCCATAAACTTTCTGAACTCTGAATCTCCTCAGTCTGAGATCATTTTTAATTGGATATGTGCAATAAGCTATATGGGTAATGTGCAATATACTAATGTAATACAATATAGAATATGTAATGTACTATTCATTAACAGGTGCAATAACAATTTATGCTGCTGTACTTTGAGCAAAAATAATTTGCTCTGGTTACTTGATCACTTAACACTGTATACAACATATTTGGAATTATTTGACTTTTCTTTAAATGCACCTTGGGGCTGTCACAAAAAGTAATTTTGTTGTGTTACACAATGCTTGAACTTGAGTTATTTTTTATAATGCGTCTACACTGCCATCAAGGTTGCTTGCAAGATTGGGATTAAAGTCTTGTTTTTCAATATTCAGGTTATGGTATGGTCAGACCAGTGGCCTAATAGTTACTGTTGGAGCCTCAAAGATTGGTCCAAACACTCTCTATGTGGAGTATTTTCTTCCTTCTATTGTCTGCATGAGTTTTCTCTGGGTACACAAAATTCATTATACATTATAAAGAGTGAAAGTTTTGGTTACCTGATAAACCGAAATTGGCCAGTTATGGATGAGTACCTAAGTGTGCTTTTTGATGGAGTTGCAAATTTTGTAGGGATATTCTTGTGTCCACAGCTCCTGGGATAGGCTATGGCTCTTCACTACCCTATATTGACATAAATAGAATTGTAAAATGAATGATAGCTAATACATTATGCTACATAAATATTGCACACAGTGTAAGAAGTTCAAACCTAACATTATACAGTATGCTAATTTTGTAGTTGAGCTTGTGAGATGCAGACTTGCCTCATAAATATTAAATTAATATGAAGTACACACTGCATTTATTTTTATTTGAAATGTTTTATTACCTTGTAAGCAATACAAAAGAGGAAAGATTTTTATACATAGCAATAATTATTTAAATGACAATGATTTTATTGTAAAATTATGAAAAATAAGAAATTGAAAAATGAATAACAAAACCTAAAGATTAATGATATTTTTCAGTCTTGGTAGTCTCTGAATCTGATTTACACTATAGCCCATGGCAGACCAGCACAAGTAATCAGATAATCTAGATTATAATTTAAGCAAACCAGCAATTCATCTTTGGTAAGTTATTTTATGTTTTTTGTAAGACTATCACTTCTAAGTTTTTATTGGGCAAAATGAGCTTCTAATATACTTTAATTTCTCAGCAAGAGCAGATACAATTTAAATGAAATTCTTCACGTCTTCACATCTTTTTTTTTTTTTTTTTGATTTTCAACTAAACTGCATGGTCGTGGTCAAAATTAGAAACAGACTGGATTCCATAAAATATAAAATTGATACTGACTGTAGCCATGGATAGAGAAGCACTCTTGAGATCAATAAAATATGCAGAAAACAAACTTTCATGTATCTTAATTTTATTCACACAGCGAGCCTGGTATTTTTATTAGTTTGTCTAGACAGCAGACCATTACAGGACAGCTGTTCACACTCAACTGCAGTTCACTGCACACAAGCAATGAGCACCATTCTAAATTGATTTATACACACTTTACAGCTTTTTTATAAAATAATATTTGTACAGATAAATACAACCAGTAAAATGGAGGTTGGATGACTTGTTCAGAGATGTATAGTAAATGAATGTTGAATACTCCTTTGTTAGTATAATGTAGTCTTCATTCAAACTTATTTTTTTTAATTATTTTAATGATGACCAGGATTCAGAAGTTAGCCTACAGGTAGACAAGAGTGGTTGACACGAGTGGATAAATTTAAATTTCTAGGATCAATGGTAGCCCAGGAAGGAAAATTAGATGCAGAGGTAACTCATAGAGTACAGTGCACATGGAACAATTGGAAAAAGTTATAAGGAGTATGGTGTTTTTGAAGAATGAAGGCTTCAATAGTAAGATTTTTTCAGACAGTTATAAGACCAGCATTGATGTATTGAGCTGAGACATGGGCAGTAAAGGGAGTGCAGGAAAAGAAATTAGATATTGTAGAAATGGGAATGTTCAGATGGATATGTGGAGTTAAAGAAAAGGACAGAATAAGAAATGAGACAATCAGAGGTACATCCAAAGTGAGAGAGCTATACAAGAAAGTGCAGGAAAGTAGATTGAAGTGGTATGGACATGTAATGAAGAGAAGCAATGAATATGTGCGTAGAAAATGGGACAACTAATTCATTGAAAGTGTTTAAATGAAATCTACTAGCAAAAGCCCATCAGGTCTGGGAGCTTTATTAGTCTTAAACATTTTAAAAGCCCCCTCTTCCATTTTAACATTTGTAAATTTGTACAGTGTAGGCTGCTTTTACTTCTCATAGAGGCATTCTGATTATTTATCTTTTTTTAAATGCATGGGTAAAGTATTTTTTTGTTTTAATTTGCTATTTTCTGCTCTTTATTAATGATTTACCTTTTTGCAAGGATGCTTTCAGAAGCATTATTGATTGTGGTATTAATTTAGGAAATTTTGTTTTTGTTTCTATTTTCATAGACAGGTACACCCATCTGTCAAAACAGGGTGAAGTAAATTCATATTTTCATGGGTTTAACCATAAGGCCTTTATAAATCACCTTAATTTTCAGGCTGAAGAACTGAAGCTATTGCAGTGTGACAAAAGAGTCCACCATAATAAATTATCTGGAGGCAGCTCATTCTTTCATTGAATGGATATGCAATGTGTTATCAAAAAAACCCAGAGGGCCAGAAGGAAGTAAACAATTAAACCCCTTATTCGAATATTATAACAGCTTCATTATCGTCTCCATAAGCTACAGCAGCACCACAGCCAAAAATTAAGCACTTACTTCATTTTGACAGTAATCCAGGTGGGTTTCCCATTGTTCATTGATTTACAGACTTTTCCAAGCTATAGGTTACATATTGCTTTTACTGTATTTTTATCAACAGTGAAACCATTAAACTGGGCAACAGCAGGGTTAGACAGTCACTTCTATTTTTAGTGTGCATGACAAGAAATAGACCACAACAGAAAAAGTTAACATAATGTTAGCAATCACACCTATTTGTTTTAAAACACTATTACAATTTAAAGCTCCTCAAAGAACAACTGTTTTCTACACTACTTCACACTGTAAAGTGACAGTTGGCATCAATCCTTTTAATTTTAAATACATTTTACCTCTTAATCTTAATTTATTAAAGTGAAAAGAGACAATTCCTACAATCAATTCTTGTAATTCATTATCAGAATTAATGTTATTTAAGTTGTTTTCTTGAGGATTTTGTGCATCACTATTATGTATTTTTTAATCTTCTTCTTCTTCTTCTTTCGGCTGCTCCCATTAGGGGTTGCTACAGCGGATCATCTTCTTCCATATCTTTCTGTCCTCTGCATCTCGTTCTGTTGCACCCATCACCTGCATGTCCATTCTCACCACATCCATAAACCTTCGCTTAGGCCTTCCTCTTTTCCATTTTTCTGGCAGCTCTATCCTTAACATCCTTCTCCCAATATACTCAGTATCTCTCCTCTGCACATGTCCAAACCAAAGCAATCTCGTCTCTCTGACTTTGTCCCCCAACCGTCCAACTTGAGCTGACCCTCTAATGTACTCATTTCTAATCCTGTCCATCCTCGTCACACCCAATGCAAATCTTAGCATCTTTAACTCTGCTACCTCCAGCTCTGTCTCCTGCTTTCTGGTCAGTGCCACCGACTCCAACCCATATAACACAGTTGGTCTCACTACTGTCCTGTAGACTTTCCCTTTCACTCTTGCTGATACCCGTCTGTCACAAATTACTCCTGACACTCTTCTCCACCCACTCCACCCTACCTGCACTCTCTTTTCTTAATATGGCCACAAAAACCACACCCAATAGATAATATGCAGAAGTACCCATTCTTTGTCTTAGTTTGAGTCAGTGGTGCACATGCAATCAAGGAGATAAGGAGAAAATAAGAAAATAAGGAGAAATCAGAAATCTTAGTGATTGTTAAAAATGGATATAATGAGAATATTAGAAATAAACTTGATCCATTAGGCTTAAAAGTCAAGACAGAGGTAAAGAATTTAGGGGTAATTATTGACTGTTAAATAAATTTTAGATCACAAATTAATCAGATCACTAGGACAGCACTGTTTCAGTTAAGAAATATAGCAAAAGTTAGATCCCTTATAACTTTGCAAGACGCAGAAAAATTAGTTTACACTTTTGTTTTTAGTGGACTAGATTACTGTAACGGACTCCTCTCAGGACTACCCGAAAAAGATATCAATTGATTGCAACTAGTGCAGAATGCAGCTGCTAGAATCTTAACTAGGAAAAGAAAATCCAAGCACATCTCTCCAGTTTTGATGTCACTACACTGGTTACCTGTGTCATTTAGAATTGACTTTAAAATACTGCTTATGGTTTACAAAGTCTTAAATAATCTCGCTCCATCCTATACTTTGGAATGCCTCTCATCTTACACTCCAAACCTTAAGATCTTCAAATGAGTGTCTGCTTATAATTCTAAGAGCTAAACTTAAAAGAAGTGGTGAGGCAGCCTTCTGCTGTTATGCACCTAAAATCTGGAATAGCTTACCAATAGAAATTCGCCAGGCTAATATGTTAGAGTACTTTAAAAAACTGCTAAAAACCCATCATTTTAATGTGACTTTCTGATAGCTTCATTTTATTGTAACCCTGCTATTTTGTATATGCATTTAATTATCGTTTTTATCATGACTCTGCAATCTGTACTAGCCCCTACTTTTTCTGCCGTTCTTTTTCCGATTTTCTGTGGTGGCCATCTGCCTCACCACCACCTGATCAAAGCACCATGCAGTCCCTACATTGATAGATTTAAGGACAGAGGTCCACATGACCATCATCGTCTAATTCTTACATGATTTAGATAATTTATGTCAGGTAGAATGCCTAGTGGTGGCTGGGCGGTCTCGTGGCCTTGGAACCCCTGCAAATTTTGCTTTTTGTTTTTTCTGTCCTCCTGGCCATCGGACCTTACTTTATTCTTTGTACTTAGTATTACCTAATCATATTTTTGTATTTTTCTGTTTTTCTTTCTTCATCTTGTAAAGCACTTTGAGCTACAACATTTGTATGAAAATGTGTTATGTAAAAAAATGTTGTTGTTGTTGTTGATTTGAGGAGAATTTTCTATTGAAATTTAAACCGATAAAGGACATAAAAACATGAACATATGAAAAAAAAAATGGAACCAGGAAGCATAATTGGTAATCAGATATGTAAAGACCCTGATAAATCGATTACAGCTGAACAGGCCTCTGGTTACTCCAGTTGCTATGCAACAGCAAACATGAGGTGTAGCTAGAGGCAAATCTGTCTTTCTGGGATCTACTGACACTGCTCAAAGCCGATAAGAGAAGAGAAGAACACTGAATCAAGGAATAAATCACGGTTAACTGTCACTGATTATGATTTTCATTTACAAGAACATCACTTTAATTTCAGTATTCTGTTATAACTAAATATTTACAGTATGCTTATAACTACCCTTGCTTAATTTAAGGTTATTTCAGAGGATGCACTTCAACAGTTTAATATTTCATTTTTCATGAATGGGTGCCATCCATGATGTAAAGCTCTTGATGTCGATAGAGGTTTAGAAGAGTACAAAAACAACACAACACTATCACTCAATCAGAAGATCAAGCTATACAACAGCAGCTTCCTCCTCTAGCAAACCAGCGTGAACTGAATTAATTCATTTTGGAAGAATAGTGCCAGATGCCTACAGAGTCACCACAGACCTTTGTTGAATCCATGCCACATCATATTCATCTTATTCTGGCTGCATTCCCTCCTGAGTGATATTTTGTTGGTATTTTAATTTGATATGCCTGGCATGGATATATAAAAGCATAAGAATTAATACAACCATTATCTGGTACCTTCCTTATCTGATTAAATTAGTATCATTTTGATGGAGTTATTTTCCATTCTGTCAGAAGCAAATTAGTCAGCAGTTACTAGTAATTGAACTAAGAGTTAAAACACCTGTTCACCATTTGTACTCATTCATTTTCATTTTAAATATTCATGAACTCATTTGTGGGAACAGGCAACACTTCTTTTTTAATAGCTGGTGGCACAGTAATTTTAGTAGTAATCCTTTCTATCACTGACAAAAGTTAGCTCCAGCTGGCAAAAAACGCTACAGGAAATTTGTAAATGGAGACCCATTTTTCTTTGTTTTACCTAAGTCAGCTCTTGGGACAGAATGGAATCCATCTGATGCATTTATCTGTTACAGGAAAACAAATACTTTAATACTAATGCCTTTACCTAATGTAGTTAAAATAATATACAACTTATTTTTATTTTCTGCATGATTTCACGTGCAAATAGGAACCATTTATTAATGAAAAAATCTGATGATACGAAGAACAGAATATGTACAGCATTTTACAATTCTACATATGTCTGGCAGCTACATCGAAACTGGTCTACAGAGTCTTGGCCCTGGAACTTTATCCATGCACATATATTTATAGATCAACTGCCCCAGGATATTAGCAGTTTACCTCCTCTACTTTACCATCATTAAATGCATTTAACAATTACATTTTTTTCTTTCTTTTAAAGTAACTGTAATTTATATAGTAATATTTACTTACTATTTTAAATGATGTTAATTGTAAGAATTAGTACAATATAGTACTAAACTGTAGGAGGCTACTAATTACTAAGAATCCTGATCCTGCTTTGGTATGCAAATTGCATAGTGTAGAAATAATTGTTAAATGGGAAAGTCTGTGATCATTCTCAGTTTCTAAACAATTGATGTATTTTGTTTCTAATATAGTTAGCTTTCAATTTATCTCTAACAAAAATACCTATAGGAAAATGGCTTCAACACTTTCAGTGCTGGTCAGACAGCTAAAGGCATTCTTGCATGGACACTGAAATTTATTTTGGGAGAGTGGGAACCATAACTTTATTTAAACTTTCTGTTACCCTTTATTTAATAAGTTGATGTTTCATTTCTGGGCTGAAAGAGTTCACGCTGGTTTTCTTCCCACATCCCCAAAGACGTGCAGGTTAGGTGAATGAGTAATTTCACATTGGGCCTGTATAAGTGTTAATGTGAGTATGTGTAAGAGAATAGGCACTATGATTGACTGCCCTGGCATAATGGTGTTGCCTGCCATGTGCTGCCAGTGCTGCTGGCACAAGCTGCATCTCCCTGCCATCATAAACTGGACTAAGATGGTTTGAGAATGTTGTTTTTTGTCCTTTTCCACTGTGAAACTTATAACTGAGCCAAAACAATTCATTAATGGTTCTTGGACCAACAGTGATGTACTGTAATATTCAGCACAATAATGGATGAACTGCTATTTCATCACCTGAAACATGTTCTAAGATTGAATACTTCACATAAGAAAAATCCACTATTTTTGTCAATATTTAATACAAACAATTTGGAAATGTTCAGACACCGGATAAAAACTCAAACTCATTAGTCTTTCACTCCATATATTCCATGTTTGAAAACAGAAATTTATTTCACCTGACAGAAATAAGACATTTGTGTTCCTTCCTTGAAGCAACATGTTGTGTTAACCCTGACAAAAATGTTATCTCATTACTATGTTAAACACAAAGGGTCACTGATTCATTTATCAAGAACAAATTTAGGTTCTGTATTTTGCAGACATGAAGAAATAGAAGAAGTACCTTAATGACAGTTACTGCACTTTTGTGAAAAACAAAAGCTCTCCCTGTTTATGACCCTATAAAAAGAAATGCAGAAGAAGCACAAATTCAGATAACTTGGGTAACTTTTGAAAATTTTGATGTACTGCATGCTTTAAAACTGACTTAATGTCTCATGTTTGGATTTTTTTGATTTTTGTTGAGGTATGGCAACAAGTACTGTGGTGGGATTTCCACTGTTTGCAATGCTTTTGTCTGTTTGTTGCATGGCAATGCATGCTCTGTTGCAATCTCAATCAGATATGACATTTCATTTCTGTTATTGCTTCGCTTCTTTGGAATTCCCAGTGTTGTGATATGTTGGTTTTGATGCCATGATGCTGGTACAAGTCTACATTTCATGTATTCCCTACTGCCCAAACAGTAAGATGATAAATGCCTATCTACCATTACTTGTGGCACATTTGACGTTTGTTTGTTTTTCATGCTTTCTTTGTAGTCAGCTTAGCCCATAATGATACTTGTGCTGCTTTCTTTGTATACACTTTCTGGATGTACAGACTAAGGTCTACTGTATGTTGGATTTATTTCCTTCATCCATTTCATCCTTTCTTATACAATTTTTTTTCTTCATCCTTTTAAGTTTTCAATTTCTAAACTGTAAGTTAGTTTCAAGCCCTAAATATCCCAGTTAAAAGAACAAAACAAGTAATTTGTTTAAAAATAGCATTAATCATCTCTAAAAATTAAAACATAAGTTCAATACAGAATAAATATGTTCTTGTTAAATATGTTGTTACAACTACTCAAGCAACACATTCAATTAAACTGCAACTTGATATGGGGATGGAGTATGAAGGACTAGGAATAATTATGTCCTTTGTGTCTCCTATATCTTATGCATGTATTGAGTAGACACATAATGTAATAGTAGTAAAAACATGTACTAGAAAAACATAAGACAGTTCAGGATTAAATTAACTTTGTTCAGCAATTACTTAATTATAAAATTTGCTGAGCTGCTTGGCTTGCCACATGACTGGCTAGAACCAGTAAGGAGGGAGAGTTTGAGGTCAGCATTGGTTGTAAAAGCATTAGGTACATTCTTATGAGACTCTCGTCATGGATAAAACATTGGATAATGGAAGAATTGAGAAGAAAGCACCTGGACGAGATTGATTGAGGTGCCAGAGGCCATCATGAGAAAGGTGTCAGCCCCTACTCTTCGAAGCCCCATTTACCCAAAAATATTGCAGGTAAGTGTGAAAACACATCAATACCAGGGGACATCGATGGTCTGGGTTCCACCTAAACCTATGCAAGCAAAAGCACTACCAGAAAGACTGATCAGCTTAGTGCATAGCTCAAGAAGACCAAGGTGCAATGGTTGCTTAGTCCTTAACAAGAAGTACTGCTATCTAGCCAGGTTGTATTTGAAGTAAATGTCACACTCATATGTAATTGTTTTGCTTCAGCTTTAGGCACATCTTAGGATTTAATGACATTTATACTTAACACTTATAATAAGTGAATACAAACTTGTTCCCACTCACCTGCTTGATTGCTGTACATTTTGTATACTGTCTCGGAGTTAGGTAATAATAAATGACATGCGCAGTCAGTATTGGTTTGATCTGTCTGAGATTAGTGTCAGTGAAAACATTTGCAGTATGACATCTGGGGTTAATATTGAGAATATCATTGGTGAGGTGGTGTTTTTCTGTGACACCCCCACAACAAAACAATGGTGTAAGTAAATGAATTAATGAAAATGGTTCAGCAAATTAAGACTTTCGCTCAATGAATTACAGACCATTACTGAAAATGACAGTAAAGCAAACAAAATGAAAGCCGGCAAATAAAATTATTTAGGAGCAGCAGGAGATACTCAAGTTACAGTTTCATATGAGCTAGAAATTCCATCTCAGGAGAATTTTTTGAAAATTCAGACACTTGAAGTTTAATTTTTTAATTGTAAACAAGTCCTATCCTAAATATCTGCATTTATAATATTTTTTACTGACATTTAAATCTGGAACTTGAAACAACTATACTTTAGAGTAGCATGCTTGTCACTAGCTGGTCAGAATTTTAGGCTAACCTTTAGGTTAAAAAACAGTGGGAACAGACAGTATATATTAATAAAGTTAATTGAAATAAAAATGTTTACATCTAATTTTGTGTTTGCCTTCATGGCTGTTTTAGCTGATTCACTTTGTAATTAGAATGCTTCTAGATGCGTAATTTTAAAATCTGATTATTGAAAATTGAACTAGAAATTCCAATTTTTTGCAATAGTTTAGACAACACTACTAATTTAGCTCTTATCAATGTCTCCAAATAGAAAGACACAACATAAAAATATTAATGAATAAAGCCTATACCATGTTCAGTTTATAAAGGTCAAAATTAAAAAAGACAATCTTTACATTTACTACAAAATATACAATTTTGAATTGGATTTAGAAAGTCATTCAAAGCATTGTTGTAGAGAACATACAAGTATTTATTACTTAAACATTACATTTTAATAAATGAAGCATTCTAGCCTAAGTTATTTAAAAAATCACATTGTGTTCCTATAATATTTCAGTGTAAAACATTAATTATTGTCTTTAAATGTATCTCTTTGTTGTAACACTGATAGTGGTGTGTTTATTTGATACTATTATGTAATTAAACCTTAACAGACATTTTGTTCAGTCTGAAACAAAACATAACTACAACCAATGGCAACGCTTAAGCATAGGAGAAATATATGGTACCTTTATTAGTCATAAACATTTAGATAAAAAAGACTAGAAAAAAAGGCTTTGTTTTTGTAACATGGCAATACATAACAAATAAATATGTTAGAGCAAACCTTGAAAGTCCATATACTAAAATGTTGCAGAGAGCTTTTTAAAATGCTAAATAAATTATAAAGCAAAATTATTCTATAAACAATCTCCCTTTTTAGTGATCTACTGTGTTTATAGAATCAACTAATAAACACTGTTTACTAAAAGCCTGTGTACAATTTAATTTGAATACAAGGATGCAACAACCATAGAGGTGAGAGGGATTTCTAGTATTTGTTACTGTACTGCACACTTAATAATTATTAGCTAGCTATATCAAGTCAAGTCAAGTTGGGGAGCATGCACTGGTACCGCATCCACTACATGACGAAACAACTCAGGATTAAGGTTGGCAACCCCCCAGGCAGACACGCGGTCCAATCCCATCCTTCGGAAATAACCCTCTATCTGCTGCAGCCAGGTGTTACGTGGGCGACCCCTTGTCCTGGTCCAGCCACTCAGGTCCCCAACAACGAAGATCTTACTAACTGGATCACCCTCAGGGAAACGCGCCACATGGCCGTAGTGCCATAACTGATGCTCCCTCACAACGCAGGTAATGTGCCTCATTCGGGACTCCATGAGCAACCGCTCATTCAACGCAAAGTCAAACCAACGGTTCCCAAAGATTTTCCAAAGAGACACAGTACCAAATGAGTCCAATCTTCATCTCAGGTCACTGGATAGTGTCCATGTCTCGCAACCATATAGCAAGACAGGATGCACCAGAACTCTAAAGATTTGGACCCTCGTCCTTTTGCATAGATATCGGGAGAGCCACACACCCCTTTCCAGCGACCTCATGAACTCCCATGCTCTCCCAATCCATCTACTGACTTCATAGAAAGAGTCACCAGAGACATGAATGTCACTGCCAAAGTAAGTAAACCTCTCGACAAGGTAAACACTCTCTCCGCAAACAGACACACTGCTGATGGCTGTGCCTAAGAGGTCATTAAAGGCCTGGATCTTGGTTTTTATCCAGAACACTCGCAAGCCCAGACAGTCAGACTCCTCACTCAGTCTGTCAAGCGTCCCGATCAGAGCCTCCATTGACCCTGCGAAGATCACAGCATCGTCAGCAAAGTCAAGATCTGTGAATCTTTCTTCACCAACAGATGCCCCACAGCCGCTGGACCGCACGACTTTGTCCAACAACCAGTCCATACAAGCACTGAACAGAGTAGGAGCAATATGTAGCTAGCTATATGTTGTAAAATATATTTTTTTCTGTACTTTTTATACTGCAGATACTCTAATTTTCTCTAATTTTATGTTCATGAGGTTATTTTACTGTCATAATCAAATTTGTTGATTAAAAATCACAATTATGACTTTTAGCCTCTTAAACTTGAAAGAAAATTGTGACAAACCAAGAATAGAATGAAGCATTACAAAATGTTTCAATAAACCTTAAGAGTGGTGCTGATGGCTACAATAGCAAGTGTCAGAGTATGAAAAGAAAACACACAGTTACTGCCTTAGAAGGACAGCTGGATGGGCAGGCAAACAGCTTCTGCCTGCGCTGAGAATTCAATGGTTCTATCATAGACAAGACAGAAACACACCAGCTGCCACTTTCTAACAGATATGTAACAAGACACAAACAAGACTCCCACTGGTATCTAAATATCATTAAAAGTATTGTAGAGTGTGGTGAGCAGCTGGGGAAGGTACCCAACCGGGACACCCGGAAGGACTGGAGGAGGGATTACGCCTCCTCCAGACCATGAGGGGGTGACCACCCTGGTGGCTATGGGGACCATGGGAAAGGAGCATGGAAGCTCGACCCTATAGGGGCCTGTGGTCACCGCCAGGGGGCGCCCAGATGCCTGAGGAGCCCTGGCCCTCAGCATTTCCGCCACACCCGGAAGTGCTGGGGGGAAGAAGACCAGGGACACCCGGAGTGCTTCCGGGTGCACAGCCGGCACTTCTGCCACACCAGACAGTGCCGGCAGGAGCTCGTTGGGAGGCACCTGAAGCACGTCCGGGCGGATATGAAAGGGGCTGGCTCCCTCCATTCGAGGGCTGGAGTCAGGTGGAAGAAGGAGAGAGCTCGGAGGAGAGGAGAGGAGAGGAGTGGAGGCGGACCAAAGGAGAAAGGAATTGCAAAGAGGCCTGGACTTTGTGGGTGAAAAGTGCGGGAGTACTGGGTTGTGTGCTGTCACTTTATTTAATTATGTATAATAAACGTGTGTTGGGTTTTAAGCCTACGGTGTTCGCCTGTCTGTGTCCAGGTCAGCTACCACAAGAGTTAGCCATATACAGTAAATACAGGACAAAACATAATGCAGCAGCAGCTTATCTTGAGACAACCTTCTGGGCAGCAACAATACAAATACCACATATTCTTGGTAAAAGCCTTCAAGCATTTATTTAGAGAACAACAATCAGTAACCAAAATACTTCTTATTAAACAAATCAACTACATAAAGATGGACAGGCCAGCTGCACAGATTAACAAGGACAAGGCCCTTTTACAAACATCTAATGTGCTTGGAGAATGCAGGGGCATCAATGGTTACTTAAAAGAGCATTTTGTTAACAAATTAAAAAAGAACCCTTCAAATATTTTGTTTTTATGTTGTTTATTAGTGTCAAAACCCTAAGAATATGGAGAATATGGATTGAGTACTGTGGTGGGTTGGCACCCTGCCCAGGATTGTTTCCTGCCTTGTGCCCTGTGTTGGCTGGGATTGGCTCCAGCAGATCCCCGTGACCCTGTGTTCGGATTCAGCGGGTTGGATAATGGATGGATGGATGGATGGATTGAGTAAGAGTGCCAGGAAAAATTTCCTTTCTTTTCAAGTGTAACAGATAGAGGCACTGTCAACCCCTTGAACCCTCAGACCAGACGTCAGACTCCAGATAAAAGTCCAATAATAATATTTATTATTATAAATAAAGTGCACAAAGCACCACCACTCCACTATACTCAATAACAATCAATAATCAAATAAACAATCCTCCAAACTCCCAGACGCTTAGCCACCCTGCCTCCTAACTCAGCTCGCCGTCTGGGATTTCCCATGGTCCTTTTATAGTCCCTGACCCGGAAGTGTTTCCAACCCCCATGTGACTTTCCATCACTTTCGGGTCAGATAAAAAGTTCTCTTCTTCTCTTCTTCTTCATTCCGGAAGCACATCATTCCTCCTGTCGCTGTGACTAAGACGTACTTCCGGGGTGTAGGGCACGTAATAATTCTTGGGCATCCCTGCAGCGTCCTCTAGCGGCCCCCATGGTATCCAGCAGGGCTGTGGATAAAACCCCATTGTCCAAGATTCCCTGCTGGCCTTCGGGGCACCTCCAAGCTGCAGGGAGAGCTCCACCTGGCGGATGAACGGCCGGCCATATTCCACACAAGGTAGTTGTCTACTAATGAGTGATATACTATTATGCTGTGTGGCAGATGGCTGGGGACCCTACCCAGCCGGGACTCCTGGAAGGTCCACAAGAGGAACAATACTTCCCCTGGGCCATAAGAGGGCAGCCATCCCGGAACAGAGCTGGGAAGCTCATCCCTGTTGGGGCCCGTGGCCACTGCCAGGGGGCGCCCGGACAATTATGGAACCCTGGATTGCAGCACTTCCGCTAAACTTGGAGGTGCTGCCGGAAGGAATTCCAGGGACACCCGGAGTGCTTCCAGGTGTTCATGCGGCACTTCCGCCACACCAGGAAGTGCCGCAGGAAGATCGTCACAGAGCACCTGGAGCACATCCGGGTACTGCATAAAAGGGGCCACCTCACTCCAGTATACGAGCTGGAGTCGGGAGGAGGAAGACGGGGCTTGTGGGGAGAGGAGTAGAGGTGGTAGGAGGATTCAAGGAGAGAGAAAGAAGGAACTGAGCTGGCTAATGATTAAGGCATTGTGGTATTGTCGTCTATAATAAACGTAAGTGTTTTGGACATTCGGTGTCTGTCTGTCTGTCTTTTGTCTGTGTCTGGGGCTGTCTTTTCAGCTGGTAATCAGAAATTAATGTCTATTCATGTATGGTAGTCGAGGTA
Source organism: Erpetoichthys calabaricus (assembly GCF_900747795.2). NCBI lineage: Eukaryota > Metazoa > Chordata > Cladistia > Polypteriformes > Polypteridae > Erpetoichthys > Erpetoichthys calabaricus. The sequence continues at coordinate 109,470,702 of NC_041398.2, forward strand.
ACAAGTTCCAAAATAAAAACAAAGTGAAAATGACTGCAAAATCTAGAAACTCCAGAAAACCTGTAAATGAAATAGAAGCAGTCTATATTTGCATTAAGTACTTCTTATTTGACTGTCCTCTGTATTGTTTTTTGTGACTGTGTACAGTATAAACAAGTCAACATATTTCTATAATCAATATGCTTATCAATAAATGTATTATTCTGTTTCTTAAAACAAGTATGGTTCAGTCACCTTGATTTACAGTTACTCAAACAGATGAGAATACCTGTCCACAAAGAAAGTTATAGAATATTAAAGTGGGGTCCTTATTAAAATATATAATGAACAGTTGGCATTTTCTAAACTAAAATGGGTAATCTATTTATTGACTGGTTAAACTCTTGTGATCCATTTCTCTTTACATTTTATTTACCTTAGGTTCAGTCAACACATAGTTTCAAATACAGTCTGTGCCTTATATGGTTGATGACTTGAGATACAATGCCTAAAATAATAAGGTAAAATGAAAAATAAAAATTAAGGTCACCTGTATTACATTTTTGCCATAACTGTAAATGGGAACAAGATAAACTGAGTTTAATTTATTCCCGTATGTTATTCATTGACTATCTGCCCCAGCTCACAGCTCTCAACTGATATCCCTTGCTGCAATGTATGTAGTCATCCCCTGTATTCTCAATTCATCATTTTTAATATCAATAAAAAAAAACTGTCTACTGACAGTGTTCAAGTTGTTTTAGCAGTCACCAGCAATCTTTTTTTTTTTTTTTACATTCATTACTGGGTAACAGTCAGTGTTCTATCGCATTGCACTTTCATTTTGTTAAAGTCATTTTGTCTGTCTGGAAAATCCAAATTTTCATGCAGGACTATGTTTTCAAGTGTCACATTCGTTTGAATGGTGCAGTTTTCAGTTGTGGATTACTCACTCGCTCGTTTGTGCTACTGGAAAATGTTATACATTGAACCATAAAAAGTTGTGCATGCTCATACATGTGCAGCTTTGAGGGAGGACTATTTCCAACAAACAAGGTGCTTTTGTTTTATTTTCATTTTTTTTTTTTTGACTCCTGGGGCCTCATGTGTAAATGGTGCTAACACACAAAAATGTTGTGTATGCCCATTTCCACGCACACATCGCGATGTATAAAAACTAAACTTGGCTTAAAGCCACGCACATTTTCATGCCAGCTCAATTCCTTGCTTCCGTAAGTTCTCCTCTTGCTTTTGCAAACTGGCGGCACCCAGCGTCAAAGCAGTGCTACTGTTCCTGTGTGGTTTCCCTTTATTTTTTAGATTCACATCCCTGACGCGGTTTTATCAAATACCCTGAATTTAACCGCATATTGTGTTTTAGTTCAAGGCATCTGATTGTAATCAACCTGTAACCATATAATGGTGCACCGAATGGCCAAACTATTCCAAATACCATAGCCACTTTAGTGTTGTTACTTTCAGTGCACACCACTCTGAGTATTTTATACCAGTGTATCTGTGTGTGTGTGGAATCACAACTGTACAGCAGCTGATCTGAAAGCTCTATGGCAGATTGTGTCAAGAGTGGGGAGAAATATCTGGATACAATTTCTAGCACACGCTGCCTCAGCCATGTGCACAGTCTATTTGAACTTCGCCCATGCGACAAACGCTTCAGAGCCTTTCCTGTACGGGCCTCATGATTCAGAAAGTTTCATCCCAAGAGCTCTAAATACACTCAGTCAGTCCATCAAGTACTCCCAGTAGAACTGTTTGTACTAATGAGTACAATTGCCTCATTGCAAACTTGCATTACAGTTGTAAAATTGAACAACCTGAGCCACTTATGTTTTCATATTGTATATTTTCACTTTTTAATATCCTATTATTGTTGTTGTTTTACCATTTTGTAGGAAAATAAGTTTATGGAAGGATTTGCATATTTAATCTCATTGTACCATACAATAACAATAAATGAATTCAAGAGAGTGCGTATTTACAGATGATGACGACTGGCTTCTAAGTCGATTTACATTTTCAGGCGCTATCTTCGTGTAGCTCTTGATATCATTTTTAAAATGAAATGCAGTAAAGTATATATATTACATTACACTGATAAATTTGTAACTTCATTTAAATAATGTATATTGTTAATGATTAAATATGCAAGGAATCGATCCCGCAGCGGTAGCCATGAACTGGCGCTCTGTTCAGGGATTGTTCCTGCCTCGAGCTGTATGCTTACTGGGGATAGCGTGACTCTGGATGGATAGATGGATGAAATAATTAAACATGTCTATGAAGATATTTCAATGTTCCTTACAGATAGCTTGACATTTATTAAAGGGCTGATTGTGTGGCAATTGGTTATTTGGAGAAAGAAAAGGAAGGACAAGAATTACGTTTGAAAGAGACAGTACTGCTGCAATAAATTATTTTATTGAGGGTCGTGCACCATGCAGCAAGCATCTTGCGGGAGGCAGGAATAATCTCTGGAAGGGGCGCCAGCTGGTCGCTACCACTGCACCAACGTGCCTCAATGTTTTACACATGCTTTAATTTCTGTCATCATGAAAATGATATCAAGTATACATCTTATGTCACAAAAATGACCAAAAGACATTGAGAAGGTTTGGGGCAGCCACCAGTATAATTTTTCCCAGCTGCCCCAAATTGATGAAAGAGAACAGACATGTTCATACAACGGAGTCTAAAACAGAACTGATTGACTAGAAACAGGATGGTGGCTTTTAAAGGCCAGTATGGGAAGTGATGTCATCAGGACCAGAACCGGAAGTGACGTCGTTGGCTGCCCCAGAGCAGGGCGGGCGGGATTTCCCTAGAATGGTCTGCACTGAGAGGTTGTGAATGCGACAGAGAGCATCGGTGTTGGTATGGAGAGAGCCCTTCCGATGAACGAGCGGGAACTTATAAGGTTGTAGATCAAGGAACCACCTAGTGACTCGAGGGTTGGACTCCTTGTGTAGGGCCATCCACTGTAAAGGTGCATGGTCCGTGACAAGTGTAAACTCCCGACCCAGGAGGTAGTACCTCAACTGTGTAATTGCCCACTTGATGACAAGAGCCTCTCTTTCCACCGCCGCATACCTGGTCTCCTGATCCAGCAGTTTCCGGCTCAGGAACATGACGGGGTGTTCAGCACCATCAACGCTCTGGCTCAGTACTGCTCCTAGGCCTGTGTCCAAAGCATCTGTCTGGAGGATAAAAGAAAGTGAAAAGTCAGGTGCTTTCAAAACAGGTGCTGACGTCAGGGCCCTTTTTAAGTCACTGAATGCAGCTTCTGTCGTATCAGTCCATACCACAATGTTGGGAGCCCTTTTCTTTGTTAAATCATTCAAGGGCGTAGCTCTCTCCGAAAACCGTGATACAAACCGGCGGTAATACCCGGCTAAACCAAGAAATGCTTGGACATGCGGCTTGGTTCGCGGACGGGGCCATTTCAAAATGACATCAACTTAAAATGACAGTACCATGACCCACCAGGTAACCCAAATATTTGGCTTCTTTCAACCCAAAAAAACATTTTTTTGGATTGATCCGAAGACTGGCTTCACCCAGTGTCCATAATACTGCTCGGACGAGCTGTAGGTGTTCCTTCTAGGTGCTGGTTAGATGACGATGCCATCCAAGTAGGCAGCACTATACGTGTTATGGGGACGGAGCACTTTGTCCACCAGACGCTGGAAAGTCGCAGGAGCCCCATGTGACCTGAATGGAAGGACATGATACTGCTAGTGCCCACTAGGGGTGCTAAACAGTATTAACATTTGCGGAGTCCATTAAAGGAACCTGCCAGTACCCCTTGGTCACGTGAAGTGTGGTCAGATATTCTGCCTGTCTAAGCCTTTCAAGGAGGTTGTCCACTAGAGGCATAGGATAAGCATCAAATTGGGAGACATGATTAAGTCGACGGAAGTCATTGCAAAACCTCCAGCTTCCATTGGGCTTACTAACCAAGACTATTGGGCTGGACCAGGGACTATAACTTTCCTCTATGACCCCTAAGTCCAGCATGCTGTTGATTTCAAGCTCCACTTCAGCCTTCTTTGCCTCAGGAAGACAATAGGGGAGCTCTCGGACTATAACCCCGGATTCGGTCACAATGTCGTGAGCAATCAGAGAGGTCCTTCTGGGTTTTTCATCCACCACCTCCGGGACGGACGAGATAACTGCTTCGAGCTCTCGCCTCTGTCAGGGGTTCAAGTTAGAGCCAAAGTTAAGTGTGTTGGTCTGAGCAAATAATGAGCGGGGCCATTCCGGAGGAGAGATCGGGGTCCCTTTCCTTCCACGGTTTCAGCAGATTCACATGATATATCAGCTTGCTCGGTCTGTTTCACCAAACAGTCAACAAGCCCTTTCCTCTCCTTAACTTCGTATGGTCCCTGCCAATGGGCAAGTAGTTTAGAATGGGAGGTGGGAACCAATACCATGACCCGATCCCCCAGTTGGAACTCCCGAAGCGTCATGCCACGGTCATAATAGCGGGCCTGTGCTGTTTGCGCCTCCTCCATGTGACTTTTTAGTATAGGTCAAATTTTCTCAAATCTATCCCGTAACTGTGCGATATATTCTAATTATTAGTCGATGGAAAAGCCTCTCCTTCCCAACCTTCTTTCTGTCTAATATACCCCAGGGTTGTCGTCCATATAACAATTCAAAGGGTGAGAACACCGTCGAGGCTTGGGGGACTTCCCTGTAAGAAAAGATTACGAGGGGGTGGAGTTGATCCCAATTCCTTCCACTCCTGATGCTGACCACCTTGCGAAGCATCTGTTTGAGAGTCTGATTAAACCTCTCCACTAGACCATCGGTTTGAGGATGATACACCGCGGTCCTTAAGTGCTTTATTTTGAGTAACTTAGCCATTTCCCTGAACATCTCTGAGGTAAATGGTGCCTCCTGGTCCGTAAGGACTTCTTTAGGAATGTCGACTCACTCAAAGACTCCTACCAGTTTCCGTTCGATGGCTTTAGAAGTAGCTGAGCGCAACGGAACAGCTTCTGGATACAGAGTCGAATAATCCACGAGGACTAATATATACTTATGTCCTTGGGCCTAGGTTTCCGGGAGTCCCACTATATCGACATGAAAATCAATGTCAAAAATCAACACCATATTATTTGGAGAACTGAGGAGTCCATAAAGCTCTCTCTAGCCATATGTGCACACATTGAATTATTCACATATCACATGGATGAAAAAAAGTACTTCATTGCTTTTAATAATTTCCATGGTGTGATAAACCTTAAATTGAATCAAAAGTGCTATGTATGTATTTTATACTATGTGCATGGTTTTTGGTAACATAGAAGCACATAGAACGTAGTTTCGATAATACACATTCAATTTTTAGTACAATTATTTAACAACAACAAATAGTAACAATTTTGCAGGTTCTAGTCTAACCTCACTGCTGGCTCCACCCCTTGGCTTTTTTGTTTTCTCCCAACTCTTTCTTCCTTAATTATTTTAACCTTAAATGGAGGCAAAAGGGGTGGGTCTCCACCTAAAATCATGGCCTTCAGGTGCTGCTGTTTTCACAGCTGCAGTCAACTGATAGAAATAAAAGACACCACTTGCAAATGCTCTTTGCAGTGGTATTAGTTTGCTTTCTGCTTGTATCTTTAAGACTTACTACTGTATGTCATCTATACTTAGGCTCTTATTTCATCTTCTGTCTTGTTTTGGATTTCTTTTTTGGCTTAAGAATTGTGTCATGTAATGAATTTCTTTTCTCTTCCTTTGATTTTTGACCTTTCCTTGGCTCCAGTGTTCTACTTTTGTTTCTTTATTTGGGTTATTCAATTACAACTTCTCCTTTTGGTCTCTTCTGTTCCTATAGCTTGCTTTCTTATTTATTTATTAGTTGTCATCTAAGTTATTTTTCTTGTCCTTTGTAATTGAAGTACTTTTTTGTCGTTTTCAAATTGTATTTTGATAAATGTTTGAGTGTTTAATTAGTTTTTGAATTATCTTGCTTATTTAGAATAATTGATTATGGTTTAACTATTTAATATATTGAATTGTATAAATAGCTTTCGTTGGAGCAGCCTTTTTATAGATTTGGCCTTGCCTTTTGGGGAACAAATCATAACCACAGGAACCTTTATAATAATTTATATATTCAGATGGTTTTATATTAATGTAATAAGTAAGGTAGGACTTTTAAAACAAGTACTTATGGAACTGAAACCAACCCACACAGCAGCTTAGGAAAAGTGTTAGTGGAGAATATCTTATTTGGAAAGACTGTATCAGTCAGTCATTAAAAATTTTATATAGCACTGTTCATACCAAAGCACTTTATTTGCAAAATACAGTTTATGGGTGGTCATATTTTTGACAGATGCAAGAAAAGCATACACTTGATAAGGTCACACAGCTGCAGGATTTGAACTTTTGACCTTAAAAATGCAAATGCACTTCCCAAGCCTCTTTCTCCCACTGCCTGTCATGTTAAAAGCACCATTGAACTGCGCCATTCTCTGAGTTATTTTTATTTGCTAGAATGTAAGAGTGATCACTTGATGACTAAGCCATTAGAGAACTTTCCTAAAGATGAACAAAGAAATGCTGGTTGTGTATTTTTGGAAACAAGTGGGTGGAGTGGGAAGAAGATTCTGCTTGCACAGTGCTGAGAAAAAATATTGTTCTGATTATATTATTTTTCAATAATTAATCAATTTAATAGGAAGTGTTATTTTGGAAAACAAAGATCTGTAGTTAATATATTGGAAGATTCTAAAGCTAATATTATTCACATAATGTTTGCAGTAAGAAAAACCTGCACATAAAAAACAACAAGATTATTTGTATATTATACCTCTTTTAATGTGGAAATAAGGTTAGTGTGTATGTGTGTGTTATCAAAGTGATATATACAGACACACTTAACCTATAGCAAACTGAAATTAATATTTATCCAAATTATCCTATCCTTATTATTACAAAAATAATTATACATAATTGTATTTTGATTTTTACATTTTCAGGGTCTTCAACAAATAATCAAACCAAAAGTTAAGGGGAAGCACATTCTGCTGGCTGAGGTTGAGAAGGAAATGGCTGACTAAAGGATGAGTGAAACTATGGTTAACAATTATTAACGTTGATAGACACATAGATAGATAGATACTTTATTAATCCCAAGGGGAAATTCACATACTCCAGCAGCAGCATACTGATAAAGAAAATATTAAATTAAAGAGTGATAACAATGCAGGTATACAGAAGGGTGGAATTGAAGAGTTGCATAGTCTGGGGGAGGAAAGATCTCCTTAGTCTGTCAGTGGAGCAGGAAAGTGACAGCAGTCTGTCGCTGAAGTTGCTCCTCTGTCTGGAGATGATACTGTTTAGTGGATGCAGTGGATTCTCCATTATTGACAGGAGCCTGCTCAGTGCCTGTCGCTCTGCTACAGATGTGAAACTGTCCAGCTCCGTGCCTACAATAGAGCCTGCCTTCGTCACCAGTTTGTCCAGGCGTGAGGCGTCTCTCTTCTTTATGCTGCCTCCCCAGCACACCACCGCGTAGAAGGGGGCTCTCGCCACAACCGTCTGATAGAACATCTGCAGCATCTTATTGCAGATGTTGAAGGACACCAGCCTTTTAAGGAAGTATAGTTGGCTCTGTCCTTTCTTACACAGAGCATCAGTATTGGCAGTCCAGTCCAATTTATCATCCAGCTGCACTCCCAGGTATTTATAGGTCTGCACCCTCTGCACACAGTCACCTCTGATGATCACGGGGTCCATGAGGAGCCTGGGCCTCCTAAAATCCACCACCAGCTCCTTGGTTTTACTGGTGTTCAGGTGTAGATGGTTTGAATCGCACCATTTAACAAAGTCCTTCATTAGGTCCCTACACTCCTCCTCCTGCCCACTCCTGATAGATAGAGATAGATAGATACTTTATTAATCCCAATGATGCAGCCCACGATAGCAGTGTCGTCAGTGCACTTTTTCACGTGGCAGGACTCCGAGTTGTATTGGAAGTCCGATGTATATAGGCTGAACAGGACCGGAGAAAGTACAGTCCCCTGCATCGCTTCTGTGTTGCTGACCAATGTCAGACCTGCAGTTCCCGAGACGCACATACTGAGGTCTGTCTTTAAGATAGTCCACGATCCATGCCACCAGGTATGAATCTACTCCCATCTCTATCAGCTTGTCCCTAAGGAGCAGAGGTTGGATGGTGTTGAAGGCGCTAGAGAAGTCCAGAAACATAATTCTTACAGCACCACTGCCTTTGTCCAAGTGGGAGAAGGATCGGTGTAGCATGTAGATGATGGCACCCTCCACTCCCACCTTCTCCTGGTATGCGAACTGCAGAGGGTTGAGGGCATGATGGACCTGTGGCCTCAGGTGGTGAAGCAGCAGCCGCTCCGTTGTTGTCACAGGAGGCTGGGGGTGGTACCCAGCCGGAACGCCCAGGAGGACCGGAGGAGGAGCTTACGCTTCCCCCAGACCACGTGGGGGCGACTGCCCTGTTGGCTTTGGGGACCATGGGAACAGAGCTAAGAAGCTCAACCCTATAGGGGCCCGTGGTCACCGCCAGGGGGCGCCCCAATGCCTATGGAGCCTTGGCCCTCAGCACTTCCACCACACCTGGAAGTGCTGGGGGAATGACAGGGACACTCGGAGTGCTTCCGGGTGCGCAGCCGGTACTTCCGCCACACTGGGGAGCACATCCGAGTGTGTATAAAAGGGGCTGCCTCCCTCCGTTCGATGGCTGGAGGACAGAGCTCGGAGGAGAGGAGTGGAGGCGGACCAGAAGAGAAAGACATTGTATTGAGGGCCTGGACTTTGGGGTGATTGGTGCTGTGGCACTGGGTTGTGTCTGTGTAAATAGTGTAAATAAACATGTTGTGGTGCTTAAATCATGTCTACCTGTCTGTGTCCGGGCTGTTCCCCACAACATGTATAAACATGGCACTGTCACAAGGCTGTGTAGATGTAATAACACAATATAGTCAGCAGAAACAACTGAACCACTAGTCATGAAACTGGCTGGGGAATTAAAGTGCAAAGAGAAGGGTAACCAAGTGCAAAAGTACAAGGGTGCTTTTTTTGACCTTGAAGATATACATTGTATTTTCCCATGGCCCTGCATCACTTTCTCCAGCAGCTGACAAACACTGCTGTAAAAACTCTTTCATTTTTGAGGTTTGTCACATACACACAATATTCCTAAAATGAATTATTTGTTATTTAATATATTGCTTTTCCTACAATGCATATGCTTGTTTCTAAAATGCTTTACATTTGAGAGTGCTGATTTAATGTAAAGGTAAATGCCGATTTTCTGCACAGTGGCCTTTAAACTTAAACCTTTTAGCAGCACTGGAAGATAAAATCTATTTTTGGAGAAATGGGTTGTGGCCTGAAAATCCAATTACAAAATAACACTTTTCCAAAATTATGTTCTAGAAAACAAGTTGAAGTTAAAAACCCTCAAACAAAATTTGATTGGTATCCACAGAATCAGTATTGACTAAACTTAAGTTCTTGTCATGTCACATTGTTTCAAGTAGCAGACCGTGAGCTATAGCATGTTGTGGATGAACTTATAACCCTTGAGATCCAGATCCCACAGCTCCTAGTCAGATAAAAATATATTGGGGAACTGAAAGCTCAGCTTTTAGAGACTTCATAAATATCTGGGATCAAATCAGCTATTTCAATTCTGCACTGTGCAGTTTGTACCCCAGGTCAAGTCAACGTTTCACAAGCTTTTGCTCAAGACAATGACAATGAGAAAATCTGGGAACTTCAGCAATGCAAGCAGGGACCCAAGTCCGGGTCACCCCCTCTTTCTCAAGCAGTCACCACTCACAACTGCTTCGACCCTCTTCGCTCCCCCATCATGGCTGCAGACAGTGTTGATGTTGTTATTTGAGATTTGACTGTGCGTCACACAAGCTTTTAGTTATCAAATTTTTAATTTCTGCAAACTTTTATGTCTTATTTTCCTGGTGTTCAAATTAAAGGAGTTGAAAGAATAACATTGACAGTCCTTGAGATGCACAACAGCAGGATTATTGGGACAACTGATATTTGAGTTTGACAGCTGGCACTCCTGAAGATGGACTTCACATTCCTTATTCAGGCCACGAACGAGAAGACCCCAGACATGAAAGTGGTCATTTCTGGACTGCTGCCTATGCTCAAATGTTCAGATGAAGCCTACAACCAACCTGGGCTTGAACACCTGAATGAGAGCCTTCTGCGAGACGCAAAACATTGGTTTCACGAGCAAGTGCAGTCTTTTTTGGGAGAGACCGCATATCTTCACTTATTCACATATTTCTAAACTTATTTGTCATTCATGATTGCGTAGCTTTAGGCTTTATATTAAAAACCTATGTTTGGATGTGATAATTTTGCAGTGGGTTCACCCATAGATCTGCACTGTATTAGCACTATAATAATGGATTATAATTTAACTAAAAGCGCCAAACAAACCAACATAAATGTGAATAAATTAGCTGCTGTTTGAAGCCATCCTAACACCCCGATACAGCTGTGCACTTCCAAGACTACATGTGTTACTAAAAATTAGAGCATTAACCAGTAAGACACTTTACATTAATGATCGTATCAGAGATAGGAAAATAAACATTGAATGAAATGCAGTGTTAATTAAAGTAGCATCTCTGAATAATTTTGTTCATTCTGTTCAAGATAAGAAAGGTAGCAGTTTAGCAAGTATTTTCTCAAGACAATTAAACTGTAAACATACCAGTTTTGGTACTTTCATGCTTTTCTAGTACCTTGCTGTAGTTATTCAAGGAGTGTCATAGTCTCTCGTATTGTCCATTTTTAGACCTTTGAAATATAATACATTTTTTATCACTGAGTTCTCAGACTTAATATCTATAATAATAACTAATGACATGTTCCTAATTGTAGGCAATTTCAATTTTCATGTTGAAAACTGGTGTGACCCAAAAGCAGGAGAATTAATTAACATACAGTACTCTTTCGATCTTAGCCAGCATGTCAGCTAGCCTACATATAAGGGAGGACATATGCCGGATTTAGATAATGCTGGATAAGTTTTATTTTCAACTACTGATCATCTTCTAAACCTTGCTCAGTCAATGGAATACCTCCTGAAAACTGTTAGTGAAACCTGTGAGACTTTTGCAGCATTATTAAAACACAAAATAAACAATATTAGACGTAATATAATACATCCCTTCAAAGTCAATCCTGTTGAACCTCAACATGCTGTTTTCAGCAAATTGAATTTTCCTGAACTCCATAGAATAACTTCTCAACTAAAAACCTCCACTTGTGTCCTTGACCCAGTCTCAACTGGCTTTTTCAAAGAAATCTCTGATGTGCTAATTGATAGTGTACTTGACATAGTTAACTCTTCATTAGATACTAGGGTACCCTGCGGTGGGCTGGCGCCCTGCCCGGGGTTTGTTTCCTGCCTTGCTCCCTGTGTTGGCTGGGATTGGCTCCAGCAGACCCCCGTGACCCTGTAGTTAGGATATAGCGGGTTGGATAATGGATGGATGGATGGATAGATACTGGGGTCTTCCTAGATTCACTAGCACTAGAATCCCTGAAGCCTACAAAAATATTCGTAATGCCAGGCCACCTTAAATTCCCTCGCACCTTGTCAGCAGTGTCTTTGTTTGCATATGTGCCAATCAGCACAAGCAGCAATAGCCTGCTCACTCATCCCCTACTGAGGCAGCTGAAGTCAAGTCAGACGCAAAATTTTCAGAGCTTAGTTCTCTTTATCTGGGAGTTAGGTATCTGGAATTGTATAGGGTAAATATTATATTATTTGGAATACATACAATTCATGTGTTTTCCGTGTCTAGAATGATCTATGTAAATGTAGGATGACAGGAAATGCGAGGCAAGAAATGTTGAACACATAACTAAAACAGAAAAGAAAAAGCAATTATTCAATTTACGTGTTGGTTGGTTCAGAGGTAAGAGACTGCTGTCTCATAACCAAGAGGTTGCTTCCGGCATTTACCATTTTGAGTAGTGAGCTGCTATTATTATTACTATTATAAACTACTCAAAAAATTAAAGGAACACTTTGAAAACACATCAGATCTCAATGTGAAAAAAATCATGCTGGATATCTATACTGATGGACTGGGTAATGTGTTAGGAACAAAAGGATGCCACATAGTTTGATGGAAATGAACATTATCAACCTACAGAGGGCTGAATTCAAAGACACCCCGAAAATCGAAAGGAAAAAATGATGCAGCAGGCTAATCCATTTTACCGAAATTTCATTGCAGCAACTCAAAAAAATACTCAGTAGTTTGGATGGCCCCCACATGCTTACATGCATTAGGAGCATGCTCCTAATGAGACGACAGACGGTCTCTTGGGGGATCTCCTCCCAGATCTGGACCAGGGCATCACTGAGCTCTTGGACAGTCTGAGGTGCAGCCTGGCGGCGTAGGATGGACCAAAACATAATGTCCCAGAGGTGTTCTATTGGATTTAGGTCAGGCAAACATGGGGTATAATTATCTAGACTCTTGTCTTTAATAACTTTAGACCTATTTCTATCCTTCATTTTTTAAGTAAAATTTTAGAAAAATCAGTTTTTCAATAATTAAACAACTATCCAAACAAACATTCTCTTCTTGATAAGTTTCAGTCTGATATTAAAGCAAATCATAGAGCAGAATGCACTAATGAATGACCTGTGGATTACTGCTGAGATTGTTTTATAAATTACCTCACACAATGAGTGTGTCTCTCTGGCAGTGTCAAGAATTGGTTTCAGTCTTATTTAATTGATAGAAAATTCTTCGTTAGTTGTGGGATTTATAATTTGGGGACCCATGATATTTTATACAGATGATCTTAAAGCACAAGATGAACTGCTACAGTTATGCAGCTATCATGTCGCTTTAGTCATCTGTTTCACCTGATGACCCTGAAGCTTTGAACTCTACAATGTCTTATTTGTGTCTCCGAATGGATCAGTATTCATTTCTGCAAGCCAAATAATAAAAAAAAGAAATCTTAGTTGTTGACAAAAATGAAAGTAGTGAAGGTAACTTAATACATAATTCGCCAGTCTCCTCACTCACTCACGTCCGTCCAAAGCCGAATGCGTAGTTGCCTTCTGTGCAGCTGCCTGAAAAACCTTACGAGACCAACATCGCGGCAGGCGGCGGATTTACGGACGCGAAAATTCAAAGAGAAAGGCGACTTCGACTGACATCCAACCCCAACATCGTGGCAGGCGGCGGATTTACGGCCGCAAAAATTCAAAGAGAAAGGCGATTTCAATTAAAGCTCTAGAGGCCTGAAAGGCAATTTCGACTACAGCTCGAGGCCTAATTACGCATTCATTCAATACACCAATATCAGGTTTGTGGTGCTTATACTTATTACTATTCCACTCGTGCCCGTTTCATCTTACGTTGTCGAAACGGGCTCTTTGTCTAGTTAGAAATAAACTTTATCTCTTAGCATTAAGAATCTAGGTGGAAGTAAAGAATTTAGGTGTAATCACCTAAACTGTAAAATGCACATTAACCATATTAAAAAGACTGCCGTTTTTCATTTTATAAAACCATTGCAAAATTCAGCTTCTTACAACACTGCAAAATGCTAAGAAATTTTTATCATGCTTTGCCTGGAGGAGTTAAGGTATGGAATTGCCTGTGGCCGTAATGGAGGTTAGTGCAGGAAGAAGGCAGGAGGCAAAAGAGTCGGTGCAGGAGTGAGCAAGTGAAAAGGAGCAGGCTTGTTGAAGAGAAGTGAGACAACTGAGAGGAGAGCCACTGTAAGGAGTGTTTGGACGACACTTGGGGGCAGTCAGAATGGGTCGCTCCTGCTGAGCTGTTTTGAGGAGCGGGAGTGACCACGGGCCTCATGTATAATGGCGTGTGTAGAACTCACACTAAAACATGGCGTACGCCTTTTTGAATATACAAATGAATAAAAATAGCCCTTAAGCTCAGCGTTCTGTGAAAAGACAAATTTAATCTCAAAATTTCCACTTTAATCATGTACTTTATTTTGTCATCATCATGTTAGTTTTTGAACATCATAAACTTCATCTTAAAATCATTTAATTTACTAGTTTCTCAGATCCCATCATAACTAAAGTAGCACGTTAAATTCTTCTTTCTATATGTTCTTTTATGTGCTCTATGTGTGTGAATCACTACATGCTTCTTAAACGGGCTTTCTCTTCCATCGACAGGACACAGAATACATTACATTCATGATATTACAGCTCTCTGAACAATTTAAATATTAAGATGTATACTTGATATAATTTTCATAATGATAGGAATTAAAGCATGTATTAAACATGGGGACACGGTGGCGCAGTATTAGCGATGAGCTGGTGCCCTGTCTAGAGACTGTTCCTGCTTGCTGCGCGACCTTCAATAAAATAATTTACTGCAGCAGTATTGTCTCTCTCAAACGTACTAACCTCCTATTCCTGTCCTTCCTTTTCTTTCTCCAAGTAACCAATTGCCACACGATCAGCTCTGTAATAGATGCCAAGCCATCTGTAAGCTTAGAACACCGATTCTTCAAAACTTTTATGAAACATTGAAATATCTTCGTAGTACATGTTTAATTATTCCATCCATCTCTTCATCCAGGGTCATGCCAATCCCAACAAGCATACAACGCAAAGCAGGAACAATCCCTGAACAGGGCGCCAGATCGTTGCTAGTGCTGCACCACCGTGTCCTCACATGTTTAATTATTAACAATATACATTATTTTAATGAAGTTTAAAACTTATCTGTATAATGTAATAAACATGCTTTATTGCATTTCATCTTAAAAATGATATCAAGAACTCCAAGAAGATAGTGTTTGGAAATCTAAATCGACTTAAATGCCAGTCGTCAGCATATGTAAATACGCTCTTTATAAAGTGACTCAGGTTGTGCAATATTATAACTGTAGTGCAAGTTTACAGTGAGGTAATTGTACTTATAAGTACAAACAGTTCTACCAGGAGCACTTGATGGACTGATTGAGTGTGTTTAGAGCACTTGGGATGAAACCGCTTCTGAACTGAGAGGTCCCTACAGGGAAGGCTTTGAAGCGTCTGCCGTATGGGGACAGTTCAAATAGATTGCACGCATGGCTGAGACAGCATGTGCAAGATGCTGTATCCCGATAATCCGATCAGCTGCTGTACAGCTGTGATTCCACACTCAGATACAGTGGGTTAAATACTCAGTGATGCACTGAGAATTACAACACTCAAGTAGTGATAGTATTTAGAATAGTTTGGCCATTTGGTGCACCATTATATGGTTATGGGTTGATTACAATGAGATGTGATTAATTTCAGTGCATTTGATAAAGCCGCGTCAGGGATGTGAATCTAAAAACTAAAGGGAAACCACACAGGAACAGTAGCACCGCTTTGACGCTGGGTGCCGCCAGTTTGCAAAATTTGAGAACTTGCGTACGCAAAGGATTGAGCTAGTGTAAAAATGTGTGTGGCTTTACGGCAAATTTAGTTTTTATATATTGCGATGTAAGCGTGGAAATGGGTGTGTGCAACATTTTTGTGCATACGCACCGTTTATACATGAGGCCCCAGGAGTTTGGACAGCTCGCCACAGAAGACAGCGAGGGTCGGGTAGGCTTGTGGGAGACAGCCCCAGCATAAGCACCCTGGTCATTGGGGATCCGAGTCTCAGTCTGGTGAGGGAGCATTTACATAGCCAGGGGATGGAAGGCAACTGGACGTGCAGAAGGTCAGCTGCGTCTGCTAATAGGGTGACTCCTCAGCTGCAAGGCCTGTGAGGGATAAGCAGAGGAGCTGCTAGATAAAAGGAGAAGGCACCGGGTTTTTTTTTTTTTTAATGATTGTTCCTGCCAACAGATTTTAACCTTGTTTTAATGGGATTTATTAGATTATTTAACCTCCACTGTTCCACGTGTTTTTGTGTATTATTTATTTATTGACTGTTTTGAAACACTGCAGTATTTATTTGGACACCATTTGTTGTTTTTAATAAAGGCACTGTACATTTTTGCACCTTCCCTTTGCTTCATGTGGTGTTCTCATTTGTCCAGCTCATCCCTGTTATGACTATCGATGGTGTTGGGTTCAAGAGGCTCTCAAAGCAGGACTCCCACCGTCACAGTCGGCTAGGTTACACTCCTAACCAGACGACCTAGGAAAGGCACAAATCAGTTGCAATTAGTTCAGAATGCAGGAGCAAGAATCTTAACCAGAAAAAGAAACATTATAGCAGTTACATTGGATACCTATGTCTTTTAGAACTAATTTATAAATATTATTAATTAAAGATAATGTGCTATAGAAATAAGTGCTGCTGATGTTGTTGTCAGCATTTTAATGTGAATCATTGAAAATGAATCAGCATTCAATTCTCAAATTCATGTGATACCATCTAATGTCATATTACACTGCACAACAAAGTTTTTGCTTCTTGAACACTGTTGGGTGTTTCTTATAGATTTTTGGGTGCTGATCACGAATATCACATCAAAATTTACCCATTACGTACCATTTTAGTTTCGTCATGATTTTTTCTTATATTTGTATCCAAACATTTTCGCTCTCGTAAGTGACTTATCAACAGTGGTGTGTGCAGCCTGGGCATGTCCAGGCATGGAATCAGGCCAGGTTGGAAGCTGTTCTGTGGAAGCTGACATCCTGGGCATACCTGGGCAGGTCTGAACGAGCTTTACACTGTCTCAGCATGCTATAAAGGTGGCTTGCATACAACGTTCTTGCTCATTTGGTTAATATAGATAGTCAGTGTGTATGTATAGTATCAGTATAGTAAAGTATAGTATCTCTAGCAACATAACAGTAAGTATGCTTGATGCTATAGATGTTTTGGTGTCGGGCGATATGTCTCGTCAATGTCATAACAGCCGTGATACATTCTGCTATATCTGTGGCAAATACACACTTGCGCCTCAGAGACATTGGATGACTGCTCTTGTGAAGAAAGCTTATCATCTGTATTTCGGCTGTAAAATTGATGGTCAAGACAAGGAATGGGCGCCTCACATTTGCTGTGCAACATGTGCTGTCAGTCTGAAAGCCTGGCTCAGAGGCACTCGAAAGATGATGCCATTTGCTGTTGTGATAATATGGCAAGAACAGAAAGACCATGTAATGGACTGTTACTTCTGTTTGACTAATGTGTCTGGTTTCTCTGCCAAAAACAAGAAGTCAATTGAATATCCTAATCTGCCTTCAGCAATGAGACCCGTGCCACATGACGACAGTCTTCCAATTCCGAAACTACCAGAGGATTGGACCTTAGACGAACCAGATGAAGAAACTGCAATGCAGGGCACTGACAGTGACATTGACCCTGATTTTGAACCGTGCTCATCAGGTGATCCACATCTGATAACACATAGATGTTTATATATAATAAATGTACATGAGCCAATATACACAGGCATAAAGCCAAACTCTTTCAGGGTCAAACGACAGCAAGGACTTTGACTTAAAACAGAGTAATTGTCTAAAGTAAATCACTCAGCCAATGAGGTAACTCCAGAACTAGTGTTGTTTACCCCTACTATAACCCTTTATATGATGAACGAAGAGGTACTGTTTCTTGACATAGTACCACGCTTGAATTGCACATTGTGACACAGGGTTTCAGACTTTATTTGTGAGGCCTGGCATGTACAGTTCTCTTCATTTACCTAAAATTGCACATATTACCATATAAAAATGCACTATTCATGACTGGATGTTTATAGGGAGAATCACCATTCCTGCTGGATTGAGATGAAGTGCATTCTTAGTGCATGTTACAAGTCATTAAAGAGCCTCCCACAAAATTTCACTCAATGCAAATTGTACTTTCTACAGCTAAAAGATTTAGGTTATGCACTAGTGTGCTTTCTGTTTATCGTTTTTTTTAATAAACTGCAAGCCACAGAGAGCCCTCTAAGAACAGAAAAACAAACAGATCATCCTCCTGTCGCCAAAACACATTTGGTTTAAATGAACTCAGTGAGACACAACTCATTTAGGCATAAAATCAAAACAAAACCAAAATGAAAAGTTCTAAAGTACTTTTCTTGGAATAACATCGATGCCAGAGTTCTAATGTCTATGTTCACAGCCATAACAAAAGATGGATTCATTTTCAATCAAACTGAATGTTTTGCCTCAGTATCAATAGTAAAACATTTTTGTGTGTGCTATGCAAGCATTAATTCAGTTACCTACATTTTTGGTATTTTTGTAATTAGCTTAGACTGCCATAGGTGTTGTTCTGCCAGATTAAAAAGGAAGCAATTTAAAGAAAATGACTGGGAAACAAGAGAGGAACATTGATTGAAATGGGTTGAGAGAAAAGCCAGGAAAAGCAAAAAAGCAAATCACCAAACCCTAATACACTAAATAGAGATGTTGCTGAACAAACACAGAAAAGATTTAAAGACAATAAATGCTTAGAAGAATTTGTAAAGACTTTGAAATTGGTTTGTGTATTGTTCATGGACATTGAGAGCAGCACCTTAAATACTGTTGACCTGCTGACTTCACCAACATGACTTCTGGTTAGTGACACATTAAAAAAGTTTTTTTCTAACAATGAAGTTGCACAAAGTTTGGGGAAGACATGAGGTGACAAAACGATGACACATAAAATAAACAAAATAACGATAGCAAAAGTAACAACTTAAAATTTTAAATCACAGAAATTAGTGAAAAATGCAAAATGTTAACATATGTGGCCAGTAGGCATGTCCCTAAGCTGATCCTAAACCCAAAAAATGCCAAGAAGTACAACAAATATAAAAGAAAAGATTTTATTACAGAAGTAATAGGAGAATGGAACATGATATTAGAGACTACAGTACCAGTACCAAACATCTACAGAAATATAATAAACCTAAAGCCCTAATTGAGCCTAGTTAAAAATGTTAAAGCCCTATGACCATGGTACGATGGCTAGCCCACTTTCTTGCCTCTTAGAATGTCATCTGATTCTCTCTCTCTCCTTCTGAAATTCTTGTTATTGGAAACCAGACTCATGAAGTGCACTTGAATTTGTAACGCATCATTTAAGAAGTTACTAGGTAAGGTAGATTTGCAAGTAACAATTTCACTGTACTCCATATACCTGTACAATGACCCAACGACACAATACGGTATCATCTGACCTTTTTGTTCCAGCAGTCAAGTGCCCATCCAACTCCAGATTCACTAGGCATTTGAGCAGAAGGTGCTTCCAAACCCTGGGCAGGCATTTGATCCAGGGGAAGGCCACATGTCACTTCTATGGGTCACGAATAGAATAAGAAACTAACGTGGCTGCCCTGTCAAACTCCTCCTGGTATACTTACAAACCTGAGCTCTGTTTTGAATTGCAGGTTGGAGAAAGGGAAAAGACCAAAACACCATAACAAAGGTGCTTATTTTACTTTTCTTAGGTAAATTTACTGAAGTTAATGGTAATTAAGCACAAGGGCCGTGAGCATGGGCAAAGATACAATATAAATAAAATGTTTTATTATTATTGTTATTATTAAAAGTTCAAGATAAATTTCTCATCAGGAAAACTAAGCTAATAATTAAATGGAAAGTGAATAAGCTAAGGGAATACTTTCAACAAATTAACAAACACATCAAAACTCCTGAAAAAGAGGAAAGACAAACTAAATTAGCAAACTAGAACATATATTATAGAAAAAGGATATTACTTATAAAAGGAAAGGACTACAGAAAGTGTGGTTGGACCCACCCTAGAAACCTAATAGAGCTTGGAATCAAACAAAAATTTCTAGAAAAACCTTAGAAAGAACTTTAACACAATTTAACTTTAGGTCAAAAAAAGTACCCAAAGAAGGAAACTAAAGATGATGGGAGAAAACTCAATGCCTCAGCAGTTAGAGTTGAGGTGGCTGCCTTCACAGTGGCTTTTTGGCATCAGTAGGGCGTTTCCACATCCCTAGGCTCTGTCTTTAAAAGGGAAGTACACAGAATAATTAAACAATGAAAGAATAACAACTAATTAATGAATACTTCAATCATGATAAATAAATGAAAAAGGTAATAAATACCAAACAAGTACATTATAATAATATAAAACAAAACCCAAAATAGTGAAACAAAAACTAAACAAAGGGTAGGGACAAGCTCCACATGACGTCCTTTGCAAAGTGTAGCAGGCAGCCACATATTAGTTATCAGGTCTCCCTGCTGCCATCAGAAGGCTTGTAGTATTCAAAAGCTCTTTCTGTTCAACAGTTCACTAGAGATGCAGTAAGGATTTTGTAATTTGTATCTCATCTGTTTCTTATTCTTGTTTTGTCTCTGTGGCTACTGATCACAACCTACCAACTGTTTTTAGAGCTTTTATGACGCTGATGAAATGCCTGTAACATTTTTTGTTATATTGTGCTTTTGATGATTTTGTGCTATTTCTTTTGTTTTTATTTTGCTATTCACATTGTTGTGCATCAATGACATGTGTTGTTTCTATGTTATGTCTATGTCTTTTAATGTCTATGTCTCCTACTATTTTTATGCTGATGATATTCAGCTTCATTGTTCTTTTAAGATGAAAGAACTACACAAGTTGTCTTCTTTTGTCAACTGTTGAAGGAGGTCAATAATTGGCTTCTCACCAATTACTTAAAGTTAGATACTCAGACAACTGAGGTTTGCCCCTCCAGATCTGCACCCAGCAATTTCTCAAAAACATTCCACCATCTCCACTTCTTTTCATGCATCCCTATGTAATCTAGGTGTCTTATTTAATCAGCCTCGAAGTTTTGATGCACGTGAGGTGTCTCGGTCATTGTTGTTTTTTCCATTTAAGAAATGTATCCAAGCTGAGATTCGTTGTTACCAGGGCTAAAATGGGAATGCTTATCCATGCTTTCATCTCATCCCTTCTGGATTGTTGCAGTTATCTCTACTTGTCTAAGTAAAGCTGGTTTGTCTTGTCTTTAAACTGTCCAAAATGTAGCTGGCAGACGTTTAACATGCTCACACAAATGGACCCACATTTACTGACACTGGTAATTCTTTCTGTGCCTGAGCACGTTTTTCCACATGTAACACCCCAAAGTCTAGTTTGTTTGACTAGTGAGATCACTCTGTAACGGGCCAACCATACCATTCCCTGGCCTGCTTGGAAGACGTGGGCCTGAGCACGGTTCAGTAGCATTCGGGAACGGTGTGATCGGTAAATGTGTCCAAGCATGGAAAACAGACATGATGTCAATGATGCGACAGATATTGTCAGATAGTGCAATTCTCATTTCATTCAATACCATTTGAGTTAAAAACAGGTTTTTATTCTCACCTTACACACGAACGTAAATTGTAGTTGGCAAGAAAAGCTGCAAATTCCTCACTTAACATCATTTGTCTCCATAAAAATTTTGTACATGCAGCACAATTAACAGCAAAACGTTGTGCTGTACACTCTATAAATCTATAAGAGGGAAGAGCGTTATCCTGCCTTACATGACTCCAAAACAACCACATAATAAGTAAAATCATTTTGACATGTAAGCGGTCACACCATGTTCAGATCTTGTTTTGTCTTTGCACGAAGTGGCATGGTCATGACAAAAGTGTTCCCACGCCCAGAACATGAGTTCAGGCCAGTGGGGAAGTAGGGAAGGGGGACAATCGCACTTGGGCACAGTACAGAACAAAAGTACCTAGTGTGAGTACACACTTACGCTGTCTAATTTGGATCCCAGTGGAATTTAGGATCCAGTTCAAAATTCTGGTTCTTAATTACAAAGCTCTGCATGATCAAGCTCCACAACTTATCACAAACCTCCTCCACCAGTTGTCACAAGAACGACAAAGAGATATTGGAAAGGTTTCGGGCAGCCACCCATATAATATTTCCCGGGTGCAAAATCTATCAAAAAGAACAGACATGTTCACACGACTGAGTCCAAAACAGAACTGACTTGCTGCCTTAAAATGGCGGCTTTTAAATGCAAGTAGAAGAAGTGATATCATCAGGGCTGGAACCGGCAGTGACATCATTGGTTGCCCAGGAACCAGGCAGGACTTCCCGAGAATGGTCTGCAAGGAATTGAGAGGGAGAATCAGTGCACTTCGCCGACCCCTGGTCAGGCGTGGAATTACTTTTATTCAAGCCCTTTAGATGTCCCCTAATCACGCGTGTGTGACACAGTACACCTCAGGCTGTGCTCTTAGATCTGCTCATTTAGATCTCCGTTTGGTTTCTCGAACCAAATTAAAGACATATTGGGATCGTGCATTTCAAACAATGAAAATGCTTTTGGATATTTAATTTTATTCTGTGTTTTATGTTTTGATATTTCTTTTTAATCTAAGCTTTATTGTTCAGTGCTTTGTGACTTCTGTCTGCAATAGGCGATCTATAAATAAATTTTTACTTTACTTAATGCCAAGCAGTGGTGTTGTTGACATGCATTTACATATGACATTGTCAATTCATAATCACAATATTATAACATATTATTATTGTTTGCTGCAGTGGGTTGGCGCCCTGCCCAGGATTGGTTCCTGCCTTATGCCCAGTGTTGGCTGGGATTGGCTCCAGCAGACCCCTGTGACCCTGTGTTCGGATTCAGCGGGTTGGAAAATTGATGGATGGATGGATTATTGTTTGTTTCCTGTTTTTCGTGTGTACACCAACCCCTGGTGCACTTGTCTTTATGGACATGTCTGTTTATTTCTGTGCATTCTTCTGACACTTAGACAACCATCAGCTATCGTGTCCACTGCTTTTATGCAGCCAGCCAATCTCCAGACTTAAAGGCTGTGGTCTTTGTTTCTGGCACGACCATGCAGCTTGCCGTTTTTCAGCTTATAAGAGGTTGTCCATATTTGTACATGTGACCTGTCCACTGAAGTGTCGGCTACTTTGGAGATTCTTTCAGTGTTCCTGCATTGCCTTCTTGTGTTATCAGCTGTTTGCTGCTTCCTCTCTTGGTGGCTGCCTTATTTAAATAAAGTATTTCTTTTATTTTTCTGGTTCTGACCCCAGAAAGTCCTTGATAAAGCTGCTGGCATCCACCATGAAAAAAGATACCTAGCCTATTTTTTTAATTTCTACATTTGACCTGTGCTTTCCTCTTATGCTTAATACTTGATCTGATGTTGTATGCAAGATTCCAAAAAATCTATTTTTTATCTCACACTTAAGAAATACCATCTGCCATAGGAACAAATGGCAAAGATTCAGCAGGAATCAAAGGAAATCTGTATTTTTGCATTGTTTTGGTTCAGCAACTGAATCATGAAAGCAGCTGCAATGATCTGTTTTTGTCTGAGCAGCAAGCCAATCACAAACACAGGAGGCTATAATCTCTGTATCTTTGCTAGCTTTTCTAGCTAAGCTAAAAATTAATGGCTGTCCAGTCTATTGTGAAGCTGGCTCATCTTACTAGCATCCTGCACTTGTCTTGCAGCAGCTGTTTTTGTTTGTTTCCTGTCTGTTTGCTGCTCTTCATAGATTATAGCCATTATCTGTTAAGCCTTCAGCCCAGTTAGGCAGCTGCATGGAAGAATGTATAAAGTCTAGTTTTGACCCCTGCTGCTTCCGATTGTCATTCTGGTTTACTTCATGCTAAGCAAACCTTGTCCATCATTTAAATTCATAGTTTTGTAGAAGCCACCTTTCCTTCTTAAGTAGGGAGGCTATATGACCAATGGTGACGGAATGGAATTTTACATGTAGCTTTCCAGGGTCATCTGTTTTTTTTCTACTTTCTCTGTCACTACAATGAGAGCAATGACAACATTTATTTGTGTAACACATTTTTAAATATTAGGATAGCTCAAAGTGCTTTACAACTCATAAATGAGAAACTAAAGTTACAAAAAAAGTAGAAATGTAAGAATCCCTTAGTAGGTACTTACACCTTACCCATCAGTTTGAAAACATCACAGGATATTGCAAAACCCGCACTGAGACATCCAGTCCAGAATGGAGATGGCTGTACTGAAGATGCCAGGGTATCAGCTGTAGACAGGCTCTTTGAAAACATGAAAGCATTAGAGGCAAGCCTGGTTTCATTGAGTGTGACATGAGTGAGGTCAAGGAAGAGCAGAATAAAAGTTTTGCAGGACTACAGAAAGCCAATAATAAACACTTTGGGCCAGCATCACAAACAGATTGGACCACTGGAGAGCTGTGTAGTGTCCCAGAGCGCAAAGTTAACTAAATCTTAGGGCAGATTATGTAGAAATGACTTACACATTATTGGGTTAAAAGAGAATCCTGAGGAGGCTGATGGTATTGAATTTTTGAATAGGCTATTGCTGGAACCATTCCCTTTCTTAAAAGGTTTCTCCTCATTAATTTAGAGATACCACACGATTTACTTTTCCGATCAGGAACAGCTCTTAATATTAAAATTCCCTTTTCATACTGAACAACGGATTGTTCTATGGAGGCTAGGAATATGCACAACTTGTATCAATGTCCGTGTATTTATTTTTTTCCCCCATATTTTACATTACGACACAGGGCAGCAAAGCCATGATTCCTAGTATAAAATGAGCACATGCTGCTGGGGTAAATTTAAAATTGTTCAATCTCTGCTCTGTTTATCTTAAGCTGATTCCTGCTTTGTAATGTGATTTTCAACAAGCTATTGAGTCAACTGAGACCATTGACTACTTTAAGGCTACTGGCACTTTCCAGTATAGTAGCTATCTTTGTTTTATTCTTCTTCCCATTAATCATCATTCCTAACAAGTCATTTCTTTGGAAATGCATTGTTGAAACAGTGACTTGGTGTTTTGCCTTTGCTGATGGTTAGGAAGCTCTTCTCTTTAATATAATAATCCACATGGTAATGACCAAAGACTTATGTGCCTGTCGGAGGGTGGTTTAAATATGTTGCACACTTGTTTCTGTGTTTCTATTGGTAGTGTTGGCAGGGTTGGACAGTTTTGTCACTAATGGGTGGTTGGATCAGCTGCTGGGAATCAAAGGTTTAGCATTGGGATGACTTTCTCAGCACTGAACAATGCAAACATTCCAGGTCATTGATAGATCTTCTATGTTATTTAAAGGAATACTCCATCCAAAAATGATATTTTTTATATGTTACTTACCAAATGTAGTTTAAAAATATTTGAATCTCATGTAATCTCATTGAGTTTACAATGTTTCTGATATAATGCAAGCTTATGGTGACCGGCGCTAAACAACAGCAAACAATATCAAACATTTCCATGAAAAACAATCTGTTACTCATGTCACAAAATAAGCAACCCAGTCCTATGGTCACAATGCGCAAAACACATACATTTTTTGCTGAAGAATTGGTAAATAAATACCTTCAAAAAGTTAAAGAAGTCCACAAACAGGAAGCCCTTTCACAAAGATTCTTAGCCTCTCCCCCTCATTCATTGGTCAAAAGTCCTGTATTAAAGTCAAAAGTGTGACTCTGTGTCTTCCTTATCAACTTTTTTACTTTTGCAGTTTTGCTTTCTGATTTCTGTGGAAGAAACCTCACAGGAATAGTTCAATTGATCAGCTTTTATTCAGTCACAGACGAGTACATGGATGAATGCGTTGCAAGACAGAAGAGCAAAGTTCTCTTTTTCGGTCGGCTTTTTTATATTTTCTCCTCCACCCTCCCCTTTATTTATCGCGCGAGGAAAAAGTTGTTTATGTGAGGATTCTGTCTTTATTGCGTAAATCAGTCTTCCGTATCTTTTTTGCGTATGTGTCAGATAGACCCTAAAGAAGGAAAGGTCATCTTTCCTGTAGCTAACAGATGTGTTCCTAAAGAGGAAGTTGTCCTAGGTCAGTTTACTGCACCGTCTTATGACAGACGCCTGTATGAATAACCTTCCATTATAGCAAAACAGCTTTGCCAGCATTAACCCTTAGTAGCTTGCAAGCAGTTAATTTTTCTTTCACATTTCTTTCCTATTTTGCCTTAATTAATCTGTTATGGCAAGGCACAGTTTCAATGTTTTTTTGTGCTTGGCATAATCTTTTCTCCAAGTTCAGTGTAAACATTTTAGTCAGAATTTCTTATTATTGAGTGTATATTATTGTTTTTGAGCAGAGGTAATAATATTAACAATATGGTTTGTTTATTTTGCAGTGCCATTTTGTTTTTCTGGGTATCATCATTTTGTGGCTCCGTTGTTAGGGACACACTGACTGAGTATTTGGAACGTGTACTAGGAGGTTGCGTGTTGTGACTTCATACATGTGACACTATGTATAAGCTATATAATCTAGAAGTTCATTCAGAACTTCATATAAGATTGTTGATAAAACCTTGAAACCTCTATTGTCTGCTATTGTTCCACTTGACAGGTTCCCGAAATTGTGCCTGGTATTTCTTGACTTCAGTTCTAGTTTAGTGACTTGTTACTGATTTGACATTTGCCTCATTTCTTATTTCATTTCATCTACTGATTCTTTCATCTTTGCCGTTTACCTGTCATATTTCTAGTCTTGCAGTACATAATCTATGTGAAATTTACTGAAATGTCCAGGTCCATTGACTGAGAATTGAAGATCAATGATCAATCAGTCTTTACAGTTTAAGAGAGTGAACATAGCTGTCCTTCAGGAAACCAGACTTCTCCCTTAAGTCATGTCCTGGCTGCACAACAAACGTTCAAGAAATTGTGCAGTGGCTATTCTTATGTGACTTAACCTTCAGTCTAAAATTCTCAGATTGGGCTCCGATGATTTTGGGAGGTTTTCCTACTTGTTGAAATTGGTTGCAGAAAATCGGAGATCTCCTTTCTTCTTATTTCTCTTCCCCATATCCATCTTTTTTACCCAATTGTAACTAACGTACCCTTGAAAATCAAGAACTTCATTCTTGATTTGGATGCAAATCTGTACATGAACTTTATACTAGACAATCCTATTCCCTCTTTGTATCAGCTTTGTCTCTGATTAAAATCTAGCTAACTACTTCTGGTTGTTAAATCCCCTGGTTATAGAATTTACAGTATATTTTATTACACTCAGGAATATTCACATTGTAATGACCCTATAAACCTGAATAAACCTATTTTTTACATACTTTATGAATCTCCAACATGAATTTGCCTTTTCACATGAGCTTTGGAGGTCAGAGTTCAGGGTCAGCAATTGTATGCCGCCCTGAAGCAATTTGCAGGTTCAGGGCCCAATGGAGTATGATCCCTTTCTGGCAGCAACAGGATTTCAACTGGCAACCTTCTAGATACCAGTGCAGATCCTTTGCCTCAGAGCCACTTGCCTCCTCTCCTTCTTATATGCCTTGCTGGTTATAGCCTCCCTCTCTGATCATATTTGTTTTTCTCCAGTTTTAGTCACTCTTGCTGCCATTGTGTGCAGCTTGCTGGTGGTTAATTTGTCTTTGCTCTGTGATTCTGTCTTTTGCCAGAAGTCATTGATTGTCCTGGAGAATTTAATTGATTTTAACTGTGGTTCTGTGGAGAATCACACATACATCTTGATATCAAGAGTATAATTGGCTGTTTCTCAATCAGCTATGCCTATGGCTTAACACACTCTAATCAGCATACCCTTCCTTGAGTGGTGGATCCTGATTATGAACTATTGATTACCAGCATGTGAACCATGAAACTCACTGCTTTTATAAAACCCGAGCTCAAGGCCTACCACATAAATGCCCAATATTATTTCATCAGCCCAAGACCCATTAAACTACTGGCTTTTAAGCTGAATAAATGTGATGCCTTTGTTTTAATTTCAGCTATTTAAAGTAAAAGGAGGCTCCTCACTAATAAATATAGGGTGAAAAACAGACAAATTTATATTAAGAACTATTTCCAAAGAAGCTCAAGACTAAAGCATTTTAAAATCACTTCCTTTCTAACAACCCTGTCCCTTTCCACTCTATCTGAGAGAGAAGCCTCCACACTAGATGCCCCTATGATTTTGTCAGTACTCAAGGAAGGCTTAGACACCTTGCACTCTGTTTGGTCCTTGGCCCTGGTGGTTTGCCTGTAAACCTTTTTCTGCTTTCTGGAAACAATAGTGATCCTCTTTCCCCTTATCCTAAACACAGCAATGATGAAGACAATTATTGTTGCCATTAATACATTGCTTTTAAAGCATCAACAGCTTAAAATATCACCCAATTTATTTAGCAAATTCTGATACAAAATTAATCAAGAAGCTTTCTGTACAAATTATAATTCTGGGTTTCTGAATATTTTCTTTCATTTTATCATGATCATTTTCAATTAATTATTCATTTTACCAAAGTTAAATGTTTAAAATATCCTATTTTGAACATCATTTTGCATTTCCTTGTATGTTGTCTTGGCCACCTTGTCCCATTTCCATAAAATGATCAGTGACAAGCTGCATGATGTCCATTGTTTCCTATGTGTCTCTCAGTATGATGCTGCTCCACAGGTTCTCCCCATGAAAGGACCCTCTATATGTGCACTTTTGTAATTAAGACTGCCAATACTTAATTGAGTATACCCATTTGTACACATACCGTTATTGGTACTCACTATTGCATACCCCATATTCAGGCTTAAGCATCAAAAGAGACTTGTTGTAAAACTGGAAAATCTGCCTGCCTCTTCAATTCCAGATTGCTTTATTATATTTGTTGTACATTAAATGTTACTCAATAAAATACTTGTCAGAATAAAATAGTTGTCCTATTGTTCAGTCTGTTATCTATTACTTAGCTACATGTCATTCCCTTCTATATCTCCTCTTGTCATCTGTTCATCCCAAAGGTGCAGTCAACTCCCTTTTCATCAAATGCATCAGGTAAACAAGTGTCTCTTCAGGTCACCTCTTGAAGCCTAAAGTTTTTGTAGATGATTTCGCCTCCCATAGTTCTTATGGTACTATCAGTATTACATGAAGTAACAAGATCAGACAGCTTTGCTTGTTCCCTCAGCACTACAGTTCCACTGTCTTGACATAGTCTGAAAATGCTTGCTTCTACCTCTTATGATCCATGAAGGCAAACAAGACAAGAAAGAAACAAGCCAGCTGGCCACTTGCTTGGAGTCAATGACTCAGGCGCCACCGAGAGTGGCAGCATTTTCAGCTGCTCCGTGTACGACTTTATTTTTCTACTTTTATTTTTCTCTTTTTTATTGATCACTCCTATCACTTTATTTTATGTGGATTCGTTCCCTGGACACACTTATTTTTACAATGTGGGCATGGATTTTTACACGCCGAGACTCGTCTATTCAAGTACTCAACTTTGAGAGCTGAGAACAAATGCTAGTGCCGGTGTGGTTCCCTATTTACCCGATGAGGTAAGAAGGCGGTATCGTGGCAGCAGAGTCGGAACTAAGCTAAAAATGAAACGGCTTGCGAGAAAGTGGCGTTTTAAGCCTTCGGTGCCTTCTGTGATTCTGGGAAATGTGAACTCAATCTCAAATAAGATCGACGAACTGGCTGCGCTGGTGAAAAATGTCAGAACCTACAGAGAATGCAGTTTGTTGTGCTTTTGCGAAACGTGGCTAACTACCACCATCCCAGATGCTAACGTGGAGCTACCCGGGTTTAGCACAGTTAGAGCGGACAGAGATGCAAGTACTGTACCTGCGGGAAGTACAAAGGAGGAGGACTCGCTGTCTATGTTAATACATGGTGGTGTAACTCTGGACATGTTAACGTCAAAGTCTCCACTTGCTGCAGGGACATCGAACTGTTGGCCGTAAGTCTGTGTCCCTATTACTTGCCCAGAGAGTTTGGACACGTCATTGTTGTTATTATTTACATCCCTCCTCGGGCGGATGTGGAGACAGCGAGTGACATCATCCATTCTGCTGTTGCTAAGTTACAAACGCAGCACCCTGAAGCGCTTGTGCTAATCGCTAGAGACTTTAACCATGTGACACTGGACAAAACATTACCTGCCTTCTCCCAGTATGTGGACTGTAACACCTGGGGAAATAAGACTATTGATTTACTGTATGCAAACGTTAAAGATGCATACAGCGCCACCCAGCTGCCTGCGCTTGGGAAAGCAGATCATAACCTGGTTCTGCTTCAGCCTCACTACAAACCAAGAGTGTGGGTCCTACCTACAACCACATGCTCATTCAGGAAGTGGTCCCCCGAGGCAGAGAAGTCTCTGAGAGAATGCTTTGGAACTACAGACTGGGATATCCTGCAGGGATCACATAGTGAGAACATTGAGGAGGTTGTTGACTGCACTACTGACTACATCAACTTCTGTATGGACATTGTAGTTCCAGTAAGAACTGTACGCTGCTATGCTAACAACAAGCCATGGATGACAAGTGACATCAAGGGCCTTTTGAACCAGAAGAAAAGGGCTTTTAAAGGCAGTGATCAGCATGAGCTTAAGCGCGTGCACAAGGAACTCAGAGTCCAGCTCAGGGTGGCAAAGGAGCAGTACAGGAGAAAGCTGGAGCAGAAGTTGCAGAATAACAGCACGAAGGAAGTGTGGGATGGGATGAAGATCATCACTGGCTGCAGCTTGAAGCGTGGTGCCACCATAGAGAGTGATGTGAAGAGAGCAAACCAAATGAACAACTTCTTTAACAGGTGTGAAATAGTGCAGCCCGGACACCGACAGGCAGACACATTTACAGCCATCACCACACGTTTATTTACACTATATTATTTACAGTCTCTAAGTGCACCGCCACCAAACCCCCACAGTCTCCCAAAGTCCAGGCTTCACTCAGCCACCTCTGTTCGTCCCGGCTTCTTCCCCAGCCGTCTCTCTCTCTTTTCTCACACGACTCCAGCCTTGATTGAAGGGAGGCGGCCCCTTTTATAGTTACCCGGATGTGCTCCAGGTGGTTCCCAGCAATTTTCCGCTGACACGCCCCTGTGTGGCGGAAGTGCCAGCTGTCTCTCCGGAAGCACTCCAGGTGTCTCTTTTCTTCTTCCCCCCAGCACTTCCTGGTGTGGCGGAAGTGCTGGGATCCCAAGTCCTCCAGGCATGGGGACGCCCCCTGGCGGTGACCACGGGCCCCTACAGGGTTGAGCTTCCAAGCCCTTTACCCGTGGCCCCCAATATAACCAGGGCGGTCGCCCCTCGTGGTCCGGAGGAGGCATGAGCCCTCCTCCTGTCCTCCGGAGCGTCCTGGCTGGGTACCACCCCCAACCGCGTGCCACACAGGTTTGACCACCCTAACCCACTCTCACTCTCACCTCGGAGTACTGCACCCTCCACACTTCCTTCTGCTGATACCAGCATAGGAAAGACATCCCCACCCACAATTGCAACAGCGCAGGTGAGCAGAGAGCTGAGGAGACTTCGTGCCAGCAAAGCAGTGGGTCCAGATGGTGTATCGCCACGACTGGTGAAGGTCTGTGCATCGGAGCTGGGGGGTCCTCTACAGCGCATCTTCAACCTGAGCCTGGAACAGGGGAGCATCCCGAGGCTTTGGAAAACATCTTGCATCACCCCAGTTCCAAAGGTATCACGTCCTAGTGAGCTGAATGACTTCCGGCCGGTTGCTCTGACATCACATGTGATGAAGACCATGGAGAGGCTGCTGCTTCACCACCTGAGGTCACAGGTTCAACATGCCCTCGACCCTCTGCAGTTTCCATATCAGGAGAAGGTGGGAGCGGAGGATGCCATCATCTATATGCTACACCGATCCCTCTCCCACTTGGACAGAGGCAGTGGTGCTGTAAGAATTATGTTTCTAGACTTCTCTAGCATCTTAAACACAATCCAACCTCTGCTCCTTAGGGACAAGCTGACAGAGATGGGAGTAGGTTCATACCTGGTGGCATGGATCGTGGACTATCTTAAAGACAGACCTCATTATGTGCGTCTCGGGAACTGCAGGTCTGACATTGTGGTCAGCAACACAGGAGTGCCGCAGGGGACTGTACTTTCTCTGGTCCTGTTCAGCCTATATACATCGGACTTCCAATACAACTCGGAGTCCTGCCACGTGCAAAAGTTCGCTGACGACACTGCTATCATGGGCTGTATCAGGAGTGGGCAGGAGGAGGAGTATAGGGACCTAATCAAGGACTTTGTTAAATGGTGCGACTCAAACCATCTACACCTGAACACCAGCAAAACTAAGGAGCTGGTGGTGGATTTTAGGAGGCCCAGACCCCTCATGGACCCTGTGATAATCAGAGGTGACTGTGTGCAGATGGTGCAGACCTATAAATACCTGGGAGTGCACCTGGATGATAAATTAGACTGGACTGCCAATACTGATGCTCTGTGTAAGAAAGGACAGAGCCGGTTATACTTCCTTAGAAGGCTGGCGTCCTTCAACATCTGTAATAAGATGCTGCAGATGTTCTATCAGACGGTTGTGACGAGCGCCCTCTTCTACGCGGTGGTGTGCTGGGGAGGCAGCATTAAGAAGAAAGACGCCTCACACCTGGACAAACTGGTGAGGAAGGCAGGCTCTATTGTTGGCATGGAGCTGGACAGTTTAACATCTGTGGCAGAGCGACGGGCGCTGAGCAGGCTCCTATCAATTATGGAGAATCCACTGCATCCACTAAACAGTGTCATCTCCAGTTAGAAGAGCAGCTTCAGCTACAGACTGCTGTCACTGTCCTTCTATCTATCTATCTATCTATCTATCTATCTATCTATCTATCTATCTATCTATCTATCTATCTATCTATCTATCTATCTATCTATCTATCTATCTATCTATCTATCTATCTAGTTGTTTGAAAACATAGAAAAGAAGACAAGGCTTTCACTGATTAGATTGTGGGTGAACATGCAAATGACATTGGACCTTTTGGGTCACTTGGGAGATTGACCAGCAACAGAAATACAAAACCGCTCCTGAATAACAGCATGTATGAATGGACAAAACAAAAAAAACTTTTTTGACAAATGACCTGACAGAAACAAATACATACCAATATTTTTAAAATACATAATATACTGTAGGGCGGCACGGTGGTGCAGTGGGTAGCGCTGCTGCCTCGCAGTTAGGAAACCCGAGTCCGCTTCCCGGGTCCTCCCTGCACGGCGTTTGCATGTTCTCCCCGTGTCTGTGTGGGTTTCCTCTGGGTACTCCGGTTTCTTCCCATAGTCCAAAGACATGCAGGTTAGGCGCATTGGCGATTCTAAATTATCCCTAGTGTGTGGGTGTGTGTGTGTGTGTGTGTGTGCGTGCCCTGCGGTGGGCTGGTGCCCTGCCCGGGGTTTGTTTACTGCCTTGCGCCCTGTGTTGGCTGGGATTTGCTCCAGCAGGCCCCCGTGACCCTGTAGTTAGGATATAGCGGGTTGGATGATGGATGGATAATACAGTATACTGTAATTTCTGCCTTAAACTGACAACAGTAAGGTAATACTGAAAAAGACACTCAAGTGTATTTCCTTTGTAAATTGACAAAGACTATGGGGTACTGTGAAACATAAACACATTTTTAGCACTGCACTGTAATATGCTTTTTAACTAGTATGCTTAAAAAAAACTCCTCAAGGCAAAGATGTAATTTAGAGGAATAGGAAATTTGATTAGATAATAAAGGCTCTGACTTACTGTTACATTAAAAGACTTGTATGAAATGTTGCATGGACAGGAACAGTAAGAAAGCAAAAAAAAAACTCAGACAATCAGGTTAATAAAACATTTACACCTTCAAGGGGTAAGTACTGTACCATTCGCACAAAAAGACCACTCCTAGCTATACTTTTGAGTGATATGTAGCATATTGTTCAATACTGTTTTATGGTTATTTTATACTGTAGTATAAATTGTGGACTATTGGGCTAGGGCTTATATCTTATTTCAAAAGAATGCAACAGAGTGATACTGCAGTATAGAATACTTACAATGTCATTCATGGCATACACATTCAAGGGCATCATTCTCGACATACCCACTCCAAAACGTTTATTACTTACTGTATACTTGTAAAATATATTGCATTTTTCATTTCGGAAGATGGCATATAAAACCAATACTAGAACCTAATAGAATGAACTTAATAAAGAAAAAAAATGATAGGAGTTAATAAAAAGATTGCTTAAACAAGCACTAATCCTGTTGGAGCCCATTGACTGTTAAACAGTGGAAAGTACAATAGCTGATGGTATGACTACAAGGGTCTCAAACTCTGGTCAGTCAGGACAGTCTGCCTTCTTTTTAGCTGTTTAAAATGTTTTTTATTTAAATGATTTATTCCTGCTCTGATTTTGCTACATTATCAAGGGCAGATAACCAGAATGTTTAATGGTCCCAAATAAGATTAGTAGCCCCCCCTATCATTCTATTTTATCACCTATATTTTTTCTATTTAAATTTGCCTTTGTTAAGTTATAGTGTCAGTTTGTCTATTACTCTAATTATATGGTATAGGATGTAGTGGTGGCTAATTTGCAAATGATTTGTTCTTTACAACAACTCTTTTCAATTAGTCATACAAATCGATTCAAGAACACAAACATATTAATTCATTGCAGTGCAGCAGGAGTGTTTTAGTGCATGCCTGTCATCAATATCTTTCATTTTGTAGGAAAAATTTAATGTGCATGTGCAAGTATTGCACATCTGATTCATGATTCTCATTCACTTCTCTTATGATTCTTTTGAGTTTGAACTGAATCATTACTGGTGAAGAAGAAAACTGTCACTGATGATTCTCTCGTTCATCATACAAGTACATCAAACAATGTATCAATTGTTTGTTTTGTACAATTTCTTATTGGAATTGTTTAAACAGAATATACACTGTATAACCATAATATTAAACTCATACATTTATGGTTCTTTGTACCTTCAGTAAATTCATCACACAAAAATATAATCTAAATTGAATATAAAATGCTGTTATAATTTCTATTAGTTATTTGCTTTCAACTTTACCTTAACAAACACTTTTTTTAAAGGTCATTGATTGCATTGGCATTTACTCACTCATTGCTTCTTTCAAGTTTGAACTGAACAATCACCCATGAATGAGATGCACAATTCTTGTTCATTTGATTGTTGTACTGAATCATTACCCAAGAACGTGGTGCACAATTCTCATTCATTTGATTCGTAGACAGAATCCTTTCCCAAGATAGAGGGACAATATTGTCATTCATCTGGTTGTTAAACTGAATTATTACCTGAGAACGAGGGTCATGATTCGCAGTCATTTCATTTATGATTCAGTCATTTCCCGAGAATGAGGCACACAATTCTTTATTACTTTTCATTCTTGTGCTTTGAAATAGGACAATGTTATACAATATGAATTATCAAGCATGTTTAGCATATAAGTGGTATATATAAAAATGTATGAAGTATATGGGCATATATTTTGCGATTCTGTGAACCTAATACAGTCACTTAAACAGTTAGTTTGAAAGAATTGAGTCAGGAAAGTAAATCAAAATGCTCTTCCGTAGTAGGAATCTCAACAGCCATGCTAATGTTTGTGATGTACCATCTACTGGAATGAAAAATGCAATATAATTTATTACAACATGCTTTATAAAATACATTACAATTGATGACACATCACAAACATTAACATTAAATACATCCAAAACAGTATAACTGCCAGAAATCCAGAAACTGTCTTATATTAAATATACTGTATACATGTCACAAGGTATGTTAATTAATAACTTCCTTGTCTATCTTTTACTATAACTTGTTCAAAAAATTGAAAATAAAACTTGCAGTGTATTGGTCATATTAAACAAAAATCCTGAACTTCAAACAAATCTATAATATCAAAAACATTGCCTAAATTTGAAGGATATTGGATCCATATATTAAATTAATTTGGTAGTCTAATTTGAATCAGTTTCACACACAGTTTCTTAAAATACGCACAACACATACTTTATTATACATTAATTTTTCTTTTTTTTTCTCCTGTAATGTCTTATAACTGACATTCCAAAATACTTCTGTATTACGTATCTGTTTAAAATTACATATGTATTCTCAGTACATGACAGGACCCTAATAATAAATTTGCATAAGCTGTAACGACCTGAGGAAATATGGGTTATGAACTCAAGAGACACAACTATTTTCATTTATGATTGCCAATCACTATTCCTGTTTACATAATTTGTATGCTGATTATCAAATATCAAAATATATCATATGTTCTCATTCCATATAGTTCAGTAACTGTTTTAGGAGTTTTATGTGATGGTTGGTATTAAGTTATGCATATGTTGTTTAAGTTAGCTGTGTATTACGGCTGACTAAAAATGAGCAGCATGGAAATACACTAAAAATTAGCCTAAGTTTTCTTTATACAGTATATCGATTGAGAAATGTGTAGTCCAAGAAATATAAAACTAGTCTTTTTCACATATATAACAAACTGATATTTGCTTAAAGCCTTGCATTTTATATTTGGGCTTGTATGATGAGTGG
Source organism: Erpetoichthys calabaricus (assembly GCF_900747795.2). Taxonomy (NCBI): domain Eukaryota; kingdom Metazoa; phylum Chordata; class Cladistia; order Polypteriformes; family Polypteridae; genus Erpetoichthys; species Erpetoichthys calabaricus. The sequence continues at coordinate 109,507,000 of NC_041398.2, forward strand.
CTGAATTGTGAAAGCACAACAGAGATAACGGGAATCTTTTTTTAAAAATAATCAGGCAAAAATTGTCCATATTTGTTGGGCAAGACTCTGAAAATACAAGGTTTGAACAATCATTCACAAAAACAAAATTTAAATCAGAGCTCGAAGTAAGAACCCATTTATTAATTTTGTTTTGAACTGAGAGTCACTGTACCAGAGAAGTCTTACTGTAGCGCCCTGCAAAGGAAGAAAACACACCAGACAAAGTGTTCTTGATGCAGGCCAAAACTACTGACTTTTTTATTGAAAGTGCTAAACTGTATGCATAACTGTTGCCTCTCCACTCATCACCCCACCTCCTCCCACAATGCAGTGAATATGAATTGTGTCTTTACAGAGGCGTGGTGCTTCCAGCCACTACATTACTATTCCCATGATTTGCAGTGTCTTTTTTTAAGTGCAATTGAGTAGACATCACAAAATGCATCTGTGCCCACAAAATGGCACTGCTGATTAAAAACCAAAAGAAGAATAATGCACTGCTCAAAAAGAGTCTGGAGTCTGTTTATGACAATTTGGTCAGAAACATGCACACTAGTAGCCAGCTGGAAGTCATTTTGTACGGCTCTGGCAGTGTTCCTCCTGTTCCTCCTCATACAAAGTAGCAGATGCCGATCCTGCTGTTGGGTTGATGCCTTTCTATGGCTCTGTCCAGCTCTTCTCATATAACGGTCAGTGTCCTGGTGTCTCCTCCATGCTCTTGACACTGTGCTGGAAGACACAGCAAACCTTCTTGCGACGGCATGTATGGACGTGCCATCCTGGAAGAGATGGACTACCTGTGTAACCTGAATCGACTGCAGGACTACCTCATGCTACCAGTAGTGCCAATGATACTAGCAGAATGCAAAACTAGAGAAGAATTAGTCAGGAAGGATAAGGAGAGAGTAATTGTTTGTGGGCACCACCTGCAAAACCATTCCCCTTTTTGGGTTGTCTTGCAGTTGCCTCTCCGGTGCACCTGCTGTCACTATCATTTGCACCAAAGCAAGTGATGCTGATTCACAATCGCTTTTGCTTCCTAACTAGACAGATTGATATCCCTGAAGCTTAATTGACTTGGTATTGGACTGTGATGAGAAAGTGAGCAGTGTATATTTCAAAAAAAGGAAAAAAAAATTAATAACATTTACAAACCAGGAACAGCAAACTACACAGATTAGTTCAAATTAGTTCTTAACAGCCAACACCTTTGTCCAAGGTGATATGTAAGGTCTGGCCACATTACAACTGTTACCAGATATTTTTTACAATCGGCAGAGAAGTTAAGCCACATGCCCTAATTTATCTGCTTGTAGAAGGCAAGTGAAAATTAATATCCAAATGGCATGCAAAGGTATAAGTGTAAGAGAGGCAGGAAAACTGGAACAATACCAAATATCAGAATCAGAATATCTTTATTGTCATTGTAACAAATACAACAAAATTAGGTGCAGTCCCTGCGGTGTCAAAATAAAATTAAAAAAGGGATAAAAAAGGACAAGAAGAAATAAGGTAGAACATAAACATTCAACATAAGACCTTAATTGCACATGAATACTATTGCACAAGATGGCATGTAACAAAAGCACAAGTATTCCAAATTTCATTGACCTGCTGCATTTCATTTCCTAGGAAAAATGCATCATGTGTGACAAGTCAAGTACATATTACCTGGCAAAACGAGGCAATAATGTTTGGATTGTTACTATGTAAGAAGCTGAATTGTACAAAGCTTTTTAGGTTTGTTTAAAATAAGACAAAAAGACCTTAAATGATATGACATAATGTAGCTCTGTAATAGTGGTACTAATGTTCATGCTTTTTGGCTGATATTCAGTAATTACATGACAAGTGTTTTTTTCCATTCACACATGTTTTACAGGAAAAGCATTTGGTGTAACATTAAATGTGACAGGTTTGTTTTTTTTATATAATAACACTTCATGGATCTTTGTAGAAGGAACAGTAGTACATATCATACACTGGTTTCTGTTTGACCAGACCGATTTTGAAGAACAGTTGATTCAACCAATTATTTTATTTTATTTTCATAATTATTTTGATACTTTTTGATTTTTAAGGATACTTACATATTTTTCTAAAATGGGTGCTATAATATGTGGCCTATCACATTCTCCATCAGACATATAAATTAGTATCACATTTCAGAACTTAATAATTCTGAGTAAGTAATACATTGGGTGAAAATACATAAAGGAGCTTGATCTGAGTCATAATGTTGATGTAAAAAGTTCCCTCACTTTTCACTAAACAGACCAGTATTTATGGTTTAATTGACAAGTGAAATTTAAGTTTAAAATATTTTAAACAAATATGCAACAGCTTTGTATAACATATTGAAAATACATGACATATGGAGTCAGCTTTGTGAATTTGATCCTTCCGGGCCCATCACAGGACTACACTGTAGCATCCACACCATTATTTAATGCATTGATGTCTCAGTTAAGGTATGCTATCAATAATGTATTTAGAAAGTTCTATCTGATTATCTAATTGGGTCAGACTGAGTACCTGTTCAAAATATTTAATCCACTTTTCCTTGAGGCACTTCTGGTTTAGAGCTTATTTAATGCCATGATAGAAGGCTCTTCTTTTTATTCCATGCAGTTTCTTCAAGAAGAAGAACATCAATAAATTAAACAATACAGTGCTGATCCTATTATGAAAGTAAGCACTGACAATCTTTTTAAAATAGAATCATGTTAAGTTGTGTTGTCAGATAGATTAATAAAATATAGCTATGGCTATGTGAAGAGAAAAAGGTATATCCTGGCTTAATGTGTATTCTTAGTAAAGAGACAAAGTTAAGTTTTCTTTTTGTGGATTTTTAAGTCAATTTATGTGTTTCTCACCAATGTATTTATAATGCATGGGATGGGCACTTGAAGCTCATATACTTCTGCTATGCATATTTCCTGTTGCCATATACAGATGCCGATTGCCATATATTGCCATGTCCTTAACTGACAGTTATATAAGAGTTTTAAAAAATGACAAGTAATGGGAAAAAGGGGGTGATGGAGGAATGGACTATCACACAGATAATGCTTGCAGCAATGATTGAGTGGGAAGCATGACTTCAGTTGAAAAGCTTGATCTTGTTTGAGAACATTTCATGCAGAAGAGGGTTTTCTAGTAATGGTTTATTTACTGTGTAGAGACATCTTCAGAAAATATGAGTAGAGTCTTCAGAAAGGCAGTCAGAATTCAGATTTTATTGCATAGCATAGGAAACAACTGCAGAGCACATAAAGCCATTTCAGTTCATGAAATGAGCCCAGTGGTTTGCCTTGTAAACTCCTTTCCCCTAATAATCATCAGTCTTTTCATAACAATAATTAGGGCTCGAAGGTCGTAAGCTTGGCCCTAGAGATGACCATCATCTGATCATGTTTTATATTCCTGACATTCTCACATTCCTAATCTTGATCTAATAAAAATTGGAGACCTTTTCATTAAGTTGGAGCCAGAGTGACCCACATATGAGAAACTGAACTGTTCAATTAATAATTGCTTGTTGCACCAGCATCCAAGACTAAAATCATAGGCAGCTGTGCTGGTAAGCAGAGCATGCAAGTTTACTAACAAGCTGCTGGAGCTGAATGCAAATGGCTGTTTTGATAATCAACTCTTAATTCCTGTATGGCTCAGTCTTAGCTAACACAATGCAGCTTGCTTTTAACTTGATCATCTATAGTATTCATATGCTTTAGTATATAAATATAAATGCAATTTAAAAAATTTTATATGTTTAAAGTGTTTATGCACTAGTGTGTAATTTTACTTTGTTTTCTTTCAGTTTAAGGGCCTTGAAGGTTTGCAGAAACTTGTTTAGTCAGCCAGAAGACCCAGCAGAGCCGCCATGTCCCAAAACAAAAGCTTGTTTGCTTAGTTCCCTCAAAAACAGAGCGTCCTTGGTTCATAGAGAAGAAGGCAAGTGAAAAGAAAGCAGGCCACATTAAAAACAAAAGTGGCAGCCTGTAAAATAATAGTGCCTGTCTAAGCCACTTAAAAAGATGTCAAGCAACTCCATTTAATAGTCAATAGTTCTAAAACCAATAACAAGGTATATTGTTCCTTGATCTAAACCTCAACATTACCAGCGGTTTTCAGGTTTCTCCAGAGATGTTCAACTGGGATTAAGTCTAGGCTCAGGCTGGGCCACTCAAGGACATTCATAGAGTTATCCCTAAACCTTTCCTGCATTACCTTTACTTTGAAGTTAGGGTCACTCTCCTATAGGAAGGTAAACCTTCGGTCCAGTCTGAAGTTCAGAGTTCTCAAGTTTTCATTAAGGATTTCTCTGTACTTTTCTCCGCTCAACTTTCTTTTGACTCCAACTTGTCTCCCTGACCCTGTTACTGAAGAACAACACCACAGCTTGATACTGCCACCACCACATTTATTTCTGAAAGGGTAATGCTCAGGTTATGAACGGTGCCTGATTTCCTACAGGAATGGTGCTTAAAACTGAGGTCAGTTGATTTAATATTGGTTTGAGTAGACCAGAGAATCTGGTTTATAGAGTTTGAGAGTACTTTATGCGCATTTTTGCAAACTCCAAGCAGGTTTTAATGTATCTATTACTGAGGAGAGGTTTCTGCCCAGACGTGAAGTGAAGTGTTGCAGTGATGGTAGTCTTTCTGGATGCTTCTCCCATCTGAAAACAGATTTTCTTGAGCTCTGCCAGAGTGACCATCAAGTTACTGGTCACATCTCTTATCAAGGCCCTACTCTTCCAGTTGCTCACTTTGGGTAGGTGGCCAGCTTTTGGAATTGTTTCAAACGTCCTAGAATTTTGGAGCTCCCTGTGCTCATGGGAACCTTCAGTGCTGTACAGCTTTTTTGCAGCCTTCCTCATATCTGCACCTCAATACAATCCTATCTGTAAGTTCTGCTGCTAATAGCTTTGACTTAATGGCTTGGTTTTTGCTCTGATACAAATTATCAACTGTCGGACCTCCAAACAAGGTATAGAAGCATCTTAATATGATCAATAGAATGGGATGCATGTGTGCCAAATTTCAAGTGCCATAGCAAAGGTTGGTTTGACTTTGTGTTGAATGAGCGGTTGCTCATGGAGTCCCGAATGAGGCACATTTACCTGCATTGTGAGGGAGCATCAGTTACGGCACTACGGCCATGTGGCGCATTTCCCAGAAGGTGATCCAGGTCGTAAGATCCTCATTGTTAGGGACTCAAGTGGCTGGACCAGGCCAAGGGGTCGCCCACGTAACACCTGGCTGCGGTAGATAGAGGGTCATTTCCGGAGGGTGGGACTGGACCACGTGTCTGCCTGGGGGGTTGCCAACCAGGATCCAGAGTTGTTTCGTCGTGTAGTGGGTGCAACAATGCACTGTACCAGTGCATGCTCCCCAACTTGACATGACTTGATAGCAAAGGATCTGAATATTTGTGTCATTGTGATATTTCACTATAGTATTTCATAGTATTTTATTTGACATAAATTTGAAACCATTTGTAAAATCCTATTTTCACTTTGTCATTCTGGGGTGTTGAAAATTGTTTGGTGTGGAAAAAAATAATTTTAAATGGTTTAAGCATTAGCTTGCAACATAGCAAAATGTGAAAAAAGTGAAGGGGTCTGAATATTTTCTGAAGGCACTGCATGTCCCCTCTCAAGTCCAGTCTATCAAGAATGTTGTTATCTCTTTTGTCATTAAAGCAAAAACCATCACTACAGAAATTATTATGTGAGCAATATTCATAAATGTTATCAGTAAAAAAATTAAATCGGCTGAAGAAGACTCAGCCATCACATCAGCTTAGTTATTTGTAAATTTCTTCTCTCTCTTTTTTTACCTGAAGTGATATATGAGTTGTGAGTTTTAGTTTGAACTTACAGTATATGTAACTGTATATTTTTTGTATATTAAAAGCATGAAGTTTACATTTTTTAAATATTTATTCCATACTATTGTTATGTTAGAACATACTTAGTTTTAAAAGCATTAGATGTATACAAGAAAAATTAAAAGACCTACAAAAATCCTTGTTAAAATCCTGAAATACAACATTTGATATTGCAAGTAAATAAATATCATTTTAAATTTTGTATAATAAGAGTTTACTACTAAACACTTTAAGACAAAGGAAAAAAAAACAGCTGTACTTTGAAATATTGCAGTTCCTGGAGGAAGTATGTTAAGTCCCAATTCTGTTTTTTTTTTCTTATGCTTCTTTGTTATTATTAATTAATTTATTTATTTACATTTTGTGTTATTATTTTGCACTGTGATTCCACTTTGTTTTCTTCTAGTAATTTATGCTTATTCAATGTTTTTACAATTACCTGACTCTTGTTATAAAGTCTGAGATCATTCTGTGGTTGCTCACTGGACATTATTTTCAGCTTAAATTCAAATGTGGTGGATGTACAGGTTTATTAAGTTTTCTGAAAACCTTGCCAATTTACCTTTATTGAAAAAAATATTGATATGGAAACCTAAAGAAAAATTCTGGTAATTGGTACATTTTTGCGTACAGACAGGCATGCAGACAAACAATGGACAAGGTAATAACGTAAGCTATTTATAATGAAAGCTTGCTATGAAATGATATGCTTGCTCATCAATTTACTTTAAAAATAAAAATCAGGGTACTTGGCTTAGCAAATTAAGGGAGAATGTGCAAATTCTGCAGAGACAGTGACCATTTTAGGAATTGAGATCTAGTTCCAATAGTAGCAAGTTAGCCATCACTAACAATTCAAAGAGCATTATACCCAATATTCTTAAATTTCAAAGTAATTGGTGTTGTGTGTGATGATGATTTTCAATGGTATATTCTGTGATAATGCAGATTGTGGTTACACTGTATAATAATTATATTGTCATGCCCCCAGAGCCGCACATATCTTGAATAGGTGCTGTTACTATAGTCATCAACAGCATCAATTTTTCCTTAGCAAAATACAATAAATGCATTGCACTGATTGAGGACACTTTAATAAACTGTTATAAAAATACCAAAATATGATTAAAAAGTATACATTGCTGTTTGATTCTAAAAAAAAGGAAAAAACAAGACACCATACTTACAGCATTTTTCTGCTAGCCACCTTGAAGATTAAAGCTGTATTTTATTTAATCATCTGTGAAGAAACCTTTCAGAACGATGTATGACAGCAGAGAAATAGGATTGTCCTTGTATAGCAGAATTTCAGCATAACAGAAAAACTCTATGAACCTGAATTTAATGACAGCTTTCTGATTGTCTAGAAACAGTTGGTAATATTAGGGTTTTGGTCGAAGTAATTTATGATGGCTGCAATATTTTATAGGACTGAATGAGATGAAAGGTGATAATCATGTTTAGCATTTTTTGTTTCAGAACTTGACAAAGGATTTAAAGGCCTTTTACATATAATACTAGCTTTATAAGAAATGCCTATGAAGAATAAGTCCTTTCTATGCCCAGTTGATTCCAGCCAGTGTAATGTGGGAGTTCAAGTTTATAACAGCAGCAATAATCACAAAGCAGAACTGCAGCCTAAAGGTAATTTGTATTAGGAAGAAGCTTCCAAACCCAGGATCTGATTTTTTTAGTCTTTTAAATTAATGTAGCGGCCAAAAACTTTGACCCCTTAGGTAAATTAAAGGCACAAAATATTATGATAAGTGCATTTAACCAAAGTGTAGTTGCTGAGTTTATTGAGCAACTAACATTCCGGCATACTCAGTGTCTTGTATGAAAACATTGGACATAAAATGAACTAATATTTTCAAACCAGTTATTTCACTTCAGGATTACCAGAGACTTTTCTGACAGCTGTGAAGTCCAAGCAGGCCTAAATACAACTCAAGTCCTTATCACTCAGAGCAAATGCAGAACTTCTTATTCACCTGACATACATATCGTTGAAGACGTGAGAGGAAAATCAACTACTGGAAGGAGAACCCATGCAGACACAAAGAGAACTTGAAAATGACACATGAATCAAAAGTCAAGATGCTGTTTACATGAGGCAACAACCCTAACTCCAGTATCATCATGCCAAAACATCAGGAGGGATGGCTGTAACATGAGATCTCATGAATTTTAAAAGAAAAATTACAGATTTGGATGATACATGGAAAAGAAATGGCTCAGTTTGTTCATGTTCCTTGGAGAACACTCTATGGTCATGTTGAGTAAAGAACAATGTCACAAAGTCTTATGTCAACTTTAGAAAACATTACTCAAAGAGAAAGGAAAAGAGACCGGGAAATGCTCCTGTCATACTGGAAGCTACTCTTAAATTATTTGTGAAAATATATATTGACTGAGGCAGCTAAAACAAATATTTATATTGTTGAAATGACTCCTAAAATGGTGATTAAGCCGTTAAAATAACCAAAGGAAACTTGCACATGTAGCAGTTATTTTCTATTCTTGATGATGAAAAAGTCACTTTTTACTGCTGTTTCTGGGAATGTTTACAAATTTTAGGATACAATAGCCTTACCTCAAATCTTCAACCACTGTGAAAAGACAAACTAGACTAATATTTACAATCACTGAAATGGTAAGTGACCTAAAGAGTCAAACTACCAAAACACTTAAATTGTTTTCTTATCTGGATATATGACCCCATACCACAGTGTCTGTCAAAGTTTAGCTAAACTTAAATAACATTTGGTGGACACAGCAGGCAGTATGAAAAAAGTTGATGTCTACACAATACTGCCACATTGTTACAGCCTTTGAGTAAGAGGGCACAGATCTAAGAGCAGCAGTTATGGATACCAACACCCCTATAATTTAGGTGGTACGGGTGCACTGTGACAAACAGCATTTAGAAAATTTTCACTACCCTAATTATAGCTATGAGCTTTTCTCAAGAGTGTATTTTGCAACACATGTTAAAACTAAACCTTCTAATGAGGGTGATAACAATCGGTCATTACTGCTTAGGAATCTCAGAGTTTTCAGATTTGATGCTCCAGCAAAATAATTTTCATTAATGATGGCAGAGCAAATATAGTTGTTCTGCAGTAATTTTGCAGAACTTAACTGCAATGTCCACATATTAAATTTGATTTTCACACTAAGGGTCCTAATCTACTGACTGACTGCTCACTTATTTCAAACACTTTGGTCAACAGCATGATGTTAAAAAAATCTCTTAAACAATCTACTGAAATATTTTTCTCTTATGAATATTCAGAACACTAAACATTTATCAGCCAGAGACTGACTGCAGATCTGAGGTTCATGCTAAGTAGAAGCAGGCTTGATTTGGGTGAGACCTTTTATAAAAGTGGGTGGGAGCAGTATTGGAAAATCAGGTCTTTGCAGGCCTCTACACTATAGAGCTTGGTATCAAAAACTCATTTTGGTTTATAGGTTCAATTAAATATTTTGAAAGAAGGGGGAGATACATAACATTGCTCACTAGTGGCAAAGTTGTTTTAGCCAGTATTTAAAATATTATTTAGTTTTGTCACCTTGTTTCCTATTTTCCATACATGTTTGGCTCAATTTCAAAAAATGATCACCATTTGTAAATATTTTTTGTACCCATTTCAATTCTCTGTGGTTTGTATACCAGTTTTACAATGTAATGGCCAAGTAATAAGCATATGTACACATACACTGTACTCCTGTACTGTAGCACAAAATATTAGGTAAACACAACCACACAAAAGACAGCTATAACTGTTGTACCTGGTCTAACTGAGAGCAAGATTATCTTCTAATCATCTGTGGGTGGCTTGCTCATTTGACTTCATTAAAAGACAAACTCACTGTGCAAATTATTAGGAACACATGTGCACCTACTTATGGATGCAGTTATTTAATCACCTAATCATGTGGCAGCAGCATGATGCATAAACTCATATAGATACAGAGTTTCAGTCATTATTCACATCAAACGCCAGAATTTGGAAAAATTGTGATCTCAGAGATTTCAACCATGGTGTGATTGTTGGTTCTAGATTAGCTAGTTTCAGTATTTCTGTAATGCTGATTTCCTGAGAGTTTCATATATAACAGTCTCTCAAGTTTACTCATATTGGTGCAAAAAGCAAAACACATCAAGTGACGGTCAGTTCCGTTGACAGAAATGCCTTGTTTATTGGGGGGGTGTGGTGGGGAGTTGAGTCAGATAAGAATGGTCAGACTGGCTTGCATTGACAGGAAGGCTACAGTAACTTACATCCCTTCATTGCCATAATTCACCTATCTTATAATCATTAGTTCCAGCAAGATAAATGCACCATGTCACAAATCAAAAGTCATCTCAAACTGGTTTCATGGACATGACAATGACTTCAGTGTTCTTCAGTGACCTTCACAGTTACTGGATCTGAATCCAATAGAACACCCTGGGGATGTGGTAGAACAGGAGATTTAAAGCATGAATGTTATGCTATCAAATCTACAGAAATTGTGTGATGCAATCATATCAACATGAACCAAAATCTTAGATATTTCCACCATCTTGAGGATGGATTTGTAATAAATGTTGGCTCTCCGTGAATCATTTTCTGAAATGGACATAAATTCAGGTCTACTATTCCTATGGACATTCCAAAAACTGACATACTTCACCCCCAGAACAGTGAGTTAATTTATACACTCTTTTTTTGTTTTGCCAAAAAAAAAAAAAGGCGAAGGACCAAGCTGTACGAAGAGGGAGTGACTGTGCGGGTCAGCTCCGTGCTTCCACTCCTGTTTTTGGGAGCCTCTTGAACCCAACACCGTCGATAGTTATAACTGGGATAAGCTGAGCAGATGAGGAAAAATACACCATGCAAGAGGATGGTGAAAATGTTTGGTGCTTTTATTAAAATAAGTTTAAAAAAAACAGTGTTCAAAAAGTGCAGTGTTCCTTTTATAATAAATAAATAATCCATAAAAACAAAGTGCAAGTGGAGGTTAAAATGCAAATATATAAATCCATTAAAAGGAAGTTAAAACACAGGCAGGAAACTGTTTTTAATTCCAATGAGTTTTGGTGCCCCTTTAAAAATCTGATTTCTCTTTGGGTTGCCTTCTCTGGACCTTGCAGCACAAGGAGAAGTCCCCCAGCAGGCACAGACAACTGTATTCTCCTGGCCCGTGCCCCTGTTGCCAATCCTATGGCGTCTGCTTGGAATCACCAAGCCCTGTTTTGTACCCACCGCTGCCTTTCCAGGATCCACCTGGCAAAAGCACTCTGTCCTCTTACCGAGGCCGATCCATTGGCTCCACCCTGCGAGAGCACACTCGAGCTAGTAGTCGCTCTTGCTTCTAAGGCCAGATTTATACTTCATGCAATGTGATGTATGCTCCAACGCATGCCACTGCTACGCCAGCATTTTACTGTTTATACTTGCATGCGTACTTTACGTAAATCTGGAAGATTTCACCAGGTGGCAGTGCAAGATATTGTTTGGTTTCACTGTGTTGTGAATTGCCTGAAACATCCGTTAAATTCCGAGGACACCTTGCCACAATATTTCTGAAAAGGATGTTTAATGATTACATCCATCAATCCGGGGATGTGCCCATTCCAGAAAGCATTGGGTGCGAGACAGAAACAAAATCCCTGGACAGGGTATAAGCTCATTGCAAGGTAAACACAAGCACACACATATACTAACGTCATTTTAGCGTCACCAAATCCTCAAAGCTTCATGTCTTTGGAAGAAAACCGGAGTACACTGTGGAAACCCACCAGGAAAACATGCAAAGACTAGCCAGGGAAAACAAAGGATACAACTCTCTGCAAGGCAGCAGCACTACTGCTCTGCCACTGTGCCACCACAACATGTATAATTATTATAAGTATTCATTATTTAAATGAAGTTAACGACTTATCTATAAAATGTACTTTAATGCATTTCAACATGAAAATGATTTCAAGTATAAATCTAAGGATTCTAAATGTGCAGAGAGCTGGAATATTTTAAATGTAATGTGTGCTGTGTGTGGCGATTGCTGCTGTCAGCTCAGGAGGAAGCCCCAGAAGCACGTAGCGATTAACCACTGGGTCAGTTTTAAGATGACGTTTACAATGGTCTACTTTAATGTTAAAGTAAACTGAGAGGTGTCACACACATGCACATGGGAGGTAACTAAAGGGCCTGAATAATGGTAGTTCCACGGCAGACCAGGGGGTGGCGAGGTGCACTGACTTATTCTCTCGATTTTCTGGACCCATCCATGGGAAATCCCACACGGTTCTAGCGCCAATGATGACGGCACTTCCGGGTCCGGTGCCAATGATGACATCACTTCCGGTCCAGATGACGTCACTTCCGATTCAGGTGCCAATGATGACATCACTCCTGGTTTCAGTGCCAATGATGATGTCACTTCCAGTCCCGATGACGTCACTTTCCGGTCTTGGCCTTTAAAGCCGCTATCTTTTCACCTCCAAATCAGTTCTATTTTGGACTTGAACCTGAACACAACTCATCTTAAAAAAAAACATTCTGCAGCTAGGGCATAATATATGGGTGGTGACAAACCTTTTTGGTGTCTTTTGTCTATTCTTGTGACAGAGGTTAAAGTAGACATTTTGAGATTAAAGCTGAAATTTCCACTTTAATCACTAAATAGACCTTTTCACCATGCCCTTAATTTTTTTCTCTGTGGCTCAAATACATTGCCGTACATTCTGATGCTGTTGTGAAGGTACAAAAAAAAAAAAAAAAAGATGGCACAGAAGATGGTATATGAGACTTTTAAAATATATAGTGTCATTATGTTGGGGGAATATGCGACGCTTGAATATAAAAGCACCACGAATGAATTTGTATGTCTGCATTTTGTTTTACCAAAACATAGAAAAAAACAATCATATCTGCCAGTTTGTTAACAGTAAGAAAAATATTCACATAAACTGTTCATACTAAGCAACTTGAAATCCTGCACTTTTGTTGACAGACATACACTTTTAAAAGTTTAAAAAAGAAGAAAGACCAAAATGTCTTTTTAGCAAAATTCCCCCTTGTAATAATAATAATAGAACCAGAAGGTTATACTTTATTATATATTTGAAAATTAATTTATCAGTAGGCTTTAAGCTATGTTGATAATCTTATTTTTAAGCAAACCTTTGGTCATAGACTAAATGGGTATTATTTGAGAATCCAGAGCATGAGTAATAATGAGGGCAGGAAGAAAGACAATAGAGCCGCTTTAGAACTTTAAACCTCAGGCTCATGATTCTCTCGGTGGAGCAGATCATCTGCCAGCAGCTCATTGAGTTTACAGTTACAGGTGGAGCAGAACATAGGATCATCTCAACAAAGGAAAAGACACCACAGTTTGAAAGGGAGGAGGTCTATATCTTACAGTTAAGAAGCCCAATTTTATAGGAACATCTTGGATTTGTTTTTGTTCTGTTGTATACTGAAATATCTCCTGTGTTAGCCATCACTTGAATCTTATATCAGCATAAACACTTTGATAGAAAAAGAATATATATTTTGGCTGTGCAGGGTATACATATTATGTGCTTGACATAAACAACAGACCAACTATGCACAATAATAATAATAATAATAATAATAATAATAATAATAATAATAATAATAATAATAATAATAATAATAATAATGAATAAGAAGAATAAGAACTTTTAGCAACAAAATATTTCATCTTTAAAGTAATACATTATTCAAATATACCCTCAAAGACAGTTTTGCTTATATTTAAATGCAATGTGTATGTTAAACATTTTTATTAAAAAACTAAAAACCTTTACATTTTTTATGTCAAAAGCAGACATAATATTTACCTTTAATTCATAATTCTGGGAAAAGAGCCCATCAACAATCTATTGGCAACAAATACAATGAAGAGTTAATATTATAATATTGGAATAATGCTGACTGTGGGAATTGCAACCAGAAGTTCTGTCATATTACTTTTAATTTCCCCCGATGGCTTCTAAAATTAATCCCACAGCTGAATCTTTTATAATGCCACCATAAGTCATATTTGCTCATTGCCACAGTCATGTTATAATTGTATTTGAACTTGTAACAATCATCCATCTTCAAGATTGTTGCATTATAGAAGAATGTTGCAATACTAAAGTATTCTTAACAAAGAGCAATCATCTTTTTATTTTCTAATCCAAATGTGCTAAGGCAGCAAAAGTCCAGAGAAAGCCCTTTTAGGTGGGAGGGCGGGTATCAAGATAAATGCCAAAGCGATGAACTACAAACTTAAAGGTTAGTGTTAACTTAAGAATCTTGCTTCTACTCATCATAAAAGGAACATTAGTTTACGGTCCGAAGTTTTCACACATAAAGTCAATGAATGTTATACAAAAAAATTCAAGCCTGTAATATCAAAAAATAACTGCGATATCATACTATGGCAAATATTCTTATAATTCTGGAAATGTTGAAATACATGTAGACTCTGGAACTCACAGATTATTTGATAGAGAGATTCCTGAATGGCACAGTAAGAAATAAGACATGAATTATTTGTGCCTGTGGCTACGACTAGAATTAGACAGTCAGAACAGAAGATGTTTTGTTGGAGATGAAAATAAAGAACTATGATTTCTGTTTTCTTATGCATGTGCAGTTGTGGCCATGATGTCATTCATTACTGAGCATGTACATGAGCATAGAAATGATGCCTACTAACATGCCTAGCAACATTTTATGCATAGTGCATCTAATAATTTTATTAGTGGGTAACGCTGTATCTAACAGAACAAACCCAGTTGTAAGATATCAAATAGAAGTCCAAAATTAACAGTAAAAAAAAAATAATTAAATGACACAGATCCCTTCAACTACACACCAGAATTTCTCTCTGCTCTACATACTTAAGCTTTATTATTATTTTCAGAGATTTGCGCTTCACTCCTTAACTAGTCAATGTCCATGGGGAGATTACAAGTAGATGTTTTTCCCATTTCTTTGTAGGTTTCCGGAGTTAACCCCATCAAATTACACAAGTTTTTCAGCATTATTTCAGTTATAGACTTCATTTACATAATCCTAGCAGTTGCAATTACACTTCTATGACTGCCAATCATGTGGTTTTTACATATCCAGTGACTCACTCAGATTGGTCTGTGACTCGACCCAACAAAATCATAAAGGTCTGTGAGATATGACAACCAATGAGCTCTCAACTGAAAGTATTGTGCATAGAATCTAGAACCATGTATGCTTTGGATTATGCAAACAAAAGACAGGCTCATCATTCTGATGCCTCATGTTTGTTATACCATAACAGAGACATGAGAAAAAGAAAACCTCAGATTGTTGCTGAGCTCACCATACATGGAAAGCATTCTTATAGGCACAATAATTGTCAGTCGGCATGTTAATCGACTGTTACCATGTTGTGCAAAATGTTTGTGATACTTTGGAAATTTGAATCTGTGTTAGAAAGTCATCATAGAGTCATGTAATTTGTTGTCCCCTTTGATATGTAGTGATATCTGATATCATAAAGATGATGATTTCAGGCAACTGTAGTTTTTATGTCTGACATCACCTCCAGGTAGAAGTTGTGTAATGTAATAATGTAATTGCTTAATCCCACTCTAAAAGATATACATGTCATACATTAATTGGTGTTTCTAAATTATTATTAAATGAAAATGACTGTGTTGATATGTGTACTCTGTGACTGACAAACTGGCACTCTATCCAAGGCTGGTTCTTGCCTTGTGCCATATGCGTCTGGGATACCATCTTGCTTCCTGAAATTCCATATTACAATAAATAGATCAGAAAATGAATTAATTAATGAATAAAACAGAATCTATGATGTTGCTATATCTCTCTGTTCTATGGCTCTTTCAACATTTTATTTTAATCTACGTCAGTGGGTCTTAACTAGGGAGTAACAAGAATTAAGATTGGGAATATGTGGCAGTCAGAAATGAAATACTCTTTATTGGAACAAAGCAACCATCACAAGATAAACACGCTGATTACATATACAGTATATACATACACATAAGTAAAAGTAAAGCACTCATAAATGAGGAGAAGACGGCAGATGTACAAGATACAGAACACTGATAAATAGATAATTTACAAGCTGGTTGAAGAAAGAGTGCTACACAGTAAAACAGGCATAAGGTGTACAGTTTCTTATGATGGGGATTGGCCAGCAGCCCAGCACAAAACTGAACAAGGATGGCAACATCCAGTAAAAGAGTTTGGCATGGGTAGTAACTGGTATATTGTGTACAACAAGCAGAGAGGGAAATGAGGGTTCAGTTGATCAGCAACAAATAATTTAAATAAACATAAATGCAGATTTTACATGTGGAAAAAAAGAAGTACACCCCAACATTTATCACTACCTCAAATACTTAAAATTAGAATCAGGTGTGCCAGATCAGGTGCAAATGATTAGAGCATTATTAGAGAGGATGTTGAAGGATCCTGTCTTATTTAAATGTCTTTAAACTTATTTAAACCATGCCTTGCTTGAAACAGCTCTTTGAGGCCTTCAGAAAGTTCGTTATATATTACTATGTTTCTGGGAAGGGATTTAAAAAAAAACACCAAACAACTGAAAATTAACCATTCCACTGTTCAGGAAATCATTTGTAGTAGGGATTTCAAACCACTGCCAACTTGTTCAGGAAAGGCAACCCCAACAATTTAATCCTGAGAGCAGAAAGCAAGACACTGGAAGAAGTCTCTAAGAACCCCACAATTTAATTGTAGGATGTACAGGTAGCTCATCACTGTTGATGTCAAAGTGTGCAAGTCTACCATTAGAAAGAGGCTGCACAAATTTGACCTGCATAGGGGGTGTGCCAGGGGGAACCCTTTAATGTCCAAAAACAACATTGTGGCAAGACTAAAGTTTGCCCATGAACAGCTAGCCAAACACCAGGATCTCTGGAACAATGTGCCCAGGAGAAACCAGGTAGACATAGAATTATTTTGGCACAGTATTAGGGATGTTTGATAAAAACCAAAGACAGCATTGACCAGAAGACCCTGCTACCAACTGTTAAAACATGGTTGTTGAAATGTTGCAGTTTGGGGCTGCTTTGCTGCATTGGGGTCTGGGCAGCTCACCATCAGAGAATCCACTATGAATTCTTCATTGTACCAGAGGGTGGTTAAGGATAATGTAATATCATCTGTCAGAAGATAGCTCAACCAAAAATGGACCTGGCAACATGATAGTAACCATAAACATACTAGTAAATCCACCAAAGAAATGGCTAAAATGAATAAATGGAGGGTTCTTGAATGGCCACGTCAAAGCCCAGCTCTGAATCCCATTGAATTGCTATGGGGAGAATTCATACAGGCTGTGCAGCCCTCAAGCATAATGCAGATGAAAGAATTCTGCATGCAGGAGTGGAGAAAAGTTTCTCCTAGTTGATGTCTGATAGATAAATAGATACTTTATTAATCCCAATGGGAAATTCACAGCTAGGCAGTTATAGGAAATGTCTACTCAAGGTTGCCAAAGATGGCATACTAGATATTAGAGCCAGGGGGTATACTTACTTTAGCCACAGACAGAAATGGCAAAACTACTCATTTTCCATTGAAAAAATAATTGCAAACTTTAATTGTTTTAGGGCGGCACGGTGGCGCAGTGGGTAGCGCTGCTGCCTCGCAGTTGGGAGATCTGGGGACCTGGGTTCGATTCCCGGGTCCTCCCTGCGTGGAGTTTGCATGTTCTCCCCGTGTCTGCGTGGGTTTCCTCCGGGCGCTCCGGTTTCCTCCCACAGTCCAAAGAAATGCCGGTTAGGTGGATTGGCGATTCTAAATTGGCCCTAGTGTGTGCTTGGAGTGTGGGTGTGTTTGTGTGTGTCCTGCGGTGGGTTGGCACCCTGCCCAGGATTGTTTCCTGCCTTGTGCCCTGTGTTGGCTGGGATTGGCTCCAGCAGACCCCCGTGACCCTGTGTTCGGATTCAGCGGGTTGGAAAATGAATGGATGGATGGATTTAATTGTTTTTTTTCCCCAATTACATCACCCTTAACTAAAGATACTATTTCAATGAAGATCAAATCATGGTATCTCCTCATACTGTATGTTTAAAAAAATGAATGGGTGTATCTAATTTTTCACATGACAATCAATATGTGACATTAGGTTGAGTAACCTAAACTTGATTGGTAAAATATACTACTTAATGTAATTTGTAATTAGTAATTGTAATTAGTATATCATATAAATGGGACAGTGCTTTTCATGTCTAATAAAAATTTTATTACAAGGCTTATAGCTGTTTGTCTTTATTACAAATGTACTATTTAAAGCTTTATAGCCATTTTCTCTGAATGACAAACATACTATTTTATATATCATTATTTTATGTATACCATTTTTTTCCACCCTGCTGGAATTTTGATTAATGACCTATTATATATTGCATTTTAATGACTGAATCAATTTTAATATTCCTCATTAATGCTATTATTATTATTTTATTCTCTTTACAGACTATTTTTTTCACTACTTTTTTATTAAGTTTTATTACTTATTTGGGGCTATTGGAAGCTCTCTCACCATGGAGATGTGCAAGATAGGAACACATCCTAGCATGTTAGGCCATCATAGGGCCCATTTGTGTACACACCCACACTCACTCATGCTAGGCTAATTTAGAGTCTCCAATTAATCTTGAGTGTCGTTGCAACATGAAAGGAAAATCATAGTGTTTTGAGAAGAGCCCACATTGACACAGGAAAACATCTGCCTGCATCCTCAGAAAGAAAATAATATTTCCAAGTAGTTCTAAATATTAAATGGAATAAAGGCCTATAGTAACAAGTCAAGGGGTTACATACGTAAATAAAAAAGGAAATGATTTGTTTGATAATACATAATTGGCTGTTATCAGTGAGGATATTCTAATATGACCAAACAAAGAGAGACCAAAAAGGTACTATAAAAATTACGTGGTATTGAGAACTTATCTTTGCAGAATTAATGCAGCAGTGACACCAATAAAAGAAAGAATGTCAAGATGAAGAATGACAGTAGAAACTGGGAGATTTTACAAACGACAACACAATATGTTAGTTACTTTGAATTACACCAATTACTGTATCACAATATTGACATACATCTATAATGTTTGAACAGTATAAAGTGTAGAGTATGCTTATAAATTAACAATGAAACCTTAATTAAGATTAATGATTTGTAAAATATGAAAGGGCTGTAGCAGGCAATTTAGTAACAATACACTTAGCCTATAGAAACATATAAAAAGTAAAAACTAAAGCCTTGGTCCACTAAAATAATATATCTGAAAATTGAAAAACAATTTTTACATAAAAATATATGTAAAAAAGTAGACAATTTTTGCTGTATGTATTCTTTCTGAATTCTCAATGAAAACAAAATATTACCTTTGAAGGTACAGTATATTGAATGAGCAGAATTATTACTGGGAAAACAAGGAAAAGCAACGCAAAAACATACAAATAAGTATTAAAAAACAGTATAAAACTCTTGACATTCACCATCATTAATAATGGACAAATATTGTAAGGAAAGCAATATTTTTTCATATGTCCATTACATGAACCATACCTTTCCACTTTAGCTTGCTTTAACCCAGCTGTTTTACTCTGCATATCTATGTTACAGAGGCTCTACTATTACGCACAAGATAGTGAACTTATAAAATGATTTTCAAATGTATACTTACTTAGAGAGTAAATTATTAAAAAGCTACGCTGCATGTGGAATAATAATAATGAACTTTTATTTGATATAGAACTTGCATAATGAAGTTTATTAATTCAAAAAGCATGAGCTAATATAATTAGAATTGCTATAAATTGATTTGGGAATTCTGTCATTATATCATGAAGATATATCAAGATGAACCTTCAGGTTTTTCCCTAGTAAACCTAACCTTAAAATATGCAAATAAATCACTGATAGCTGCCATACATAGCACACACATCTACAGAGTGCTTTTAAAAGAGGAGAACTACGATAATGTTGAAACAAATAAACTTGACATCAGTTCTTATGTTTCATGCTAATTACACCTACTGTCACTTTTATGTGTAGGATTTCTTTGTAGTTGTACTGGGTGACATCATTTCTATCTATTCAGAAAGACACATTACATATATTTTATCACTTCTGATATTAAATTTAACTGTGTGTTCTGTTCAACTAGGTGTAAGTGGTTTGTTAGCAATTTCTACTGCCACTCATTCTCACACTCTCGTGAATATCCACTTTTCTCCTTTTCCTCTAGTCTGTGCAGGTTACAGCAATAGTAATCGTATTGTGCAATCTCAATATGTTACAATTTTTATTACTGTTTTTTATTTAACTAGACTGTTAAGCTGAATGGCAGAAGTTACCTGTCCACAAGCAGCTACTAATACAAAACCCAATCAATAACTAACTATAAATCCAAGCAAAAAGTGAAGCATAATGGAAATCTGTAATGCATCAAAGGTTTATCTATATCTGGTCTGTGATACGGTTTGTATATTTGTAGCTGGAAATTCACAAAGGGAGAAAATGAATAACATCTCTTAGAATAATTTTTTAATTCTAAGATTTCGACTCCTACCAGGAATCATCATCAGAGGAACATGATTAGACTTACAGGAATCCAAGACAATACAGAGCAAATAAGGAGAGGAAAGGAGGTGGATGTGAGGGTGGGGTGTGTTGATGAGGTGGGGTTCGGAGGGTGCTGGTCATAAAGTCTTGTTTATTATGAGCGTGTTCTTCTTTTTATGCCTGCATATGCTGGGTTTATGTCCAAATGTCTGTTAATGCTGTTTTCATTGGATAGCCACTTTTCAGCAAGTTCTCTGGCACTTTTAGTATTAGCCTTGAATTTTACTTGCACTGCGTCCCATTTAAATGTGGGTCCGGCTGAACTTGTATGTGTGTAAATCAGAGACCTTGGGTCCTTTCTTCTGCCCACATTGCAATGTTCCAGTATAAGGATGGTGAGTGTTTTAGATGTCTGCCCCACATATACAAATGGACATGAATCACATGGTATGCTATAAACTGCATTCTGTGTCTCTGCTGCTGATTTCTTTATTTTAGTATTAAAAAGGACTGGGCGCAGGGTGTTTGTAGGCTTGTGCACTACTTTGATGCCTGATATGGACAGGATATGGGCTGTACCTTCTAATACCCTGTGATGATAAGAAACTGTGTGCCAGGTGGGAAGGGGGGTCAGGTTGGAGCCAATTGTTTGCTGCGGTCTCTGGCGTCTCCTACTTAAGCATTGTTTGATGAATGTTTTTGGGTTGATATGAACAATTATGTTTGATATGAACAATTAAAAAAGATAGAGATGGAAAAATAATGAAACAATTTCTTGGACATATCCATTGAAAGAGGTAACAATGCCAACCTGATTACAGATGTTTATCATAAGGAATGTTATGCAGACAAAATATTGCACTTTGCTAGCAATCACTTTTCATCACACAAATGGAGCTGCATTAAGACACTATTCAGAAGAGTGCACGGCCATTGTAATACCAAGGAGACTAAAAAGAGTGAAAGTCTCTGAATTTTCCAACTATTCACATCAAATGGCTACCCAAAGACATTCAAAGAAGTTCAAAATCATTCTAAACATCCCAAAATATGTTGTAGTGCCATGTAAGTGCTTACTTAATAGTCTCTTGCTCTTTACATTGCCCTTTTAGGTACTTCACTATGGTTAGAAGGGCCGCTCGCTATGGCCACACTAGTTTGAATTCTTTTGAGACTTTGGCAGGCTTGCCATTTTTTTTTGACTCCCCTGCAGATAGCTCTGAATCTGCATGATGTAATGCCAGTTCCTACCTTTGTTGACTCATTCCAAAGCTGATGCAACTTGTTAACACCGTTACAATATAAAAGTGCCTAATCAGACACAATTAATCTTTATAAAAAAAAGAAATGTATTTGAAAATAATCGAAAAGAGAAAAAAATGTCCAAAAAGAAGAAAAAGCCAAAAGTTTTGTCTAACCTAAGCAAACACAGCCAACAAATCCTATTGATATTCATTCCAATAACTGCAAACCCAAGACAGAAGGAATAAAAGTCGAGAAACCAGAAAATCAATATTTACAAAAATTCTCTCTCCAGATGAGAAATGAACCATTTTGGCATCACTTGAATTGGATTCTGTTTTGTGTGAAAGTTGTTGAGCCACCACAAACCAATTGAAGCTATGTTTTTAACTATATGACAATGTGAATTGCTGTTAAAACCCACACATTTAATGTAGTTTGCTAACCCTGCTGACTCCTATATTCAGTTAGCACTGTTATTTTTGATTATGACTCATTTTTACAAAAACATTAATTAAACAAAAATGTGATAGCTGTCTCTTGGATTAAAAAAATGAGAAATGTTCCTGCTTTCATATCAGTTAACTTAGTCCCCAAATGCATCTGAAAGTTATGCCATGTGTACATTTTCTACCTTGTTTTAGGTGTTGTGGAAGATAGCAGGCACTCCCCAAACACCAAGGGGGCTCAAAGTTTTCAAGTGTCTTAATTAAGAAAAACAGAGTAAAAATAGGATGAATAAAAGGAAGAACAAGCTACTAAATAAACAGAAAGCAAAACCCAGCCCCTCTCTGTTTAATGGGGTGTCTTACATGCTTGTCCAGCTATAGTACAAGTACCTCAAATATACTTCTCACTCTTACTTTTAGTGACCTCTGTTCTTTGTCTTAACTCCCACCTTTTCCCAGTTGAATATAAGTCCTGCTTTTCTCTTGATCTTCTTCGTATATCATTGTATATCAGTAGGGAACAGTACATTTAACTTACAAGTGCCAACAAACCCCAAAGTAACCATGCCCTAGAGCTGTTAGATTGTACATACATGTAGGACTTGTGCAAAACTCGGCTCTTCAGTTATTTATCTGTGTGTAATAGCATTAGACAATCACAGAGGGTGTTAAGACCCCAATCCCTGCAAATCCTACAAATACTCCTAATATTATATTTTAATGCAGATGATGAGTCCCTCAGAGGTTTATTGATTGGTGGAGGTTTAACATCATTTTGTGAGCACTGCTTCTGATTCTTAGTTGTTTTTTCTTTTTTGTATTTTTGCTTATAGTTTTTTTGATGGTTTGGAGATTTGATTTGTTAGTTTTGTATTTTCTTTTTAGGCATACCCATTTTGCCATTTTCCCCATTTTTATGTTAATATAAATACATCTTTCCATTATAAACATTTACTGTTTGCCTCATCTTCCTGAGCCAGAGGGGTTTATGGTATACTCTGTTTTGAAGGTTATTTTTGTGTATTTGTACTTATAAAGCCTGAGCCCCATTCTGGGTCTGAGCATACCTGGAATCTTGCCTCTAGAAATACGGGTCAAGTTTCCTGGGGTGAGGCATACTTGTGGGGAGACTAGTGAGGTCCTGGTCTGATGTTTTTGTATGTTTTGTATCCCTTTTGCCACTTTGTGTGTTGCTGTGCTTGTAACAGCACCTCTTCCACAAATATTAGCACATTGAATTTTTATCATTCTCCTTGGTATGTTTCAGTTCCTGAAACACATTAAATAGATGTGGTCACTTTATATGTATCTTTATTAATGCAGACCTTATTTTATTGTTTTTATCATTTATAGTGTTATCCAAAAATACTTGGGCTGATAACACCTTGCTCCTAGAGAAGTAATAAGCACAAAAATGTGTCTTGAATGAGTTTAGGTCTGTATATCTGTTAATAACAACTGTACTTACATGGAAACTGTAGAAGTTTATAGAAAATAGTATCTGTGCATTAATGGCTACTTATGCATGGTGAACATATTTGCAGTATGAGCTTCTCATAGCTGTCAAGATGGTAGTGTAAGTATCAATATTTGTACAGCTTCAGCCATACTTTTTAGCTTTTTTTCTTTGCCTTTCTTTACATTATGCATTCCGTAATATTCAGCTTTTTTCTGCTGCCACCTGCTGATTTACATAGAAATAAGCAATTTAGTTAGTTTTAGAATGCAGGCTATTTTATATTGTTGTATCTATTTTCTAAGTGTTATTATTTATACCAGTTGTATTTTAGATACTCCTAACAGGCCCCCAGGTCAATGACATGTCAGTATCTGAAGTGAGTTTACATACAGTTACCAGCGTGAACAGAGAGACCAATATGGTGTCTTGAAAGTGGCCAGCTGCTATATATATATATATATATATATATATATATATATATATATATATATATATATATATATATATATATATATATAGTGGACCACCTGGGGCATATCAGCCACCCTAACCCACACAGACAGGCACGGACACAAGTGCAGGTGCAACACACCTTTATTTTTTCAGGTAGGAATAGCTTCCCCCTGCTTCCCACCCTTGCAGCACAGTAATCCAGTAATTGCCCTTTTCTTGCCATCACTCCTCCTCCTCCAGCAAGCTTCGTCCTTTTCTACCTGTCTCTGGGCTCTGGAGTAGTGGCTGCTGACTCCTTTTATAGTGCTCCAGGTGCTCGTTGACCTACTTCCGGCAGCACATCTGGGTGTGGCAGTAGTGCTGCATACAAGGGCTCAGAAGTTCTTCAGGTGCCCTCTGGTGGTGGCCACAGCACCCCGCAGGGTGGAGCTTCCAAGCTCCAAACCCATGGCCCTACAGCAAGCCAGGGTGGCTGCCCTCTAGTGTCCTGGGGAAGGTAATGCCCAGAACACAGTCTTTCCACTGGTCCTTCCGATACAGGGGCATTGCGGCCGTCCATCACAATATATATAATAAACATTTAGTTATAATAAGTTTTATTAAAATTATCCATAAAAAAAAAGACAAATAGAAGAATTACATAATTTTAAGACAATGCAAAGCAATACTACTGTTTGACTGAAACTCTGATCTGTTTGCTCCTTCATACTTAATGATGGATCTGCTATACTCATACACAAATTTGTTGTATGCAGTACTCAACAACTACAATACCAGTTTTCATAATTTAACTACATGTGGAGAATACTAGTTCAGATAATGTGGTAAAATTCAGCTAAGACCAAATATGGCCTGGTTTTCACATGTTATGTAACAAGGATAGCAGTCTCACACATCTCTTACATCTGGCAAAATGCCATTAAAGTGAACAAAGAAAGTGGTTTATTCATCTGATTATGTATGGACGCTGCTTAATCCAGTTTTAGAGTCACACAGAAGAACAGCCTATTCTGCTAGCACTGGAGTGGTGGGGCATTCTGAAAGTTATTTACTGTAACCAGAACACCAAGGTAGGTGTGTTGATATTTAGGATTTTGAGAACAGCATTTTACATTGTGAAATTTAAGGAATGGAGGGAGAAGAGTGGTCTCTGAGCCAGACTGAAATTAAGGGGAAAGGTTTACACGCTGTGTTACACAACACAGATGCTAGAGACTGGACACAAAGTTGGGGAGAAAGAGAGAGATTGAGTGTGAAGAAGATGAGTAGGCAAAGCAGAAGAAATAGAGATATCTTATGTTCTCAACAATTAAAAAAATTATGAATTAAAAAAAAGGATGAGGAAAGAAGAGAAAAATAAAACTGAAGATACAGTATGTGAATGATTGGAGCCCAGCATCATTAAATAGGGAACCAAGTTCATTAATTCATGTAGTCTGCCCAACAGGGGAAACACATGGATAGCCACTGATGTTAAGGAAATAGTTATGAAAAGTAGGGGTGCGAGTATGGCATTTCACTCTTGCACTGATATGTCTCTCCTCACAATGCCAAATATGCATGACACAGGAGACAACAGGACAAAGGGAAAGCCTACAGGACTTAGGATTCAATGAAGTAAAGAGAGTTCCCCCTCAAGGTGAAAGTAGTAGTAGTATTCTGGTAGTGGTAGTATTATGTATCAGGTAGAGACATTACCCCATCAAAGATACTTCAAGTTAATGTTGAATGTTTCAGATTGTGTCTTTTGCCATTTCAGAAAGATATGGAAATAAGGGATCTACTGTAACTTCTGACCAGTAACTAGAAGGGCCAAAATGGAATCATGAAGCTTGCAAAGTTAAAGCATGGGGGCTACATTAATTTTAATCATGTCCTTCCAAGATTGAACAGACGTTTAGGGTATGCTGTGCCAGTAAACAGAGATCTTTTGATAAGATTCATGTGCCCCTGGCAAAGGCAATAGTAGCATTATGAAAGAAACCCTTAAGAGCCATTCAGCAAAAGGCAGGATCTTGAGTTGACACAGCATTCATAGAAAATTCTTTAAACTTAGGAGTCAATAAGCAATAATTTCAAGGTTTTGCATAAGCACACTTATGATCAGAGCACCAGGAGGAGATGATACTGGCATCAGTAAGCCAGAAGCTAGGAAGGAAGAAACAAAAATGTAGTTAATGTGAGACTGGAACTTAAAGCAAGGAGAAAAAAAGAGTACTCTTTATAGAAGGGTTTTTCAATGATATGAATAAGCCAAATTAAGATCAGCAAAATTTACATAAGCTGCAAGCTCAAGGAAGATATTGAAGCTCCAGGAGAGAAGGAGAATTATCCAGGAATGGGTCAAGTACAGCATTGGCATCTGGGCTAACAGCAAGCTCATAAAAATGATATTTAAGAATTTAACTAGTCAAGTCCTGGAAGAAAGCACCACTGAAGGGGATGGAGGTATAAACAGCAATAATTCCAGTCTCTCTACCACCAAGTTTGGGACAGATAAGAGAGACAACCATATAACATTCGGAGGCAGCGCGGATAGCATCTTGCTTCAATAAATACATTTCAATTAAGAATGAAGGATTAAAATGGTGTTTGTGCAGAAAGTCATTCACACATGATCTTTTTTCAGTTTTTGACAAGGCTCTAACATTCCAAGATTATATATCAATATCAATATATATCAATGGGACAATGGCAGAGTGCACAGACGCTGTGGCTTTGTGCTCCCCGAAAAGGTGCTTTTTTCTGTTATTATTGTTCTTAATATTGACTTTCATCGTTTTACACACGGAAGCGAGCATCCACTATAGTCGTCAAAAGCGAGATTCACAGATCACCGGGACATACGTTGACTCCTACACTTGGAAGACGACAACGCAGACGGCACAGAGAGAGGAAGCAAAAATGAGGCAAGCGAGCAGGATTACTAACTAGGCTAAAGGCTGCTCTGCATAAAACTCCTCTTCCTAGCATTCTTCTTGCGAATACTAAATCACTCACAAATAAAATGGACGAGCTCCCCCTGGATATTTCCACACATAAAACTACATAAAACTACAAAACTGTTGCCTTTTGATTTTTTTGGAGACATGGCTGGATCCCACCATAACGGACACAGCAGTTGAACTTGCAGGTTGCCCGCTCCATCGAGCCGATCAAACCCCTGATTCCGGTAAGAAAACAGGTGGAGGACTGTGTGTCTATACTAATAATGCTTGGTGCACTAATATAACTACAATCAACAAGTTTTGTTGTTCGGATGTGGAATATCTGATGCTAAGATGCCGACCGTTTCACCTACCGAGAGAACATACCGTCGTTATTGTTACGGCAGTATACATACCTCCTCAGGCTAATGTTAAATCAGTGCTTGAAAAATTGTTTGACGTTATCAGTAAACAACAGAACTCACACCTTGATGCAGTTTTTACCATTGCTAGGGATTTTAATCAAGCGAATCTTAAGGATGTATTCCCCAGATTTTATCAGCATGTACATTGTAAAACTAGAGGGGAAAACACCTTAGACCATGTCTATACAAACATAAAAGATGCCTATAAGGTCATTCCACGCCCCCACCTTGGCAAGTCTGATCATCTCTCTTTGTTTCTTGTTCTAGCGCACAAAGCCCTTATCAACAGTACTAATCCAATTAGCAAGACTGTTAAAGTTTGGCCTGAAGCTGCCATTTGCCAACTCCAGGACTGCTTTGAACAAACAGACTGGAATATATTTTTTCATCAGACAGACTTAGAGACATATACTTCATCTGTGCTGTCATATATTAATTACTGTGTGGACAATGTCACTGTCAACAAAAGGATTAAGGTCTACCCAAATGAGAAACCATGGATGAATAGTGATGTCAAACAGCTGCTCAGGGAAATGGACAAAGCCTTTAAATTACAAGACACCTCAACCTATGGAGCTTCCAGAGCCACCCTCAAGAAGGGCATCAAGTCTGCTAAACTAATGTACAAACAACGGACTGAGGAGGACTTTGACAGTAACTCAGACTCACAGTGGATGTGGCAAGGCATCCGATTAATCACGGATTACAAAAAAAAAATGACGTACAATACACACTGGCCAATAACAATGCCAACCTAGCAGAGGAACTTAACAGTTTCTTTGCACGGTTTGACAAGGACAATAAACAGCCTCCAGTCAGCTTTGAGCTTACCGGAGACTCACAGCCTGTAGTCGTACACATACATGATGTGCGGTGGGCACTCGAAAACATCAATACAAGGATGGCAACAGGTCCTGATAATGTGCAAGGACGTGTGCTCCAGGCCTGCGCTGACCAATTAGCGGAGGTATTTACACACATATTCAACCTCTGTCTCTCCTCAGGTGTAGTCCCCTTGTGCCTGAAATCCACAACCATCATACCTGTTCCCAAAAAACTGAGGATAACCTGTCATAATGACCATCGACCAGTCGCTCTCACCCCTGTCATCGCAAAGTGCTTTGAATGACTGGTAATCACCCACATCAAAGCCTCCATCCCAGCTGATCTAGACCAACACCAGTTTGCCTATCGGTCAAACAGATCAACTGAGGACGCCATCTGTATGGCTCTACATGCTGCCCTCTTGCACCTGGAAAAGCCCAACACCTATGTTACGATGCTCTTCATTGACTACTGCTCTAAATTTAATACCATCATACCTAACCAGCTGATCCAAAAACTCTATGTACTAGGACTTGCTCTGTCCATATGCAACTGGTTACTGGATATTCTCACCAACCGCTCCTAGTCTGTCAGGATGGGCAAACACACATCCTCCACCCTAACCCTGAGCACTGGTGTGCCGCAAGGATGTGTACTAAGTCCCCTTCTCTATGCGCTCTTCACCCATGACTGTCAACCCATCCACCAATCAAACATTATTGTTAAATTTGCAGATGATACAACTGTCATTGGGCTTGTAACAGACAACAATGAAGCTGCATATAGGGAAGAGGTTCAGAATCTGACAGCATGGTGCAACACCAACAACCTGGTCTTAAATACCAAAAAGACCAAGGAAGTTATTCTGGACTTTAGGACCACTAAAAAGACCAATCACAGTCTGATAACAATCAATGCAGATGCTGTGGAGAGAGTTTCCAGCTTTAAGTTTCTAGGAGTCACCATCTCAGAGGACCTGTCCTGGGCTGACAACAACTTGGGTATACTAGGCAAAGCACAACAATGCCTCTGTTTTCTCAGGAAGCTAAGGAGAGCTGACCTCCCCCAGAAGCTGCTGGTTAATTTCTATAGATGCACTATAGAGAGCATCTTAACTAACTGCATGATGGCCTGGTACAACAGTTGCACCAAGGCTTCTAAAGAAGCCCTGCAGCGGGTAGTAAAAACAGCAGAGGCCATTACTGGGACTGAACTGCCATCACTCGAACTCTTGTATAAGACTTGCTGTGTGAGAAGGGCCAAAAACATTCTCAAGGACAAAACTCATCCTGGAAATTTTTTGTTTGAGCTCCTCCTGTCAGGAAGACACTTTAGGTCAGTCCGTGTACGCACAAACAGACTAAAAAATAGCTTTTACCCATCTGCCATAAACTTTCTGAACTCTGAATCTCCTCAGTCTGGGATCATTTTTAATTGAACATGTGCAATAAGCTACATTGGTATTGTGCAATATACTAATGTAATACAATATAGAATATGTAATGTACAATTCATTAACTGGTGCAATAACAATTTATGTTGCTGTACTTTGAGCAATAATAATTTGCTCTGGTTACCTGATCACTTAACACTGTATACGACATATTTGGAATTATTAGACTTTTCTTTAAATGCACCTTGGGGCTGTCACAAAAAGTAATTTTGTTGTGTTACACAATGACAATAAAGTACTTGAACTTGAACTATATTTAAATTAGCTATGGTCAGAAATGAAGACAACAATAAAGACAGAAAGAAAGCAAAAAGATGTGCCAAAAGAGCCAATTGCATCTCTGAGGTAGCACATGCTCATCATTCACCCATGAACTCAAAAAGTGCATCTTGGAAAAAAACACCCTCCCCAAAAAGCTATATAAAATCCCGATAACCATCGGCACAACTATAGCTGGATGTGAAGCTGAGAAACAGTTACAGTGGTCTCTGAAGCACTCATCCCTCACACTCTGACATTGCCTAAGTGAGGTAAAAGGTCTGTGCTAGGAAACCAGAGAGATGTAGTATAAAGACTGACAAGCAGACACATACCTGTATACAGCCTACGGATGCAAAGGATCAGAATTGACTTGCTCATGGCACTCATTACTAAACTACAAGCAGCTGCAAGCACCAATCCAAAAAAATAAAAAGACAAAATAAATGAGAAAGCTTAAACAGTTATGTGGAATAAAAACTAAATACACAAACACTAATGAGCACTATAGAGCATTACCCTCACAGGTTAAATTATGAAAACAGTAATTAGAGGAAGTTAAAATAAGGTCACCCAAACATTCAGGGGTAATCAGTCCTCTTAAAATTCTTTTGAAGAACAAAGACAAAAACCATAATCAGGAGAACCACAGCTACGCAGGCTTCATGACAATGCAGCTCATAATATTCATGGCAACAACTCAAGACTGAAGACATCTGACAAAGCATCACAGAAGCAGGGTGCCAAGAAATTCAAAATTGTCTAGAGCTTTATTCTCCCCAACTGGAGTATCATAGGATATACAACTGGAGTATCATAGGATATATGTTAACCACAAAAAGACCTGACAGCTGGAGAAGTGCAGGAAATACCAAAAAAAAGAACAACTTCTAATTCTTTTTGCCACCTTCTTTAACTGGTATGGTCAGTGGTAAGTCCAGCTCAAACCATCATTATAGGCTTACCAAAGTGAAGAAACAACTGAGGAGGAGGCACACAGGACAAGCTGCAGGACCAGATAGAGTCAGTCCTCGAGTACTTAAGGCCTGTAATGACTAACTTGTGGTATCCTCTTTTACCTGTTCAGTCACTAAGGCTCCAGAAACTGCCACTGCTGTGGAAAACGTCCTGTATTGTTCAAGCTCCAAAGAAGTCAGGCACTTCTTCAGCTAATGACTACAGACCAGTCACTGTTATGAAGATTTTCAAGAGGCAAGTCCTGGACTACTTGGACTCATCATTATTTGCCTATAGGGCAAAGATTGGAATGGGAGATGCAATTATCTTTCTACTCTGCAAGGCTTATTCACAGCTGGACACAGCTGGTATCACTGTCAGGGTTACGGCATCAATTTCTCCAGTGCTTCCCATGCTTTCAATAACATCCAGCCATCCTAGTTACAGGGTAAGCTCAGAGATATGGAGCTAAATGATCCTATGGTATCCCAGATAACAGATTATCATTCCAGCAGCTTGTAGTTTGTGAGACAGAGGGACTATATCTCTAATGTCAATGTGAGGAACACTTGAGCTCCACAAGAAATAGTGTTATCACCTTTACTAATCACCCTCTATACCACTGATTCCCAAAGTGGTCTATATGGACCCCCAGGGGTCGATTTTGACTTGCAGGGGGTCTATGTCAGCGAGAAAAAAAATTGGGGGTACACGAGATGTAAATGATGGTCCACGTGAGCGGACACAAGTTTTCATATCAGCAGCAATGCATTGCACGCATACGCGCAGTGAATAACACTTTGATTCATCTATTATAAATAAGAGTGTTAGAGACAAAGTACAAAATTTTATACATATTTTTGCAATCGCTCCAATTGCGTAGAGCCGTAGACGCTGATCACGACTTTAGATAAAGTTGATTTTTCCTATATTTCTAAAAAATATTTCCAGAAATATTTCTGAAAGCTATTTTCACGGACATTTCAACATTTTAAAAATATTTTTAAAATATTTGTGTGCTGTCTGGGCAGGAATAAATTTTGAATTGCTCTGTCTTATCATGTTTAAATAACTTTTTTTATATATTTATATTGACATACTCAACATGTCCCAGGATAAAAAGAAATGTAGACAGTATAGCATTGATTATTTGAAGTTCGGCTTCATTCCATCCCTGTCGGACCAACATCTGCCCATGTGCCTTTTGTGCAACAGAGTTTTAAGCAATGACGCTATGAAGCCATCCAAGCTGGAGGATCATCTGAGAAGATGTCACCCTGATAAAACAAGTAAAAGATTTGACATACTTTAAAACACTGAAAGAAAAACTTCAGAAGAGAACCACGGTGGACAGTATATTCGCTTCAATTTCAAACTCATAGCAAAATCAGGGAAGCCTCATACTATTGGGGAACAGCTGATTTTGCCAGCCGTTGAAGAGGTTTTAAAAACTGTTCTACACAAGCCTGCATAAGATATACTCAAAAGAATTCATTTGAGCAACAATACAGTTCAAAGATGTATTGATGAAATGAGTCATGATGTTGAAAGCTTCTTGTGTAATTATCTGCAAACGAACCATTTCTCAATTCAACTGGACTTGTCAACGTTGCCTGGTAATGAAGCACTATTATTGGCATATGTTCGTTTTGTTATGGACCAAGAAATCCATGAAGAACTGCTCTTTGCCAGAACTTTGACAACAAACGCTAAAGGCGAATCAATATTCAATGTTTTGAAAGATTATTTCATTGAAAAAGCGATCCCTTTATCAAATATAATATCAGCAGCAGCAGATGGAGCACCAGCCCTATCTCAGTTTTATAAGCCATTTAAAACAAAATGTACCCGGGGTGTTTGCAATTCACTGTGTCATTCATCGACAACATTTAGTAGCTAAAAATCTGAGTGCCAGATTGCATCAATCTCTTCAAATCGTCATATCTAAACGCAGTAAACAAGATTTGTAGCAATGCGTTGAATTCTAGGTTATTTGCGCAGTTGTGTGAAGAAAATGATGAGGGTTTTCATCGATTACTCCTTCACACTGAAGTGCGCTGGCTCTCGAAAGGCTTATGTTTGACAAGATTTTTTTCACTTTTAAGAGACCGTTTTAGAGTTTTTGGATGCTACAGATCCCATTTTGAAAGAAAATTTAATCAAATGGAAACCAGACATTGCTTATTTAACAGATTTGTTTACTAAATTTAATGAGGTTAACTTGTAGTTACAGGGTGACAGTCTGAATTTAATAAAAACAAAGTCCATCATAGCAGCTTTTCTTGCCAGAATGAATCTAATGAAGCAAAACATTGGAAGGCGCGAATTTTCCCAGTTCCCCAACTTGTCAATGATAAACATCCAGGATGATGACGTTTTGGTCTACGTTCAACATTTAAATGTCCTTCACACAGACTTTAAAACCAGGTTTGAGGAAGTTTTAACTATGGAAATACCATAGTGGATTATCAATCCATACGGTGACATTGAAGAATCGGATGTCATATTACAAGAAGAACTGATCGGAATAAGCACTAACGAAGAACTTAAGGTGCAGTTCAGAAAGGGATATCAGCAGTTCTGGCTTCAGAAAGATATACCGGTTGCTTATCCTGCATTATGGACTATCGCAAGAAAGTTTTTGATAGCTTTTCCATCTTCATACCTCGTGGAAAGGGGTTTTAGAGCGGTTGCCAATCTTCTTACGAAAAAAAGAAATCGATTGCAAATCATTGGACATGGAGATTTAAGACTATACCCCACTAATTTGAAGCCTAATATTGAACAATTGCTATCAGAGCATCAGGTTCATCCCTCACATTAACAGCATTATTTGTATATTAATTTTATGTAAGAATTTTACTAGGTTCTGATTTGTTTCATTCCAAATCCAAATATTTACTTGCATTTTGTGTCTTTTCAATAAAGGTATGAATAAATTTTTTTTTCTTTTTTTACAATTGTCCACTCTACAAAAAACCCTATCAAAGTAAGAAGCACTGTGTCAGTTGTCAAAAACACATTTGAAGTTAATAAGTTTAGGAAAATTCAATATCAGGCAGGCAGGGGGTCTATGGAAAAGAAAAGAATCAGTAAGTGGTCTACGGGGCAAAAATGTTTGGGAACCTCTGCTCTACACCTTGGCGTATAAATATAACACTTGCAGAACAGGGTTTATTGATAAGGGGGACGAGAAAGAGTATAGGAATCAGGTGGAGAACTTTGTTTCTTACTGCAAAGAAAATTGTCTGTGACTAGTTACCAACTAGTTATTGCCATCCACTCACTATTAAGGCAGAGAATATGATCATGGTGCACTGTTAAAGATACTTGGGTGTCATCATCAGTGAAAGGCTGGACTGGGGTAGAAACACATATAAACTATATAAGAAAAGGCAGACCAGGCTATTTTTTTCTAATGATTACTGTGTTCTTTTAATCTGGGCAGTGACATTCTTTACCTATTCTATAACTTTGTCACAGCCATCGCATTTTTTTCTATGCTGTAGTCTGCTGGTCCAGTAACATCATTTCAAGAGAGTTACACCATATTAAAAATCTGATTAAGAAATCAGGCTCAGTGATGGGATGCAGTCTTGACCCCCTGGATAATAAAGACAAAACAAACAAATGGCCATAATGAACAATGTTGCACATCAGTTGCTGGACAAACTAGCATTGAGAAATTATAGCCAATGAGTTATTCAATAGAAGTGTATCAAAAATGTTATATGGGCTCTTTCATATGTTTGTCCAATAACCTTTTATAATACCTCATTGTGACTGCTTTCTGTCATTAACATTGTCAGAAGACTTTTTCTTCTTTCTTGTAATTCTTGTGTATGTTTGAGGGGGGGGGTGGGGGGGGGGTTGTTTGTTATATTATTTATTTTGCTTCTGTAAAAGCTACATTTCACTTTTGGACCACTAGAGTGTTGTACCGTGTTAGCCATTATGAATGTAGTGAAAAGTCAAGCAAAAGGACACTTTTTATTGGCTAACTAAAAAGATTACAATATGCAAGCTTTCAAGGCAACTCAGGCCCCTTCTTCAGGCAAGATGTAAAGCTTGCATATTGTAATCTTTTTTAGTTAGCCAATAAAAGGTTTCCTTTTGCTTGACTTTTCACTACTTGTGGACCACTAAAGTACTATCTGTCTATTGTATTTAAAGATACAATATCATCCAATGCTAAATAATGTGTTGATAACTGTGTTGCAACCAGAAAGATCTCAATCAAACTTAGTTATACTGAATTCTGATGATAAGGAACCGTATAAAAAAATCAGGGATATGACTTTGACTACTGTGATATAATACCTTTTGGAAAATCACACACTTTTTCAGTGATCAGGCAATGGATCATGCAGCGCACACAAAGGACATACTGCTTTCTGCACATCTAAAATCTCTTTCTTAGTAAATGTGGTATTTGAGCAGGCTGTTTTTTTCTATCACACAGGGCTTGACTTTGATATGGCCTGACTGAAGCATTCCTTTTTTTGTAATTCTCTTTCATTTGTTGTGCCTCCAGTGTTTATAGCCTTTGTACTTGCCTTCTCAGCCATGTTGTGTTTTTCTATGAATGCTATTTTCTACTTGTTTGTGTACTTTAATCAATTTTCCTACCTTGACCAGCGGTGTGTAGGGTGTGTTTATGCTGGTTTTGGATTAGTCAGGGTTTGGCTCTGCGTATTCATAGTTTTTCAAGCAAACCTTTAGCACAATATTTCTGAATTGTGGTTTATTGCATTGTTTTGCTAGTCTTATTAACATCTGCTGAAAAAAAACAGAATAGTCACCCTGTTAATCATGCTTTAAGAGAGTATGCTTTTTTAATATATATGTTGTTTGTCAAAACAATTCCCCTTTACAGCATTTTTTCTTTTGCAGGTAAGAAATTACACTGCTAACATACACCCAATATCAAAATCTTCTTGAATGCCTGAAATACTTTTTAAATTAATGCAGGTGTTTTAGACGGATTCTACTACTTTTTCAGGGGCTTTATCTTAAGTCATTTCTGTTTGTGAGTTCAGGTTTTTTGGCCTCCCTCATGCTTCATTTGACTTTAATATTAATTAATTATGTGCTCAACTTCTTACTGATGTTTTTTTAGTTTGCCATTAAGGTTAGATTATGATTTATTTAAGTATAGTCCTTTGCTTTTTACTGACTGCATCATTGCAGCCCTATCTCCAGATTCATAAAATTAAACCACAGCATCATCAGCTTTCATTGACCATTTACTTTGGTCAATTTTAGTCACCTAATTGTCTCGCAAGCCTCAAATAAAGCTATCATTTAGATATAATGGCTTGAAAATATTACTCATAAGCAGGTGGCCACCATGTAACTTCACAGTTGGTGTTTGAGATATCAGACAAGAAAAAAGAATACATGGCCAACATATAAGTATAGTTTTATAGAAAATGGTATGGTATGGATATTAATTTATGGATTGTAGAAGAAGATGATTTTTTTTATATTTCTTGTGCTTTAAAGTGTTTATAAGGACTATAGATGATATTTTATGATATTTACAACCATACGCTTAAACTGTAAGTACAAGTTTCTTGTACATGAGCAGCTGACCTCTGTAAAAGTAACATGTTTTTACCACAGAAAGAAGAAGTGTTACTGTATACATCAGGAAGAAGGCTAAACTAGCAAAAATTAAATCTTACTGTTGTGAAAAGGTCAGTCTGCCAAGTTCAGCAGTCAAAACCTCAAATGGTATTTTTGTCATACAGTATATCTGGACTTTCCCCATTAATAAAAGCAAAGTCCTTGAACCATTGCTTACCTTTGTACATGCACACCTCATCAACATGTATTGATATGGTCTGTCATCAACTTTAAACAGTAAGAGGTAAGAAGAGCCTGGAAGAAGGAGAAGAAAGGAACAGCAAAGTCACCAATGAGATGCAGCAAAGTAACCTTAAGAGACTCTGAAAACTTTATTAATCCTGAGAAAATTGTTTATGTTACAACTGTATATATACAAAAGGCACAAGTAACAAGTATAAAAAATAAGTGTGTATGATAAAAAATATAAACACAATATAAATATCAAAATAAAGTACAATAAATCATCATTCACTTAGCTCTACAGGTACATGGTAATGAAATACAATAAATACTATGCATGTGACTATGTTACAAAATGCCTAGTATACTAGACAATAATAGCATTCTGAGCGTGAAGTACTTGCATGTTAGGTGAAAATATTGCACATTCTGAGAGCAAAACGTTATTATTTTGTGAAGAACAGAAAAGTTATTGCACATCTAAGTAGTTGAACATGTACTGGGAGATCAATTAGAGAAAAAGGA
Organism: Erpetoichthys calabaricus; assembly: GCF_900747795.2. Lineage (NCBI taxonomy): Eukaryota > Metazoa > Chordata > Cladistia > Polypteriformes > Polypteridae > Erpetoichthys > Erpetoichthys calabaricus. Next base: position 109,544,325 of record NC_041398.2, read on the forward strand.
AACAGCTTATAGTGTGGATGATTGACCAGAAGAGGAGTTATAGAGTTTGATGGCTGTGGGGCGGAAGGATTTCCTGCGACGTTCAGTGGAGCACTTTATGCTATTCAGTCTACTACTGAAAATGCTCCTCTATCCAACCACAACACTATGACATGGTTGACTAGCATTTTTAAAAACAGACTGAACTCTATACAACATTCTCCAATCAGTTTCCAAGCTGTCCAGTTTTTCTCCTACCATAGAACCAGCTTTCTGAAGTAGTTTGTTTAGCTTCTTAATGTCTGCCACTTTCATATTGCATCCCATAGCACACCACAGTGAAAAAAATAGCACTGGCAACTGCACACTCATAAAACATCTGTAGCATAGTGTTATACACCCTAAAAGATCTGAGTCTTTTTAGGAAATAGAGCCTACTTTGACCCTTCTTATATATGACCAGTGAGTTCTTGGACCAGTCTAGCTTACTATTTATATACACCCCCAGATACTTAATAGACCACTATTTCTTTAGTTTTACTAATGTTGATCTGCACACCGCCTCGCCATTAAAATATACTGAATTTTTAAGGACGTGTAAGCATTTAAGAAATCCAGCTGTTATCATTTTTTGTGGATTAGAAAAAAACTTATTAAGAGCTAAATTTAATGCCACATTCAGTGTAGGTTTCTGCCATTCATTACTCCACTTTAATTTGTGGCCAGCTTGATCCTCACTTTTTCAGATGAGGCCCAAAATGACCACACTTTTTTTAGACATGATAGCCTGCACCCGGATAGGTTGCAGTATCTGTTCAGACATCAGCAATGTAATAAAGAACTCTTAATGCAGTCTTCCTTGAGAGGCAGTCTTATTTCTCTAAACTTAAAATTATATGCTGGTATTGTCAACTATTGATCCTCTTCTAATCCCAGCTCACTCAATGGAATATCTCCTAAAAACTACTAGTGAAACTTGTAAAACATTTGCTATACTTTTTAAACATAAAATAAATGATATTAGAATTAATATAGTACATTCCCACAAAAGTAATCCTATTAAATCTTAGCATTCCCTTTTAAGCATGTTACATTTTTATCACTGAAATAGATCTACCTGAACAACGTAGAATAATTTCTCAGTTGAAACCCTTCACCCACTTCCTTGACCCAGTACCATGAGGCTTTTTCAAAGAAGTCTCCGATGTCCTTACTGAGTGTATTCGACATAGTGAAGTCATCATTAGATACGTTAGTCTTCCCTGACTGTTTAAAGACTGCAGTTACTAAACTTCAGCTCAAGAAAAAGAACTCTGTCTTTGACAACTTTAGACCAATTTCTAACACTGCCTTTCTTAAGTAAAATTCTATTTTTATTTTTATTTATAGATTTTATTTGAAGAAAATAATATTCCATACAATCACGACTTACTTTTACAACAAAAAAAATAACATTACATACAATCAAGTCAAACTTAGTAAACAAGAATTCAACCCCTACCCGAAAGAAAGAAAGGAGAGCCAACAGCAAGAGCAAATCTTTAACAAAAAAGAAAGGAGAATATCCTTTCCCCAATATAAAGCCTATTTTAAAATTTTATTAATTAGATCTTGCCATATTTTAAAAAAAGGTTTCAACAGGTCCTCTAAATGAGAATTTTATTTTTTCCCATATTTTCAGATAGTATAGAATATCAGTTACCCACTGATTTGTAACATTTGGTCTGGGATTATTCTGGGTGAACAAGACAAGTCTGTGAGATAGTAGTGTGGTACAGACAATTACAATCAATTGATCCTTCTCCACTTTCAACCCATCCAGGAGTACACCAAACACAGCAGTTAATGGGTTAGGAGAGATTATGACGCCAAGGCTGTCTGACAGGCATTTGAGGATTTTGGTCCAGAATAATGTTATTTTGGTGTACGCCCAAGTAAAATTCTACAAAAGGTAGTTTTTAAGCAGATAAATGATTACTTGAATGCACATTCTATTCTTGACAAGTTGCAGTCAGATTTTAGAACAAATCATAGTACAAAAGCTGCACTGTTAAAAACAAGTAAATGATTTGTGGGTTAATGCGGACAGAGGCCATGTATCTGTTCTTGTTCTATTAGACTCCAGTGCAGCATTTGACACCTTAGACTACAGTACTGTTATAATTCATTTCAGACAATGGGTGGGCTTCTCCAGCAGTGTCTTAAATTGGTTTCAGTCTTATTTAACAAGTAGAAAATTGTTTGTTACTTGTGGTGATTGTACTTCTCAGATCCATTGTATTGTACGCAGTGTACCATAAGGATCTATTCTGGGTTCACTGCTTTTTCCAGTTTGCATGCCTCCATTAGATCAGATTATCTCAAAACACAAGGTAAACCACCACTACTATGCAGATGACACACAGCTTTATTTATCTACAGCGCCTGATGACCCTGATGCTCTTGGCTCTCTGACCGAATGTCTTAGCAGTATTTCCAAATGAAATGTAGTAATTTTCCCAAAATAAATAAGAAAAAAAACCAGAAGTCTTAGTTTTTGGAAAAAGTGGAAATAGCAAGAGTATTAGAAATGCACTTGATCCCTTAGGTATAAAAGTCAATGGGGAGGTAAAGAACTTAGGGTTAATCATTGACTCTGACATAAGTACTTTAAATACTTTAAGTTGCTTATTAACCAGATTACTAGGACTGCATTTTTTACTTAAGGAATATAGCAACAATTTGACCTCCATTACAAGATAGTGAAAAATTAATTGATGCTTTTGTTTTTAGTTGACTAGATTACTGTAATGCACTCTTAACAGGACTACCTAAGAAAAAGGTCAATCGTTTGAAATTAGTGCAGAATGCAGCAGTAAGAATCTTAACTAGAAAAAGAAAATTTGAGCAAATTTCACTAGTTTTAGTATTGTTACATTGTCTTTTAGAATTGACTTTAAAATGCTGCTAATGGTGTATAAAGCCTTCAATAATCTCCCTTTATTTGGCAATGCCTGTCCCTTATATTTCAAGCCAAAATCTGAGGGTGGTGTGAGTTGTCTTCCTCGTTTGTATAATTGTGGCTTATCTTTGGAGAGGTGATTATGAAGAAGTGCTTGGTGTGAATAACATATTCTTTATTTTATCACAACATGTTGGATATTACTGTGGCTCAGTGGGGCCCCTTGTGGTCACTGTATATATACTGTATAAACTATTTACGTAAAATCAATTAAAATCTGGCTTTAGAAACATAATCAAACAAATACACAACACTATAACAAGATTTTACAATAATCATACATGAACTATGTCTGTGAAACCTTTAAAACAAAATGTCCTTTAAATCAGTGTTTCTCAACACTGGGTCGCACGTTGCTGTTAATGGGTCATCAACTCAAATTAAAAAAAAAAAGTACACCGAAAAAAGCAGTTTCAGTGGCTGACTAGCTTCCGCATTCCACCCACCTCCACCACACAGTGTCTCCACACTCCAAACATTACAATATATGGTTATAATCATGCTTCTTACACCAAGAGGGACATAGCCCATACATTTGGGAGAGTCTCTTCTTCAACAACAACAACAACAACATTTATTTATATAGCACATTTTCATACAAATAATGTAGCTCCAAGTGCTTTACATGATGAAGAAAAGAGAAAAAAAGACAAAGTAAGAATTAAAATAAGACAACACTAATTAACATAGAATAAGAGTAAGGTCCAATGGCCTGGGAGGACAGAAAAAACAAAAAAAACTCCAGACAGCTGCAGAAAAAAAAAAAATCTGCAGGGTCCAGGCCATGAGACCGCCCAGCCCCCTCTGGGCATTCTACCTAACATAAATGAACAGTCCTCTTTGTATTTAGGGTTCTCATGGAAGGACTTGATGACGATGGTCATGTAGACTTCTGGCTTATAATCCATCAATGTAGGAACATCATGGTGCTTTGATTAGGTGGTGGTGGCACAGGTCGCCACCACAGAAAACTGGGAAAAGACACAGAAGAGAGAGTAGGGGTTAATACAGATTTTAGAGCCACCATGAATAATTATGATAATTAATTTAATATACAGAGCATCAGGATTAAACTAAATTGAAGTTATGAGAAAGCCATGTTAAAATCATGTGTTTTTAGCAGTTTTTTAAAGTGCTCCACTGTATTAGCCTGCCGAATTCCTATTGGCAGGCTAATCCAGATTTTAGGTGCATAACAACAGAAGGCCGCGTCACCACTTCTTTTACGTTTTGCTCTTGGAATTCTAAGTGGACACTCATTTGAGGATCTAAGGTTACGATTTGGAATATAAGGTGTCAGACATTCCAATATATAAGATGGAGTGAGATTATTTAAGGCTTTGTAAACCATAAGCAATATTTTAAAGTCAATTCTAAATGACACAGGTAACCAATGTAGCGACATCAAAACTGGAGAAATGTGCTCGGATTTTCTTTTCCTAGTTAGGATTCTAGCAGCTGCATTCTGCACTAGTTGCAAACGATTTATGTCTTTTTTGGGTAGTCCTGAGAGGAGTGCGTTACAGTAATCTAGTCAACTGAAAACAAAAGGTGAACTGATTTCTCAGCATCTTTCAATGATATAAGAGGTCTAACCTTTGCTATGTTTCTTAAGTGAAAAAATGCTGTCCTAGTGATATGATTAATATGCGATTGAAAATTCAGGTTACAGTCAACAGTTACCCCTAGATTCTTTACCTCCGTCTTGACTTTTAATCCTAATGCATCAAGTTTGTTTCTAATAACCTCATTATATCCATTATTACCAATCACTAAAATTTCTGTTTTCTCTTTATTTTGCTTGAGAAAATTACTATTCATCCATTTAGAAACACAAGTAAGACATTGTGTTAGTGAAACAACAGAGTCGGGGTCATCAGGTGCTATTGATAAATACAGCTGCGTGTCATCAGCATAGCTGTGGTAACTCACATTATGCCCCGAGATAATCTGACCTAATGGAAGCATGTAGATCGAAAAGAGCAGTGGACCCAGGATAGAGCCTTGTGGAACACCATATAGGATATCATGTGTCTTTGAGTTGTAATTACCACAACTAAGAAATAATTTTCTACCTGCCAGGTAGGACTCAAACCAATTTAAGACACTGCTATAGAGGCCCACCCACTGACTAAGGTGATTTCTAAGAATATTATGATCAATGGTGTCAAATGCAGCACTCAGATCTAAGAGGATGAGAACAGATAAATGGCCTCTGTTTGCATTTACCCGCAAGTCATTTACTACTTTAACGAGTGCAGTTTCTGTACTGTGATTTGTTCTAAAACCCAACTGAAACTTATCAAGAATAGCATGTTTATTGAGGTGGTCATTTAGCTGCATAATGACTGTCTTCTCTAAAATTTTACTTAAGAAAGGCAGGTTAGAAATGGGTCTAAAATTTTCAAAAGCAGAGGAGTCAAGATTATTTTTCTTGAGTAGGGGCTTAACTACACCAGTCTTAAGACAGTCTGGGAAGACCCCCGTATCTAATGACGAGTTTACTATGTCAAGAATACTATCAATTAGCATGCCCGATACTTTTTTGAAAAAACTTGTTGGTATTGGGTCAAAGACGCAGGTGGAGGGTCTAAGTTGAGAAATAATTTTATGTAAATCAGGTAAATCTATCCTGGTGAAAGAATTTAATTTGTTTATAATGGAGTACTGGGGCTTAAGAGGATCTGCAGTGTTGGGGAGATATACTATGTTATTTCTAATTTCTAAAATACAGCAATAGCCTCACAAGTTTCAGTGGAAGTATTTTGGAGGCATTCCTTTGAGTTACCTGGGTTTAGCAGACGATCAATCGTGGAGAATAAGATTCTGGGATTACTAGCATTGTTATTTATAACAATGGTTGTATATAGGGTTCAATATTTTTTAAGTTTATCATTGCGTTCAGAACTCCAAGAGGAATCCTTTTGATTGTGTAGTGCATCACTATTTTTGAAATATTATAGGGGAAAATGTTGCCTGGGATGTCTTCACTAACCAAAAACAAATAAAACAAGATCCCATGGCCAAAAAGTTTGAGAACCATTGCTTCAATTGTTGCAGGCCTGTGACGTGGCTTGAGTATGTTATGGCCCATCAAACAAACAGCAATTGGCTGTTTCACTTGCAGATCACAAGCAAATGCTCAGTCTGACTTCACTAAGTAAACTATGCACTGTAAACTATACAATGTGAACATTTAGAATGCTAAAATATATACATGAGATGATATAATTTTCATGATGAATTTCATTAATACATTTGTATGATTATTTTCTTTTACATACATTATTAAGTCAATTTTCTTTTTCCATACTGTTAATAATTACAAATATATAAGGTCATAATATGTCTGTGTTCATTAAAAGGGGAGAAATAGTATGGCTGCATAAATAAAACCAACTGAGAAGAATATCTATTGAATTTTGTGTCTGTTGCTGACCTCTACCTCACAAAGTCAGCACTAATGCATTATTTAAGTTAAATCCTTGAGTTGTAGCTGATACTCCGAGCCTACTTGAGCCTAGTTATGGCTACTGTAAGGGTTGTCTGTGTTTAATACACAGGTGATTTGCAATCAACAACTACATTTTACTCGTATTGTGGCAAAGTGGCCAGGGTATACTCATAATGTCTTTATCTGTGTGTCAATACAGCATTGTGTCTTAAGGCACGAAAGGACAAGTTTGTTGGCTGATGTCTAGTGGGTGATAGCAGGTAGACTCTTTGTGCGTGCCTCTTAACACAAGTAACAAACCCTCAGATAGCAACCAAAAAAAATATAATACAACACATCAGCAAACTCCTAGCATGGTGGAATGCAAGGTATATACGTATGAATGTATATAGCCTCCTACTCTGCTTAGCTTTCTTGACCCGGTGGGTCCTGCTGACCCTCTCCACTGGAATGCCACTGACATGCAGTGGGGGATGTTCAGCCTGACTCTCAATACCATACTGCAGTACCTTAGGAGGCTGAAGCAAGTGAAAACCCATCCTCCAATCCTCACCACCTTCTACTGGGGCACAAATAAGAGTGTCCTGATGAGCTGCATTAATCCTGGTGCAGAAATTGCACAGTGTCTGATTGTGTGGTGAGGATGGCTGAGAAGGTTACTGGGGTCTCTCTCCTCTCCACTGAGGACATTATTAAGGATAGATGCAAGAAGAAAGTCTTCTGCATTGTGAGAGACTCCTTACACTACTTTTATGGACTGTTCGAACTCTTCAAGATATCACTCCATAAAATCAAGAATGTGTTGTTTCCACAGGCAAGAAGACTGCAAAGCCCTCTGTAATGAGCACATAACAAGCCAGTTTTTATGCACATTTTTTTTTTTTACGTAGCATTTAATTGACTATATTACATAGGTATTGGTTGGACTTTGTGAATTTAGCAGTTTTTGTGTACATATATATTGTCACACACGTGCGATTAGGAGGCATTCAAAGAGCCTAAAGGTGAGTGAACTATCGCGAGATATGAGTTGGTCACGTGGTACTTACCTGGATCTCTTCTTTCCACAGAAAAACAAAAGAAACGTAATTACCTTCACTTCCGGACATAAAAATGGCCGCAACAACGTCACTTCCGGCCATCCTCAATGACATCACTTCCGGCGCTTCCAGATCACATCACTTCCATCTCACCTCGATGACGTTACATCCGGTTCCTGTTCTTAACGTCACTTCATGCCAACCATTTCCTGTTCCCATAATCCTTTTTGTATAAATCCACCATTTTCTCAAAGTAAAACCGTCAAATGTTCTTGTAAATTCAAAGACTTTGATCTCTTTATTTCTTATATTGTCTTAGGGCAATATACGGGGACGGTCCCCAAAACTTTTTCTTGACTTTTGAGTTGTTTTTTCGGGTTAAAAGTCCACAATATACACATATATCCCTTACCAGGATAGGAGGTCGGATGTGTTTTCAGTACCTTTCCTGGATGGGATAAAATGGAAAAGGGGAGGACTGTCTCTGTTTATTCCCACAGTATGCTGGGTGGCAGCTTTTCTCAGGCAGAGCTCCCATTCATGCTTCAGCAGGGCAACTTGGGACATGTAGTCTTGGAGTGTCAGAGTGTATGGGTACTGCCAGAGGGAGCTATAAAAAAGGGAACCTCAAAAGAGGTTCTTCCTGACCCAGAAGTTCTGCCAGGCTGTTATCATTTGACAGCAGAAGCTCTCCCGGGTCCTGAGATAAAAGGAGCTGTCCAGCCTCATCCAGGAGGAGGTGGACAAAGCTTACCTGTAGAAGAAATGGAAGATTTATTGTGGAGGAAAGTTTGTTGAAGGAGTATTGAAATCTCTATAAGGTATTGGATTTAATAAAGCTTATTGTAATACGCTAGGGGTCGCTGTAGCCCCTTTAACCCCAACAGACAGACGCTCAGGACACAAAGTATGATACAAAAATAAAAAAAATAATACAGCACACTTTCCTCCACACCTCCCAACAAGCTCTGTCCTACTCCTCCTGACTCCAGCTCGCCTGCTGGGTTTCCAGCAGTCCTTTAAATAGCCCTTGCCCCGGAAGTGCTTCTGCTCTTCCTCCCACGTGACTTGCCAGCACTTCGGGGTCGGCTGGAGAATTCAAGTTCTTTAATCAGCCTGGAAGTACTTCAGGGCTTCCATCTTCATGACTTCCTAGTACTTCCAGGCTGCAAGGGAAGCATGGCTCCCCAGGTCCTTTCACAGCTCCCCCTGGCAGCACCCACGGCACCCAACAGGGCTGAGAAACCAAACTCCAAGTCCCAGGATACCCTGTGGGGATCCTGGGTACTGCTACACACAAGGGGAGCCGCCATCTAGCATTTTGGGGGTGGCTGTGTCCACAAGTAGCTGCTTTCCCCCATCCAGTCTTTACAGGGGCGTCCTGGCCGGGCTGTGCTGTCGTCCGTCTCTCACAATATATATATATATATATATATATATATATATATATATATATATATATATATATATATAATTATGTATGTATTTGTGGTGTACCTTTTTCTACATTTCTCACATAATATTTTAAACCTCGTCCAGTCTACCTTACTAAAATTCCACCTTATACTACCAAACTCATTTCCTTGATACAAATTCAAACCTAAACCTGTAAGTGTAGGAAAGTAATCAGTCCCTAAAATGATATCCTTCTCAAAATTCCACCAGCTATTTCCATCTAATGTATTAAAACCTAATGTAAGATCAATAGTGGTTCTGGTATTATTTTGTATATTGTATCTTGTACCTCTTCCATCATTAATACATACTAGATAATATATCTCTAAAAATCTTCTACCATCAATCCATTCACATTGGTTCCCTTACAACCCCCACAGTAAACTATGCACATTAAAATCCACCCACCATACAACCCTTTGGGTATTAGAGTCACATATTTTATCTAACCAATCAAAGGACAATTTTTCACATGGGTTCTAAAAATTAACTACCTTAATCCATCCATTTATATCATAGGTTTCAACAAGTGTTTCAGCTATTTTATCCAAACACTATATTCTTTGCCTTTTTTAATAAAACTGGTTACAGCTAACCCTTTGCCATTTAATATATCCCTCTTAATAGTAACATAACTTTGTATCTCAAAACTTAAATTGTGGTAGTAGCCAAGTTTCCCAAGTGCATCTTATATCAGGTGGAATTAACAAATCTGATATAAACATTCAAACTATTGACCATTTGCAATCAGATTTGTAGCATTCCATTGCAATATTGTAATCCCATTAGGCTCCTTTTGGGATGTTATGATATTCCACTCATCAAGGTTTCATTTAGTATTTTCCATGTAATACCCATTAACCCATGCTACTATTGTGCAATTTTCACAATCATTTCACTTTTTTCTGTGCGACCAATTGTTTGTGCAGTACAGTTAACCACATTTGTTATAAACATCACAAAGTTAATTTTATCCACTATTAACGAATCTTTAATTACAGAACACTGATGCTAATTATGATTTAACATGTTTTCCCCAATCTCTATTTCCAGTTCCTTTTCTGGATCTTCCTCACTACCTGACACCCTACACTGCTACACAACATCCCTGTACCATTCTCAGTCCACTGTTACCAACTATCCACCATTGCTCCCTCTTGTATCTTGTCACAGAGCAGGCTTGGCCAATATCACTGCCTGGACTTCAATACGCAGCCTGCTTTTTATAGGACTGGGGGTGGTCCATTAACAGTGATGGATGGGTGGCCCCTTCTCTTAGAGAGTCACAAAATTAAGGAACAAAAGAAAACCTGAAATCTTGCCTAGATACTGCATAATAAAATAGAATAAACTGAAGAGATAATACATAATTAGACAAATAAAAAATAATCAGAACAATATAAAAATAATGGAAAACACTGAATAGTAATGAAAAGTGATCAAAGAAGTATAAAAAGAAACAGTTTAAACATAAACTAAGGAAGAAACCCTGGCTTGACCATAACAATTTCAAATATTTAGCACAGCTATTCTTCATTATTATTTACTTCTACCTCATGACGTAAATCATTACAATTCTTATGAACACCCTGAATTTGGGGGGGGGGGATGCTAATTCAGACTTTTTAAATTATGATGTCATGTTTACTTCATATTACTTTTTACAATTTTAAAGTATTGTCAAGTCATTGTTTTTCAGTCAGCCTATGATGCTTTTGTAGGTGACTTCTGAAATAGGGTTAACAAAGTAGGTCTTTGTACTCCTTGGAAAAGTGTCCAATTAAGAGGTGTTTGAAAAAACCATGAAAAAATAGCTGCTTTGTTACGTATGCCCCTCATAAAGTTGTTTGTTATCCTTTAAGAGTCATCTATTTTGGAAAACTCACCACAGTTTTGGATAATAATTAGATCTACCTCTAATGTACCTTTGTGATGCAAAATTATAGAATAGAGCAGTGTTTCAACATTTAAGTGATAACTGGAATACAAATTCCTTGCTTGAAAAGTATCAGTCAAATTTTAGATCTAATAATAATGCAGAAACACCTTTAATAATTTAAAGCTTACTGCTGATGCGAATTAACATAGATAGATAGATAGATAGATAGATAGATAGATAGATAGATAGATAGATAGATAGATAGATAGATAGATAGATAGATAGATAGATAGATAGATAGATAGATAGATACTTTATTAATCCCAGGGGGAAATTCACATACTCCAGCAGCAAAAAATATTAAATTAAAGAGTAATAAAAAAAAAAAAAAATGCAGGTAAAAAACAGACAATAACTTGAATAATGTTCAGCGTTTACCCCCTCTGGTGGAATTGAAGAGTCGCATAGTTTGGGGGAGGAATGATCGTCTCAGTCTGTCAGTGGAGCAGGACAGTGACAGCAGTCTGTCGTTGAAACTGCTCCTCTGTCTGGAGATGACATTGTTTAATGGATGTAGTGGATTCTCCATAATTGATAGGAGCCTCTTGAGTTCCCGTTGCTCTGCTACGGATGTCAAACCGTCCAGCTCCATGCCAACAATAGAGCCTGCCTTCCTCACCAGTTTGTCCAGACGTGAGGTGTCCTTCTTCTTAATGTTGCCTCCCCAGCACACCACTGCGTAGAAGAGGGCACTCGCCACAACCATCTGATAGAACATCTGCAGCATCTTACTGCAGATGTTGAAGGATGCCAGTCTTCTAAGGAAGTACAGGCGGTTCTGTCCTTTCTTGCACAGAGAATCAGTATTGGCAGTCCAGTCCAATTTATCCCAGGTATTTATAGGTCTGCACCCTCTGCACACAGTCACCTCTGATGATTAGTTCTTTCAGATCTGAGCAATGCATTTGCAAATCACAATATTGTCATTAAACACCTTAGATTGTTTTTGGAGTCTCTGGTTGTGTTCTAAACTGGTTTTAGTTGTACTTCACAGGGAGATTTTTTCTTGTGTAAATATTGGTGATTTTGACTGAAATTAATGATATGACATAATGGTGTGTCTCAGGTATTAGTTCTAAGCTCTTTTTTAAACTCATCATACTTTTTGCAGTTCAGTCCGATAATTCCTAAATATAGGGCAAATTACCATATCTATGTGAGGGATTAACAGCTATATCCATCTAAAGTATCAAATGACCCCAGTGCTTTCCACCCCCAATTGAATGTCTTATTAGTATTTCCATCCATCCATTTTCCAACCCGTTGAATCCGAACACAGGGTCACGGGGGTCTGCTGGAGCCAATCCCAGCCAACACAGGGCACAAGGCAGGAACCAATCCAAGGCAGTGTGCCAACCCACCGCACTTATTAGTATTTGCTTAAACTAAACAAAAGCAGACATTCTAGTCACTGGCTGCAGCAGCAATAGTGATGAACTTTGGGAAAAGCCTGATTACCATCAAGGCTAAAGTAAAGAATTTTATTGTCATTATTGATTAAGAGCTACATTTTAAATCACATATTTACCATATTAAAATGACTGTGATTTTTTTCTTATAAAAAAACATAATAAATTATATATATATATATATATATATATATATATATATATATACTGTATATATCACTGCAAAGTGCTGAACAATTACCAAAATTATCTCATTCTTTAGTTTTTAGCTGGCTACATTACTGCAATGCTCTCCTTTCAGATTAACCAAGACATGATATAAATCAGCCACAGCTTGTTCAAAAAGCAACAGCAAGAATCTTAAGCAAACAGAGAAAATGTGAATATATTTCGCTGGTAATAACATCATTATGTTGACTGCCTGTGTTTTTTAGGATTGATTTTTTAAAATATCCTTGATTGTCTGTAAAACTCTGAATAATCTTGCACCTTCCTATATTTAGCAGTGCCTGCCCCCGTATGTCCCCCAATTGTAATCTAAAATCTTTATACACTGGCTTTCTGAATTTTCCAAGAGTGAAACATAAAAGAACTGGTGAGGTGGCGTTTTGCTTTTACACAATAATTTACAATCAGATATATGCTAGGCTAGTACTGTTCAACATTTCAAAAAACTACTTAAAAACTTAAATTTATTTTTTATGTTGGCCATATTTTTATTGGACATATTTTGTAAAAAGATTACATTTAATATTGCAAGATCATATAAATTAGCTTTGTGTCTGTTCACAATGGTAGGCAGAGTTGTTTTATATAGAGTACAACTATAAATCTATTGTTGGCATTTAATTTTTCCACTTATTAATCATTACTTTTGTCTTTGTTTTCTCTTTACGGTATCCTGTGGCAGCACTCTATACCACTGTCACTTAGCTAAACTACTCTGTAGACATCTTTGATGTTGTGAAGGATGTGGATGCTAAAATTGTGGATGAGACCTGATGCATTAAATCTTGTAGGATAGTATACATTATTACAACAACAACAAATAACTCTGCTATATCTATGTGTCATAAAACACCTGTGTTTGGCAGCCATTTGACCTTGAATTAACTCCAGTATCCTACTGGCTAGAGTTTTTGTTTTTCTGTCTTTCTTAACAATATGACCACAGCATATTTTGAAGCTAATCTAGATAGCACTATCCTTTGTCATACAGGCACGTCAGAGCAACACCTTAAGGACTCTTCACAAGAATGCAGTACCCTGTCTGGGCAAGAGTAGGCAGTGTCACTTACAGTCCCCTCTGCAACAGTGAGAAGACTCCCCTTGAGGGCAATTGACCCCACCACTTATGGCTTGGGGGGGTTGGGGTCTGGGTTAAAAGTCTCATTTGGATGCGGACTTGCCAAAGAATGGAACTCCCTTTGAACAACCCACATTTAAGATCTATCATCTTTGGAGAAAGCTATGAAGGTTTCATTAACTTCATTTCTGTTTTGTGCCCTGGTGTAACCACTTTTGTTTTGAATTTATTTTGAATTAAAGGAGGTGACTCTGCTGAAGCCCCAACACTTCTTGGGACTCACCCTGTATTTCTTCCACCCATATACACATTATTGACCAGTAGAGGATGCTACCATCACAGCAACAGGTCTTTCAAGACCCATGGAGGTCATAATTTAAGCCCTATTACAAAGTTTCAGGTTCACTAGACCACTATTGGACAATGTGTAGTGGCCTCATGGGCATATTGGGGAGGACAACCAGTCTGGCCCTCCCCAGCACACCTCTGTAAAGTGGCTAACATACGTGAATCTCTGGTGCCACTATGGAGAGTCCTACCCGTACTACATCAGAGATGGATGTTTGCCGGGACCCAGATAGTCCTCACAGTAGGTTAGCCGGAAGGTGGTTGGGTACAATATAAAAGGGCCTTGTTTCCTTTGCCCAGAGATCTTGGATTTGGAAAGGAGCTGGTGACAATGGGTCAGCTGGACAGACAAGGAGACCCAAGTAGTGAAAGATGAACAAAGATGAACCTGTTAATAGAGTACCCAGGGGTTACTATTGTTCAGTTAGGCCATGGGGGCAGATGTGTTTATTAATAATCTGTGTTGGTTGTACTTTATTGATTCCCTTGTATCACTTACTGAGATTTTGTTATTAAAATTTTGCTTTACTTTGTCATTTTGGTGTTTGGGGTTGTGAGACACCTCCTGCAGGCCATAATATATTATTAAATTTGACTCTGACTTTCCATTAAAACTATGAGATTCTTAAAAACTATCTATAGGTAACTGTGATTTAATTTATAATTAATTTGTTACAGAATATTTCTGTCTATTCATTTCCTTTTATTATATTATCCACACTTTTTATGTGTTATGTAAATAAATATTTTTTTCTGACTGGATTTTTTAAAATAATTTAATGAATAGCACTTGGTGAGTTATGTTAAATGGCCAGTTCTTATCAAAATCTAATCTTCTTACATAAAAAAATATTCTAAATAGATTTCTGAATTAGTTTTATCTCTATACGGGGCAGTGGAGAGCAAGTACGTGTGAAGAAATCTGCGAAGACGTCGGCAGCAGTTTAGGCAGTGAGTAGGCTGCATCATATAGGTGAATCAGAAAACTAATAGTATATTTATTATACAATTGAACTAGGAATGACTCAAACACAGCCTGGGATTTCATTGACTGCATCAGTTTTCCATTGCAGACGGTAATACATGTATACAAGAAAGCAGTACAAGTAATGAATACATAATTAAAGTGCACATAGACTTAAGAAAGATGGAAGATCATCTGTGAGACAATGAGCTTACATGTGCATATGACAACATTTCTTGTGCTACTAGTCTTATGCTCACTTAGAACAAGACAATTGAAGAATGATGTGCTTTCTCTGAAGAAGCAATTAGCAGTGTGAACTATAACCCTAGTAATGGCAGTTTGCACCCCCACACAATCCATTCAAGGTATTATTTTCTCCCAAGTTCTAAACTACTCTTTAATAAAAAACAACACTGGTAGCAAAAACGTTTGAGGAGGACAGAGTGTGTCTGTGTAAGTATGGTCCATTTTTCTAGAAAATTGTAGAAATTGTTAAAAAAATGCTTTAAAAATATTGATTTTTTTTAGTATTGATTTTTAAAATTATTGTTATTTATTGTATATGTTGTGAATATGTTTTTGATTTTTTTTGTGTAATATTTTCTCAGTGTGTAATGTGTTCATGAAAGGTAGTTTAACCTCTGAAGTTCTTTTTCTATAGGTGGTGACCTTGATTTACATGTACACTCTGCAGTACTTACCTATGTGATATTCTGTCATTCTGATCATGGAAAGCAATGGCTGAGGTTGGTTACCTCGGCTACAATATCTTAGCAGTGGCAGAGACTGGCAACCTCAGTTTCAATAACTTAGCAAGGATTAAAGATTGCTTAGCTCATGGGCTGCACTCCTGTCAGGACACCTATATCATTCAGCACCTGAACTGCTATCCCTGAAATACATATTCAAACTACCTTAGCAAAGGCCAAGATCCACTTCGAAAGCTGCACTCCTGCCAGGATGTCTATATCCCTCAACCCCCGATGAAAACACTGGAAGAGTAAAAAAAATTTGAATCACTTAAAAGGCATATAACTCACCCGAATAAGCACAGCAGGGCAGATAATATCAGTAAACAAGGCAATTTCAACAAGGTAATACTCAAAGTTTACTTTAATCATTACTATTTTTTTGCAGAGAAAATCTGCATGATTGTTAGAAGTCAGAAGTAGAATAAAACATAGAACCTGAATAGGTCAAAATAATGTCTGTTTAAATCAAGAGAGGGATATCCATGCAAATTAAAGAGTCTATTCTTCTTAATCCAAATAATGTGTTCTTTAAAAGTATGTGTCATTGCACAGCATTTCTCCTGTTTTCCAGTGTGATGCATTTTCATTTTTTAGGTGACAATTTTTTTTTTATGAAGGTACTTTTGTTCTTGATAGCATGATAGCATGGTGTGTCCATCAGGGCTGCCTATGTGCATTTTACAGTTCTCATATTAAAACCTATGTGACATCACTCTGTCTTAACCATACGTCATCTGCCTTTCTCACAAGCTGAATAGCGTCTGCATCAAGTCAATAAAGGCACTTTCTCTTATATTATGGTTTGATGGCTATTTGTAGCAAGTGATATCAGTCAAAAGCTGAACCACAGAAATTTTCCCTTGGTATCGTTTCCCGTCAGCCTTAAATTATTTAAGGTAATTATGGAATGCAAGTTAAACAACTAAGTCCCCAAAAGCCTCTCTTTTACATCTTCTTACAAGCATATACACACACCGGTTAGTTTACCTGATCTTAAACATATACATTTTAATAGATAATCACATTTTTATTTATAATTGCTTTACATTTGCATAATTTCCCCAGTGTTCCTTACTCTATTTGCATGCTTCCCAGGTTTTAGCACTATTAGATAGATAGATAGATAGATAGATAGATAGATAGATAGATAGATAGATAGATAGATAGATAGATAGATAGATAGATAGATAGATAGATAGATACTTTATTAATCCCAATTGGAAATTCACATTGGCTTGTTGTTAGCATAGCAGCGTACTGTTCTTACTGGAACTACAATGTCTATACAGAAGTTGATGTAGTCAGTAGTGCAGTCAACAACTTCCTCAATGTTCTCACTATGAGATCCCTGCAGGATATCCCAGTCTGTAGTTCCAAAGCATTCTCTCAGAGTATTCTCAGCCTCCGGGGTCCACTTCCTGAATGATCGTGTGGTTACAGGTAGGACTCTCACTTTTGGTTTATAGTGAGGCTGAAGCAGAACCAGGTTATGATCTGCTTTCCCAAGCGCAGGCAGCGGGGTGGCGCTGTATGCGTCTTTAACGTTTGCATACAGTAAATCAATAGTCTTATTTCCCCGGGTGTTACAGTCCACATACTGGGAGAATGCAGGTAATGTTTAGCTCAGCGTCACATGGTTAAAGTCTCCAGCGATTAGCACAAGCGCCTCAGGGTGCTGCGTTTGTAACTTAGCAACAGCAGAATGGATGATGTCACTCGCTGACTCCTCGTCCGCCCGAGGAGGTATGTACACGATGACAACAATGACATGTCCAAACCCTCTGGGCAAGTAGTAGGGATGTAAACTTACGGCCAACAGTTCGATATCCCTGCGGCAAGTGGAGATTTTGACGTTAACATGTCCAGAGTTACACCACCGTGTATTAACATACAGAGCGAGTCCTCCTCCTTTGTGCTTCCCACAGGTACTTGCATCACTGTCCGCTCTAACTGTGCTAAACCCGGGTAGCTCCACGTTGGCCTCTGGGATGGTGTTATTTAGCCAGGTTTCACAAAAACACAACAAACTGCATTCTCTGTAGGTCCTGACATTTTTCACCAGCGCAGCCAGTTCGTCGATCTTATTTGAGATTGAGTTTACATTCCCCAGAATCACAGAAGGCACCGAAGGCTTGAAACGCCACTTTCTCGCAAGCCGCTTCATTTTTAGCTTAGTGCCGGCTCTGCTGCCACGATACCGCCTTCTTACCTCGTCAGGTAAATGTGGAACCACACCGGCACTGGCATTTGTTCTCAGCGCTCGAAGTTGAGTACTTGAATAGGCGAGTCTCGGCGTGTAAAAATCCATGCCCACGTTGTAAAAGTAAGTGTGTCCAGGGAACGAATCCACATAAAATAAAGTAATAGGAGTGATCAATAAATAAAAATAGAAAAATAAAAGTAGAAAAGTACACATACATATACAGTCATACACGGAGCTGCTGAAAAGGCTGCCACTCTCGGCGGCGCCGGATGTCATATTAAAACATATTGTTATTCCTATTAATTTATTTAGTTTATGGTTCAAAAGAAGAACAGATCCAACAAGGCCCTTTCCTTAATGTCATCTCAACATTGGCCCACAAAGTCCTCTAAAACCTTGGCCTTCCTTGTTGGCCCATGGCCCTGGTCTTCATTTACAGTCCTTCTGTCTCATGTGGCAAGTCATTTTCTCTAGCTTCTCCGCAACCTCACCCTGACCCCTTCTCATGACAGCATGATGCCAGAGGCGATTCTAGGGACTCCGGCAGCCCTAGGCAAAAAAACTCTGTGGGACATTCCAGCTCACACTCCTCCGTGTTCCGACATGGTAAAATTTATTCTCATTATTTTACCCCAACGTCTAAATTAATAAGATCAATTGGGGGAATGTAATAAACACAACTTCTTTAATTTTATGAAAACAAATAATGTATATAAACAAAACACTACAATAAATACATTTGTACAGAAAATTGAATAAACAATTATGGTAGAATAAAGTTTTTAAAACTATATTTTAACAACCTAAGTAAGTGAAAAAGTAAATTGTAGATAGATAGATAGATAGATAGATAGATAGATAGATAGATAGATAGATAGATAGATAGATAGATAGATACTTTATTAATCCCAAGGGGAAATTCACAGTAGAAGGTAGTAGAAGGGTAGAAGGCCATACTGCAGTCTACATAATTATGAGAAAATGATATATTATTCAAATTAAGCAAACATTTATATGGATTTAATGTTAAATGTTAATTTTCCAAGATTGGCTCTTACATAAATAAAATGCAAATAAATATAATGTGCACATGGTAATAAAAACATTCAAATTAGATATTGTAAAATTTAAAAGTAAAAAAGTAAACATGATAAAAGTTAAATTTAAAAAATAATTAAAAAATGGCTTATTGTAACTTTTAAAATCGCTGCATGTGGGCTTTGGCTACAGTACATGCATACACTATTTCAACCAGGTCCAAAGACCTTCGACCACTACTCTCTATTGAAATTTGATCTAGGGCAATATTAAGATTTTAATCAGCTTTAAAGATGAAAACTCTCTCACCAGAGGCAACAGTAATAGAAAGAGTCAGGACTTCTTAGGAACAAAATTTTGAATTCTTGGACCCTGTCCCACTGTTACCCACTCACCTTGTAGCTGAAATAATGCTACTGATTACAGTGGGGCTTGGAGAGAATGACTAAAGCCAAACCAGAAAAAATGGCCAAATTGCCTAAACCAGTGTTTCCCAACCTTGGGCCTGGGGGCACACTGTGGCTTGTCACAGGTGGCTGGGGGGGCGACCCAGCCGGGACACCCCGGAGGACTGGAGGAGGGCTTACGCCTCCCCCAGACAATGTAGGGGCGACCGCCCTGGTGGCTATGGGGACCACGGGTACAGAGCTTTGAACCTCAACCCCGTAGGGGCCCGTGGTCACCGCCAGGGGGCGCCCCAATGCCTACAGAGTCCTGGACCTCAGCACTTCCGCCACACCTGGAAGTGTTGGGGGGAAGAGGATCGGGGACACCCGGAGTGTTTCTGGGTGCGCAGCCGGCACTTCCGCCACACTGGGGAGTGCCGGCGGTAGATTTTCAGGAGGCACCTGGAGCATATCCGGGTGATTATAAAAGGGGCCGCCTCCCTCCATTCAGGGGCTGGAGTCGGGAGTGAAGGAAGGACAAGGTCTGGGAGGAGAGACAAGGAGGCAGCCTGAAGAAAGTGAGGCATTATTGTTGGCCAGGACTTTGGGGACTTTGGGGCTGTGGTGCACATCTGTAAATAGTAGGATATACAATAAACGTGTGTTGGGTGACTTCAACGTGTCTGCCTGTCTGAGTCTGGGTCATCTTCCATAGGCTGCAGGTTTTTGTTCTAGCCAGATTCTTAATCAGTGACAACACCTGATAACACTGAGCTCATTTAATTAGCTGGTAATATTTTTTTTATTCTACATTCAGAAAAGCACAGTAGCATGATTTTTACATTTATAAGACATTTAGAAATATTTCTGCTTTTGCTATAGATTTAAATGCTTAACTCTCTTTTGTTGATTTCATTATATTTTGCCCTTTCTCTGTGCAGTTTTTCCCCTATGTTGTATCTTATTAATGACAATTAAAAACAAGCAGAGTAGACACACTGGCAAACAACACTGAATAATCAAAGGCTGCAACTACTTTAGCATCAGACCCACTAATTAGTAAATAATGGACTAATTAAACCGTTAGAACACCTAGAAAAGTAGAATGAAAATCAAGATGAAAATATTGTTAAAAAGAAAAAATACATTATTCCCATATAACTTAACTGCTTGGTACATTTTAATATATATATATGTATATATATATATATATATATATATATTTTGACACGTACGAGCGCATGGGGAGCAGCTTAAGGACCCAACGCGCATCGTGACAAGTTGTGCCAGGGGACAATGGTGGGGTACTAACTTCTGTCTCTCTCTTCCCGTAGAAAAGACAAAGTGCCGCTGCCATAATCCTTCCCGGACAACTAACAGAACAACACTTCCGGGTTCTTTTCTCTCCTTTGGTCCCCCACTGATGACGTCCACTACCCATCCACCACCACGCCTTCCCAGCATTCCACATTCCTAATTTCCGGTCCGCCTCTTTAAATTGGCTGTCCACCCATCTTTCTGTGTTTTATGATTTCTTGGAAGTATTTGACCTGCTTTAAATTACAGTATACGAAGCTAAAAACCCCAAACCTTGATTACTGTGTTCTTGATTTATTACAATATATATATATATATATAACCAAACTTAGTTTTCTAATTTCTATATTGTTCCCAAAACACAGAACTTTGGAAATAACACATCACTTAATTAGCCCAGGAGTCCGACTAAAAACAGAAGCTGGTTGGAACAAAAACCTGCAGCCACAGCGTGACCCCCAGGACTGAGGTTGGGAAATACTGGTCTAAACAAAGCTAGTCAATCCAATTTTTGCTTCCAAACATGTAGATCCTCTTCATGATTTATGAAAATGACATGGATTACATGTAACATTACTGAAAAAGTAACATTCATCACAAACACTCTCACAATGGAGACTGGTGTTCCAACTGTGTACTTGTAGTGTGTGGCTGTTTTGCTACAATGGTATTCCTGCAAATTTGTCATTGCAATTAGTACCCTTGTAGACAGACATCCTCTGGGGTGTCCTCCCAGTTCAGGGTCTCAGGCAATTGCCTACTTTGCTGGTCCTGTTGCCACACCTCTGCGTCATGTCCTTTGTGATCTGTGAGCTAATCACCTGCCTATCAGGACTACCTCATGTGACCAAACATTTTGGCTAAACTCTTAATTAAATACACACAATTAAAAGTAATATGAATTTTTCCTTATGAGCTCTTTAATATACTGTAGTTGTCTTGGATTCACAGTTTATTCACCTAAAAGCTACATTGTATCTAAATAAAAATCTAAAAACACAGTCTTTCTTAATAAACTGAAAAATTCAAATTTATATCCTCATTATAATTTTTACCTTTTACTGTATGCATACTGACTTCATAGGAAGAGACATGAGTCAGTAGATGGATTGGGAGAGCATGGGGGGGGGGGGTCCTGATATCTATGCAAAAGGATGAAGGTCCAAGTCTTTAGAGTCCTGGTGCTTCCTGTCTTGCTATATGGTTGCGAGACATGGACGCTAACCAGTGACCTGAGACAAAGACTGGACTCCTTTGGTACTGTGTCTCTCTGGAAAATCCTTGGGTACCGTTGGTTTGACTTTGTGTCTAATGAGCGGTTGCTCATGGAATCCCGAATGAGGCACATTACCTGCATTGTGAGGGAGCGTCAGTTATGGCACTACGGCCATGTGGCGCATTTCCCCGATGGTGATCCAGCTTGTAAGATCCTCATTGTCGCCCAAGTAACACTTGGCTGTGGCAGATAGAAGGTCATTCCCGGAGGGTGGGACTGGACAGCGTGTCTGCCTGGGGAGTTGCAAACTGGGATCCCGAGTTGTTTCATTGTGTAGTGGCTGCGGCAATTCCCTGTACCAGTGCATGCTCCCCAACTTGACTTGTATGCAGTTGTTTCCATGTGCTTTTTTATTCTGTGTAAATGCAACTAAAAGGGTAGATGTCATTTTCATTCTTCTATAAACACACCCAATACACACTTTAAAACTTAAACGTAGCAGATAGCCTAATACTAGTTTTTCTTGGCAGTGAATAAGTGTTGGAAGAAATGATATACGATTCTGGGCCGAAGAAAGTTGTAGGAAACAAGCTCTTTTTAAAATGTTCTGTTACTGAATATAAACTAAAATTTTTAAATTAAAAAATATCAACACTATCACTTATCTTAGCAAACTCTATATGCAGTTTACTGTCATGCGAAAAAAATAAGAAAAACAACTTTAAATGGCATCTGTCATAGGAAAACACCATCTCAAGGTGCTTTACAGTTTTAGCACATCACTTTAAAGTTATAGCAAGACTGAGGTTAGGAATGAATTGCCAGCCTTGGATTGTAAAATTCAGTGCTAGACCCAGTATACTATGCTGCATGTTGCAAACAGTGATTAAAATAAGCACCTCTGTCACTATATTTAGAAAGGCAGTGTAGAGTAGTGGCATGAACTTTAAACCACGAGGTTACCTGGGTAAATCTAGTCTCTAACTCATTGTCTCACCAAGAGCAAATTACTTAACCTGCCTTTGCTCTGACTTGTGAAAATTTATGTAAAAGGTTGGATTTTGACCTAGTCTTTTAGGAGACCTTGGATAAATATACAATAAATCATCAAAATATTCAATAATACTTATAGTAACCATACAGCTGTGTAGCAGAAATAGAGAAGCTGTTCCTAGTAATCATGATATGCGGTCAATCTTTGCCAAGCTAAAAAGACAATGGAAAATTGAACTAATGCTGCCGGCAGTGGTATAACCTTGACTTTCTGAAATAGTGAAAAACTGCCCTTGGCATGACAATTATAGTGTAATAAAAGAGTTCCCTCAAGTGGAAGAGCAGATAATATTAGAGCTGACAAAAGTGCTAGGAAGATTAGCAAATCAAAGAGCAACTTTAGCCTGTTTTTGCATAGATACTGAAGTAACAAAATTGGGTTAACAATAATTATTAAAAAAAATAATTTCAAAATCAAGATTGAATGGGTGACATAATGTGACAGGCTTCCACACTGCAAAAAATGAAATCTAAGCAAGAGAAAAGTATTCAAATCATGACATTAAATCTTGTTATTCTTATTATAATTATTAACTTATCAAAAAATTTGTATTTATGATTATTTATCTAACTTTAACAAATTTTGCTTACCCCACTGGCAGATTATTTTGCTAAATAAAAGCAAGACAACTCCCATTCAAAGTTTTTGTCTAGTTTTTGCATTTGCATTTTCTGCAATGTAAAACGACACAAACCCAGGCCAGAACAATAACTGGCCACCCTAGAGATAGGCCTCAACCCAGGCAACCTGACCCCCAACTTTAAGGGGCAGGATCAGGCCTAAACAGCCTCAAAATGGAACTTGGCATTTAACATTCAAAAACATATGTTAAAATGTTTCAAGAACACAAACATATCCTTCAAGGGAGAGGAAACCGTAAAACCTCTGGCATGGAAGGACAATTCAGCCTTCAATTCAATTCAGTTTTTATAAATAAATAATTTACTTAAATTAAACAAACGGTAAAAAGACAACATAAGGCAAAAGGACTTGTGCAAAAGGCAATCCAAAATAAACCAGTCCAAATTTACAATCCAACACTCCAAATCCAAAGACAATAGTTAAGTTTAAAAAACAGAAAAAATCAATAAAGTACTCACAATAAGAGGTTTTCCCCCTCAGTCTTAATAAACTTCTTATGTATTAACTCTCCTGCCAGAAATATACGATAAAATATAATACAATTTATTTTTGTATAGCACAAAATCACACAAGAAGTGATGCAATGGGCCTTAACAGGCTCTGCCTTGTGACAGCCACCAACCTTGACTCTCTAAGAAGACAACGAAAAACTCCCCAAAAAAATGGAAGAAACCTTGGGAAAGGCAGTTCAATGAGACAGCCCTTTTCATGTAGGTTGTCCATGCAGCAGATTTTAAAAAAGGGGGTAAATACAATAAAATACACAAAACACAAGTAATCATCAATACAGTATTGTAACGGCCGACCCCTTTTACCCAGCCGGCAGCTACACCTCCAAGACCAGTGGCCTGGATAATTTACTGAGAAATAATCTACTATCAAGCCGTACTTCTTACCATTTGAACTTTTCCCCACAATCGACGGTGAAAAATATAAGCACACAAAAACGGGAAGTAAAACGGGTTATATGTATTAAGCAAAATGACATAGAAAAATAGAAACATAAATATATCCCTCCACCCCAGCAATAATAAGACACCACCAAATATATATATATATACACACAACAAAAACCCTCCCTTGTCCCTGTAACAAATAAACACACAACACGAATAACGACAATGAAAGACAAACTGAAAATGAATGAGTACGTGAGTCCGGTAAAAAAGAAAATGTCCTGAAAGCGGATGACTGAATTAGTGATAGAGTTGTTTGATTCTCCCCGGAAAAAAATGGAACAGCCTCACCGTGAATGTGGTGGATGTGGTGGATGATTAAGTCCTACCCCGGGGTATCTCGTGGTGAGGTCCTTGAAATAAATCCGGCAGATGGAAAACAAACTGGATGGATAAGCGCAATATGGAAAACAGGTACAGGTTGCTCGTGGTCGTAATGTTGAAACAAAATCTCCTTCTCTCCTCTCTCTTCCTTCTCCTCCTGCTGGCTTAAATAATCCTGTGACGGCTGTGATTGAATGATTGTAAACAGGTGTTTTCCAGGTTGGCGGCTGTGGTCTCCTTCCATCATCCGTCCCCGTTTTTCGGGGACGGCATTAACTGATGCACATAAACAGTAAATGGGACAATGAAACGAGACGCACTCAGTACTGACATTTAAACACTATGTGGCCCCGCTACATTCCCCCCCCCCCAAACCTTGGACAAGGGAGGGCCGAAGTACGGCTTGAGATTGGCCACATGGATTGTGTCTATCTTGGAGTCAGTGCCGATACCCTTTTGAAACTGGAAATTAACGGGACCTGTTTGAGAAATGATTTTGGCCGGACCTAACCATTTAGGCGCTAGCTTGGCGGAGAACCTTTTGCTGGCATCCGAGAGATGGTGAGCTCTAATCCAGACCAAATCACCCGGCTGAAAGTGCGCTTCCTTACGCCGGGCATTATATAACTTGGCATGTCTGGATGTCGAACTCACCAACCTCTGTTGGATTCTCCGCTGTAATTCCTCAATTTTGAATAGGTTATTGTAACTGGTGGTTTCTGGATTAGGGGCTCTGGGAAGGAGTCGGTCAAGCGGGCCCTTTAGCTGTCTGCCCAGCGCAACCAAAGCAGGCGTCTCACCTGTGGCTTCATGCACAGCGGTGTTCAGGGCAAACCGGAGCTCGGGGAGCCATTTATCCCAGTCCTGATGGCGTTCACCCACATAGGAGGCGATCATGTTCTTCAGGGTCCGGTTCACTCGCTCTGTCATGTTAGCCTGGGGATGGTAAGCTGTTGTCAGGTTTTTCTTCACTCCCCAGGCTGTATAAAGTTCATCTAATAGAGAGCTCGTGAACTGCGGACCCCGGTCTGAGATGATGTTCTTCGGCACCCCCCAGCGGGTGAAGATTTCGTTCTTCAGGGTGGAGCAGATCTTGTTAGTTTTTGCGTCTGTTAATGCAAACAGCTCCACCCACTTTGAAAAATAATCAATCACCACCATCAGGACGGTCTTCCTCGAGCTGGTAACAGGAAAAGGCCCCATCAGGTCGACTCCCAAAGTCTCCCCCGGTCCATCCGCGATTGTCGATTGTAGCAATCCTGCCGGTTTACCAGGTGGGTTTTTGAGCTGCTGGCAGGTGATGCACTTCTTCACATGGTGGCAAACGTCTTTCCGGACAGACGGCAACCACGCAACCCCCAGGATCTTTAATAAAGTCTTTGTCCTTCCAAGGTGACCACCTAAAGGACTGTCATGATAGTAAATTAGGAAGTCTGGGATGAGCTCTTCCGGGACCACTAGTTGGTGTTGCAGACCCCCAAGGGAGGATGGAGTGGTCCTGTACAGAACCCCCTGGAGGTCCACGAAGTGTACCCGGTCGGTACGCTGCTGCTCCAGTCCCTCCCTGATGCTCTGGCAGAATGGACTGGTGGCTTGTGTTTGAGCCAGGTCTTCAAGGCTTCTTGGCAGAGGGAGGATCATCTTCTTTGCCTCTGCCAAACACACCATCCCCGGTGGCTCGGACACCCTGGACAGAGCATCAGGCACAATATTGCCACAGCCCTTCCGATAGGTCACCTTGAAAGTGAAGTTCTGGAGGCGGAGTACCCACCTGGTTAGACGGGAGGAGGTCTTCGGGTGATTAAATACCCAGGTCAGAGCGTGATGGTCGGTGTACACTTCAAATTCAACCCCCTCCAGATAGTGTCTCCATTTTTCCACAGCCCACACGACAGCCAAACACTCTTTTTCAGCTGTCGAATAATTGAGCTCGGCGCCGTGCAAGGCTCGAGAGGTGTAAGCGATGACGTGTTCAGCCTGGTGGATTTTCTGAGTGAGCACGGCTCCAAGCCCCAGGTTGCTGGCATCTGTTTGTACCTGGAAAGTGAGCTGCGGATCTGGCTGGGCCAGAACGGGCGGCTCTTGAAGGTGGCTCTTTAGTTGCTCGACCGCGTCCTGGCACTCTGCTGTCCACTCCCACGGGACATCTTTTTTTCTTAGGTTGTTCAAGGGAGCCGCTATATCAGCCATCCGGGGAATGAACTTGTGATACCACCCCACTAACCCAAGGAAACGTTGCAAAGATTTCAAATCCGTGGGCGTGGGGTAGTCTCGGATGGCTAAGGTCTTCTCGGGGTCTACAGCGACCCCCTCAGATGAAAGAATGTGCCCGAGGAAGCGTATGTGGGGTTGAATGAAGGTACACTTCTTCGTGTTCAGCGTAAGGTGCGCTTGATGTAATCGTTGGAAGATGGTGTCCAGGTCCTGGAGATGTTGTTTAATAGAAGGGGAGTAAATAATGACGTCGTCGATGTAAACAAAGCAGATCTTGCCTATCAACCCCCTCAGGACTTGCTCCATGAGCCGCTGGAAGGTAGCCCCAGCATTTTTAAGCCCAAAAGGCATGACTTTGAACTGGAACAAGCCTTCAGGGGTGATGACTGCCGTCTTCTTCTTACTCCCCTCGTCCATCGGCACCTGCCAATAGCCACTGTGGAGGTCTAGTGTGCTGAAAACTGCAGCTCCATGCAGTGACTCCAGAATCTCATGAACCAGGGGCATGGGATATGCGTCTAGGCTCGTCTTCCCGTTAACCCCCCTGTAGTCCACACAGAAACGATAGGTGTCATCCGTCTTCTTCACGAGGACCACAGGGGACGCCCAGGAGGAGGAAGATGGTTCAATTATTCCCTCGGCGAGCATTTGATCCAGGTGTTCTTTAATTATGCCCTTCTTTAGTGGAGAAACACGGTAGGCTCGGTGCCTTATTGGAACTTCGTCCGAGGTGTGGATCACGTCGGTAACTCCACGGGCGACTCCTAATTTCTCAGTCCACTTCTTCAGCACCGGCTTTACCTCTTCGGGCTGTTCCTCCACAGGGGCTGCCGCCGAGGTGCTTGCGTCACTCCTCACTGCTGCGTAGAAGCCAATGAATTCCGAGCCCAGATCTTCTTTGGATTTATGAATGGTCACATACCCCTTCCCCTGGCACCGTATACCCCCTGGGACTGAGATGGATGGTCATCCTCATGGTGGTTAAAGAGTCCAGCCCAAGGAGTAACGGGACGGACAGGTGCCGGTCATCCAGGACATACGTATCCATCTCCCAGGTGGTGGAAAGTACACTGTACCTCAAGGGGACTTTGCCCAGGGCTTTGTGTTCACTCCCATCTGCCAATACAAAGTGGACAGACGGGGCAGATGTTAAGTTGTCTGTCGGTCGGCTAATCTTCTTCCACATGCTTGAGTGGATTAAGGTGTGATGGCTCCCTGTATCCACCACCGCATCTACCTGCCACCCCCGCAGCTTCACTGGGACGATCAGGAGGGACGTACTCGCTTGCATGATGGCGAGATCGGCTTCCGACCGGCAAGGTTTGGCTCGCTGGGGTTTTAGGGGCTGGGTTTCTCGTGTACTGGCTTGTACCTTGTTCCAGTACATTTTTGAGTTTCCCCAGTCCCGTTCCACTTGTGAGCCCACCTTCACCAGGTCTTCCACCGACCCCACAACCCCCCTGAGACCCCCAGCTAACCGCGGGTTACAGGCATTAAGAATGCGGCGGACCACCTCTTCTTCAGACATAACCGGCCGCCACTTCAAACACAAAGTCCGATATTCATAGGCGAAGTCCCGGATGGATTGCGAAGGCAGTTGCACCATGGATCGCAGCTTGTCCTCCAGTTCAGATTCATAGTCTTCCGGAAGAAAAGCCGCGAGGAAAGATCGACGAAAGGATCCCCAGTCTTTAATGTTCTTCTTGGCCGTCAGCCACCAACTCCGCACCGGCCCCGAGAGGGATGCCCCTATCACCCCCATAAGCTCTTCTGGGGTTAAAGGGTTAACAGCCAGGTACGCCTCTCCTTCTTCCACAAAGTTGAGGACATCGATGTTATAAGGGGCCCCCAACTTGGGAAAGGAAAGGCGCACCCCAGGAACAGAGGGCCGATTGATGTATTCACCCCCCCACGAGACCCGTACGGCGTTGAATGACGGGGTGACTGACGTAACGTCTGGAGACTCCTTCGGACCTCCCCCTGAAGAGTTTCTTGCCAGCGTTGATCCCGCCTCTGGAGGCACAACACGATTTCCCGCCCCAGGAGTTGAACTTGCTCATTGAGATATTCTTTTAATTCCTCCTGGGAGCTGCTGATGCGAGCCCGCAAGGCATCTTCGCGCCCGAGCGCACTTTTAGCAACCTCGCGGACTTTCTCATCCAGCCAGGTCAGTTGTTGCGCCAGATCTTCCCACGGAGGCGAGACATCCTCCAGGCATTCCTCCTCAGGTCCATGGTGATCTTCGAGGTACAGCGACTGCAACGAATCCACCACCTCCCGCACCGCTGAATACGCTCTGACTGTGACGTGCCGCGCCCCGGCTACTCCATCATCACACCGCGGTGAAGCAATGGTGTCGTCCTGCTCGGCACGCACTATAGACATATTAATTGGGGAAATTGTTTAAAGGCAGACAGCGATAGATAATTTATTTAGATTCCTCAGAGAGGGCACCACTTTATGTAACGGCCGACCCCTTTTACCCAGCCGGCAGCTACACCTCCAAGACCAGTGGCCTGGATAATTTACTGAGAAATAATCTACTATCAAGCCGTACTTCTTACCATTTGAACTTTTCCCCACAATCGACGGTGAAAAATATAAGCACACAAAAACGGGAAGTAAAACGGGTTATATGTATTAAGCAAAATGACATAGAAAAATAGAAACATAAATATATCCCTCCACCCCAGCAATAATAAGACACCACCAAATATATATATATATACACACAACAAAAACCCTCCCTTGTCCCTGTAACAAATAAACACACAACACGAATAACGACAATGAAAGACAAACTGAAAATGAATGAGTACGTGAGTCCGGTAAAAAAGAAAATGTCCTGAAAGCGGATGACTGAATTAGTGATAGAGTTGTTTGATTCTCCCCGGAAAAAAATGGAACAGCCTCACCGTGAATCCTCGTGTATGTGGTGGATGATTAAGTCCTACCCCGGGGTATCTCGTGGTGAGGTCCTTGAAATAAATCCGGCAGATGGAAAACAAACTGGATGGATAAGCGCAATATGGAAAACAGGTATAGGTTGCTCGTGGTCGTAATGTTGAAACAAAATCTCCTTCTCTCCTCTCTCTTCCTTCTCCTCCTGCTGGCTTAAATAATCCTGTGACGGCTGTGATTGAATGATTGTAAACAGGTGTTTTCCAGGTTGGCGGCTGTGGTCTCCTTCCATCATCCGTCCCCGTTTTTCGGGGACAGCATTAACTGATGCACATAAACAGTAAACGGGACAATGAAACGAGATGCACTCAGTACTGACATTTAAACACTATGTGGCCCCGCTACAGTATAATAGTGCAATAGAAATATTACAAGTACAGAGCAGGAATCAACAGTAAATGATATTACATAATATGACTTGGATTTAGAGTCCTGGAGACCTAAGCCATCAAGCTGCCTCCCCCTATTGGCCATTCCACAGCTAAGTCAGTGCTGGGCCAGCCAATCTGATGAAAGAACCCCTACTCGATGATTCCTGCGATTCTCCATCAGAGATGACATTACCTTAGGCAGGCAAAACAACTTTGCAGGTGGGCAGTGGCACCAAGTGCCACATTTGAGTACTGAGAAGGGAAACAGAATAGGTAAGTTTTAGTAACTAATTTTAACTATCATATTACTTATGTTTTAGTGCTAATGACTAACAATAGAGATGCAGTCTGTACAGTTAATCAGCAGCTCTAGTCAGGATATGCTAAACTGAAGTAGTGAGTCTTCAGTCGGGATTTGAAAGCTGAGACTGAAGGGGCATCTCTTATAGTAGAAGGAAGACCATTCCACAGTTTAGGAGCCCTGTAACTAAAAGCTCGACCTTCCACTGTTATTTTATTAATCCTTGGAATCATAAGCAGACCAGCATCTTCAGATCTTAATATACATTCTGGTTTGTAAGTCATGATAAGTTCAGACAAGTAAACTGGACCTTGGCCATTTAAGGCTTTATATGTTAAAAGGAAGATTTTGAAATCTGCCCTAAACTTAACCAGGAGCCACTGTAAAGATTTAAGAACTGGAGTTATGTGTTTGTATTTTCTTGTTCTTGTAATAATTCTTGCAGCAGCATTTTGGATTAACTGGAAGCTGTATAAAGAACAGTTTGAACATCCTGTCAACACCGCATTGCAGTAGTCAATCCTACTAGAAATAAGTGCATGAATTAATTTCTCAGAATACTGCTTATTTAGAAAACACCCAATATTTCCCAATATTTTTAAGATGGAAGAAACATGATTTAGACAACTTTGTAATGTGCGCTTTAAATGAAATGCTAAAATCAAAGATAACTCCTAGATTATGAAACATGCACTTATGGACACTGGTGGAAATTAAAGGGAAGTGTATTTAAGGTGGAAGCCATGAAGCACTTCTTCATACAAATGAATCTTGAACAAATCACCAACTGAAGGAAAAACCTTGACAATTATGCAAAAGTATCTTGATGAAATAGAGGGATACCTTGGTTGTTCTTTAACCATACAATCTTGGCGGACTGACTTTATTTTATTTATTTATTTTTTCTGTTGGTTTATGTCATCAAGAGTGCACAGTATGCAGGAGCAGCCTGATATTTCTTCCTGAGATGCAGCAGAAATACAAAATAAGAATTCAATGGACATGTAGTTCTGAAGGGTTTCCTTGCTATTTTAACAAAAAGTCCTGAAGGTTACAAGGTAAAGTAGGTTGGAGTTGACAGAAGGCAATACCACCTAGCTTTAACAGATCATTGGGCTTGGGCTTGCAATTTTGCAATATATATATTGTCACTCATGAGCGCACAGGGAGCAGCTGAAAGACCCAACGAGTAGTGCAAAATCGCATGTTAGGGAACAATGGCAGTGTGCTAACCTTTCTCTCCTTGTTCCTTCAGGAAAGATGAAAATCCACTGCCGTGAGTTCACACCAAAAAAAGTAAAGTAGATGCCAGCCACTTCCAGGTTCCTTCCTTCCCTCTGGTCCCCATCTGATGACGTCACCACTACCCATCCACCACAGCGGTTCCTTCCCAGCATCCTGTATCAATTTCTGTCTCCACCTCATAAATACTCCGGCTGTCATTTCTTTGGTTGTCTAGTGTTGTACTGACAAACTTGTTCAGTGAAATGAAGAACTTTACAGTATACGGGGATGGATTCCCCAAAACTTTATGACCTTTATTGTCTGTTTATTTTACAGTGGCATAGTCGGCAGGATTTAAAGTCTGAAGATGACAGAAGGGCAGGACCTAAACGCTGTCCTGACCACCATCATGACCGAGCTCCAGGGGGTGAAGTTGGAGCTGGCGACGACCGAGGCGGAGCTGGCAGAGACCAAGACACGGCTTGTGGCAGCGGAGGCGGTAAAACTGGAGTGCACACAGCCTCCACCTCCTCACGTCATCCCACTCGCTGAGTTGCACGATATCGAATCATAGCTACTGGTATTCAAGAGGACTGCCTCTCGTAATCAATGACCGAGGGCGGAGTGGGGCTCCATACTAGGAGGCCAAAATATACAAACGCTACGGCGTGACATTGGGCGAGCAGGCGAGGGAGTGGCAGCACTGGAAGTCTGACCCCGAGAGACCAGAGAGGGCCCAAGCATTTGAGTGGTGGGGCAAGCTGCGGGTAGGTAGTGGAGCAGGTGGCCTGTGAGGGTCTAGTAAGTGCCATGCCGGAGTACCTAGCCCAGCAGGTCCGCCGGTATCCCTACAAAGACTGGTCTTCTTGAGGTCCTAGAGCGCCAACTGGTGGTAAACTGACCTGGGGGGTCAGAAAAGTCTGCCCGCGGGGCCCAGGAGGGACGTGTCGCTCCCCCTGAACCCACCTGTCACGCTGCAGTGGCTCCGGTAAAACCAAAAGAGAAGATTCCCAGCCCACCACACTGGTTCAAGTGCAGGGAGCTGGGACACATTCTGACAGCCTGCCCCCTAAACGTCGAACTGATGGACTGCACTTGGCTCAAAGGAGAGAGGTACTGTGTTCTGTCAAATCCCCTGGCTGTCCCAAACACAGGAGTGGTGTTGGTGAATGGGCATTCTGTGATGGCATTGCTTGATTCCAGGAGCAATAGCACCATTGTTGCTCACCGTTATGTTCTACTGCGACAATGGGTTGCCCAGAAAACAGGTGTGACCTGTGTGCACAGGGAGACCAGACTGTATAGGTCCGCAAAGTGCTTTATAACCTGGAAGGGTGACCCTAAACAACTGCTCGTCGCTATCCTGCCCGAGCCCCCCTTCCCGGTTATATTAGGACGTGACTGGTCGGAAAATAAAAGCGGTAGCCAGGAACCCACTCCTAAAACTAAGTTGGGTATGATTATGGACGGACAAGCAGCATCCCAGCTACTCCCAAACCGTGCTCCTCGGCGACCACTGATCACGTGGACAGGCGGGAGCCTTCCACACCTGACCTCAACCTGGAACTGAACCTGGGTGGGGATCCGGAGCAGATAGCTCCGCCCACGGTCCACCACCAAGATCCGTTAACCAGCCTAGATTATCAGTTCCGGTCTGTGCCAGCTTCATTTAAAAGAGAGCAGTGGAACAATGATTCCCTGAAGTTCGCCAGGAATGCCATTGTTTCTGTCAACAGACAAACTCCGGAAACTCCCCCACCACCAGGACCCTACTTTGTTTTAAAAAATGACCTGCTGTATCGAGTAGCAGAACACGAAGGCAGGGTCAGGACGTTGTTGTTAGTCCCAGCTCTTAGGCACCCATCTCGGGGATGAGAAAATGCTAGAGAGAGTGAAACTCTGATTCTATTGGCCCAGAATCAATGAGGAGGTCCGACATTTCTGTCAGTCCTGTCCAGAGTGCAAGCTATGTCAGATACCCAGAAGGGAGTGTGCTCCTCTAGTTCCGATTCCCCTTATTGATATACTCTTTGAGAGGATCAGTGTTAATCTAGTAGTTCCCTTGGAGCCTTCGACGAGGGGCCATAAATACATACTAGTCATGGTCGATTACGCTACTCGATACCCAGAAGCGGTACCCCTGCAAACAGCTAATTCTAAGAATATCGCACAGGAATTAGTAGGGCTTTTTTCCCAAGTGGGTATCCCCAAGGAAGTCCTTACAGACCAGGGTACACCCTTTACTTCAGATACGTTCAGGGAGGTTTCCAAGTTACATCGTATTAAGCATCTCAGAACATCTGTTTATCACCCACAGACAGATGGGTTGGTGGAAAGGTTCAACCAAACCCTCAAACAGATGCTCCGCAAGGTAGTTATAGAGGACGGTAGGAACTGGGACCAGCTACTACCACTGGCACTTTTTGCCTATTGGGAGGTGCCACAAACCTCTACGGGGTTTTCCCCTTTTGAGCTCTTGTATGGATGCCAGCCCCAGGGTATATTGGACATCCTAAAAGAAAGATGGGAAGGAGAGGCACTTCCCTCCACCAATGTATTAGAATATATCGCGCAGTTACGGGATAGATGTGCTCTTTTAGCAGAGGTCGGATTTTAGCCAATGTCGAAAGATCAAGCAGCACAGGCGCAGAACTATAACAGGAATACCTCCCTGTGTGAGTTCCAGCCGGGAGACCGAGAGATGGTGCTCATGCCCACTTCCTACTCTAAATTATTGGCCCATTGGCAAGGCCCTTACGAGGTTAAAGAGAGAAAAGGACTCGTTGATTATTTGGTGAAACAGCCAAACCATCGACCGAGTGAGTGGGTGTATCATGTCAATTTACTAAAGCCGTGGAAGGACAAGGAAGACCACCCTCTCACTGGCCCAGTCCACTCCCTTTTCTCAAAAAGATCGATCCTTAACCTCTGCCACAATTTGAGTCCCCACCAGCGATAGGAGCTGGAAGCTGTGATCCTGTCTGTCCCAGAAGTGGTCAGCGAGTCACCTGGCCGCACCTTGCTGATTCAACACCACATTGTGACGGACCCTGGGGTGGTAGTTAGGGACGCCCCTATCACCTACTGGAGGCAAAACGTGTGGAGGTGGAATTAGAAATCCAGTGGATGTTGGATATGGACATCATCAAGGAAAGTCACGGCCCATGGTCCAGTCCCATTGTCCTTGTTTCTAAGCCTGATGGGTCGTGGAGGTTTTGTAATGACATCCGCTGCCTCAACCAAGTCTCTAAATTCGATGCATACCCCATGCCCCGAGTCGACAAGCTCCTTGAGTGGTTGGGGAGTGCAAACTATTTGACTACTCTTGACATGACGAAGGGGTACAGGCAAATTCCCTTAACAACATCCACAAAAGAGAAGACGGCATTTAGTACCCCTAGCGGACACTGGCAATACAAGGTCCTTCCATTTGGACTGCATGGGGTGCCAGCGACCTTCCAGCATCTGGTAGATAGAGTGCTAAAGCCACACCAGTCCTACTGTGCCGCCTACCTAGATGACGTGGTAATTTTTCTGGCACCTGGGAGGAGCACATACTGCAGGTCTACGCCATCCTCCTGACGCTAGTGAAAGCCAGGCTACGTATCAACCCCAAGAAATGTTTTTTTGGGTTGAACGAGGCCAAATATTTAGGCTACCTAGTGGGGGAAGTACTGGTGAAGCCACAGTGTTCAAAAGTCAAAGCCATCCTTGATTATCCCCGTCCGATAACCAAGAGGCAAGTGCAAGCTTTCTTAGGATTAACGAGTTACTACTGCCAGTTTGTACCTCGGTTTTCTGAGAGAGCCGTCCCGTTGACGAATCTGGCAAAGAAACGGGCCCCTTTCCATGTGATGTGGGATGAACTGACGGAATGGGCATTCAGTGACTTAAAAATGGCCCTTACGTAGGCACCTGTTTTGAAAACTCCTGACTTTTCTCTTCCTTTTATCCTCCAGACCGATGCTTCGGACACAGGTCTAGGTGCCGTGCTAAGCCAAAGCATCGATAGTGTCAAACACCCTGTGATGTACCTAAGCCGGAAACTGTTGGACCGGGAGACAAGATATGCGGTGGTAGAATGGGAGGTTCTGGCGATAAAGTGGGCAGTGACTCAACGGCAGTACTACCTGTTGGGTTGGGAGTTTACCCTGGTGACGGACCATGCTGCCCTTCAGTGGATGGCTGTCCATAAGGAGTCGAACCCCCAGGTCACCAGGTGGTTTTTGGACTTGCAGCTGTATAAGTTCACTGTCATTTATTGGCGGGGTATGTTCCAGGCTAACGCTGACGCTCTCTCTTGGGTTCACGACCTCTCAGTTCGGGTGGCCCGACCAGATGGGTCTGGGCTGGGAGGGGGTCATGTCACGCACGAGCGGATATGGAGCAGCTGAAAGACTCGATGAGTAGCGCAAAATCGCATGTCAGGAGTTAACGTCAGTGTGCTAACCATTCTCTCTTTGTTCCTTCAGGAAAGAGGAAAATCCACCGCCGTGAGTTCATGTC
The DNA here is from genome assembly GCF_900747795.2 of Erpetoichthys calabaricus. NCBI lineage: Eukaryota > Metazoa > Chordata > Cladistia > Polypteriformes > Polypteridae > Erpetoichthys > Erpetoichthys calabaricus. The sequence goes on from NC_041398.2 coordinate 109,580,688, forward strand.
AAAAAAAGTAAACAAAGACGCTTGATCCATACATATGGAAAATAAACTAAATCAAACTTTGCTATGGATACCCAGGTATATCTGAGTCAACAGCAGGCTCAAGGGATGTAAACATTTGTGTCAGGCCTAACAGGAAAAGCAGGGCTGTGCTCAGTTGTTGTTTCCAATGCAAGGTGAGGTTTTTTTCTTTTGTCTCTTACTGGCAACATTATGTGACTGAAAATTAAATAAGCTTATTCTAAAAATAGAAATCATTTTAGGAAAACTGTATTGCAAACAGCCACAATATTCAAAATTAAAATTAGCTTTTTCCCAGAACACTGAAAAATAGAACTGCATGGCCTGTCTTTAAATTTACATATTATTCAAATGAGGAATTGTCAGACTTACAGTGAAACAGCTTTAAGGTTTTTTTTTCTTCTCAACTTGTATTTGAAGATGACTTAGATGTAATAGACAATCTTCTTGCTGAAGATTAAACTGAAAAGTAAGTCTGTTTTTTCACACTTCTCAGTATGCAACTATGGCATCAAAATGCACTGGAATAGACACTTGTCAATTGCTGCTTCATTTCTTTCTCTTTGACATTTTCAGAGTATTTATTTTTGTTTCATATAATGAAAACCATTTGACTAAGAATGTTTAAAAAATCCAATGGTTAATTCTAACCATTGTGCTCTGGAATTTGGAGCTAATTATTATTATTATTATTATTATTATTATTAGGACTAGGATCCATTTTTGAAAGGCAAGGAAGTGGAATTTAAACTACCAATAATCACGTCAAAATGTTTTTCATAGATTTAACATTTTGTTTCTTTGTGTGACAATTTTAAGTTCTGTTCAGTAGAATGTTTCTATAAAGAACCACATAACCCAGTAAACTGCCCTTTTTAAACCTTCATTTTTAAAATTGTGTTCTGAATTGGTATAAAGAAGGAGCTAGACATGCAACAATACAAAATAAGACTTCTGTGATAGTTTTGAATAAATCTTGTCAAACCGTACATTGAAGATGAATCCCTAGACTCTCTTAGTTGGGCCTGGTGATGATGTTCATCAGTAAGCACACATTGTCTGGCTGAATAAAGTAGATTAATTTGGCTCAGTCAGGAGAACCTTCAAAGAGCTTTCGTTTAGGCTTTCCAACCTTAATACAAAGGGTTTGGGTCCAGTGTAATACCAGTCAAGCCACAGTAATGGCTCTGATTTGCGTCTTTTGGACCTTGTTACCATGGATTAGCAGATATAATGTGTAATGCACTGTTGATAGCTGGCTAGATATAGTTGAATTCAGTTCCCTTTGTACGTCATTGACTTCAGGATGCTTTAAAGCTAGGTGTCAAAGTTGGAGTTTGAAATTGTGGATAAGAAGGGCATCACAATGAATTTCGAATTACTGGAAGGAAAAATCTGAGTTTTTTTTTCTGCAAGTATAAAAAGATAATTTAAAGTATTTTAAGGACAGTGGAGTCAGTGCTCAAAATGGGACTTCCTGCAGATGCTATGTTCGAGAGACAACAGCAATCATGTGGGCAATAACAGAGAGGCATAGGGAGACATAATTAGGAGCAATGACCTATATCATCTGAATGATGATAATCTTGTAACACAATGTTGCTGATGTGTTCCTAGTTTCAAAATACCTCATGCAGAAGATCAGATTGACACTTTAAGGCCATGCTGTATGTTTTGCACATTGGGTAAAGAGAAGTGGCAAGCACTATTGATTAACTTCAGCCTGCTAGTGAGCTGGCTTGGACACATGAAGCCTCTACTGCTCAGACCTTAAAAACTCCAAAACAATAGACAATGTAGTGGAACATTTCTAGTGGATACCCTTGTTCAAGATTAAATCATACCTGTTGAAGAGTCATTTCTACATTACCACAGAGTTGAGGAACATGGAGTATAAATAAACATGTTCAAAACCTTAGTAGCAATGCCAGCTACAAAGTGATGTGGCAGAAACTGATTGGTGCTTGTCATAGTAGCTATATTTAGATCTGTTGGTGGACAACAATGACAAGGAAAGATGTCAAATTAAAAAAAAATAGTACTTCCATGCAATGTTAGTAGGAAGGTTTCAGATTTGACTATGATGTTAACAGCTGTATAAGCTAGATGATTAAGTAAAGTTAGGCTGTGGGAAATGACTTCCAGTCAGTCTCAAAGGGGTTCTGCAAATCTGTTCAAAGACTCAGGAAGGGTAAGCACATTGTCCAGCCTGTTCTAAGTAAGGATGGGGAAACATCAACAGGTATCTTTGAAAGGTAGAAAGAGCACTTTGAGCAACTTCTAAATCTGGTAGATATACCAACCTCAGGGGAAGCAGTGCGGGAAATACCTGCTGTTATTGTGTGTACATTGGAACATTCAGCCCAGAAAAGCTTGCTATCCACTTAATTCTTCTAAAATAACATCAAGCAAGGTTTTGAGAGTCCCTAAAGTCCTACTGTCTACAGCACTACTAGGTAGCTTATTCCACGTGTCTATGGTTTTCTGTGTAAAGATAAAAAACCCTAATATTTGTGAGAAATTTACCCTTAACACTAGAATTACCAGAGCCTACGAAAAAACACGTAGATCTGTCCCACCTTAAATCGCTTCACACTTCTCCATCAGCGTCTTTTGTCCTGTAAATGTGTTGATAAGCAGCAAGCAGCCTACTATCACATCCCCCATCACCGCACAGTTTTCTCAGATCAAATCTGTTTACCTGCGTGTCAGTTGCTTGGAGTTGTATAGAGTGAGAAGTCAAGCAAAATGACACCTTTTATAAAAACTATATCGTTGAAGAAGTGTGAAGCGATTTAAGGTAGGACGGATCTACAAGTTTTTTCGTAGGCTCTGGTAATTCTAGTGTTAACAAGTTTCCAACTGTGTCCCTGTGTTCTTGATGATCTCATTTTAAAATAACGGTGTTGATCCACTGTACTAATTCCCTTTATAATTTTAAACACTTCAATCATGTTTCCTCTTAATGTTCTTTGGTGTTAAACTGAAAAGGCTCAGCTCTTATAATCTTTCCTCATAATTCATCGCCTGTAGCCCTAGAATCAGCCTAGTTGCTCTTCTCTGGACTTTTTCTAGCACTGCTATGTCCTTTATGTAACCTGGAGAATAAAACTGCACAGAGTACTCCAGATGAGACCTCACCAGTGCGTTATAAAGCTTCAGCATAACCTCCTTTGACTTGTACTCCATATATGGTGCTATATAACCTAACATTCTGTTAGCCTTCTTAATGGCTTCTGAACACTATCTGGAAATTGATAGCTTAGAGTACACTACAACTCCTAAATCCTTCTCATAAGGTGTACTTTCGATTTTCAGATCTCCCTTTGTATATTCAAACCTAATATTTTTACTTCCTACATGTAATATTTACATTTACTGACATTAAATTTCATTTGCCACAAATCTGCCCAAGCCTGTATGCTGCCCAAGTCCCTTTGTAATGATTCAACTAATTCTAGATTATCTGCCAATCTACCTATCATGGCATCACCTGCAAACTTAACCAACTTATTACTTATATTTCTATCCAAATCTATTATATGTATATTAAAAATAACTGCAGCCATAGCACTTACCCCTGTGGAACACCACTCTTAACGTACGCCAATTCTGTTAGGGTTCCTTGCACCATAACCCTCTGCTTCCTGTGTCTGAGCCAGTTTTGCATCCATCTACAAACATAACCCTGAACTCCCACTTCTTTTAGTTTGATGCCCAACCTCTCATGGGACACCTTATCAAATGCTTTCTGAAAGTCAAGATAAATAATATAATATGCTCCTTACAGAATTCTAGGATGTTGGTAAAACATGACTTCCCTCTTCTGAACTCATGCTGACTGTTCAGTAAAACTCCTGTTCTTGCCATGTGTTGGTCAATCTTATCCTTAATAATTCCTTCCATTAATTTACCTGTGATACACATTAATCTTATTGACCTATAGTTATTTGAATCTTCCCAGTCACCTTTTTTATATAACTGGATAATGTTGGACATTTTCTAGCCCTACAGAATTTCCCCAGTGCACGGTGACTTCCTTAAACATATGCGTCAAGTGTTTATATATGTACTTGATAGGCTCCTTAAAAACTTGAGAGTAAAAATGATCTGGTCCTGGTGATTTGTTTGATTTCAGCCTATTTAATCTAAGCAGTACTACTTCATCTATAATTTCCAAATCACTCAGTACCTCCTTAGTATTCTCTGTTACCGCAGGGAGGTTATCCACTTCCTCACATTTGAAGACCTCAGAAAAATGCAAGTTTAGAGCATTCTATATTTCACTGTCTGTATTTTTAATTCCACTTTACTATTTCTGGTGCATTTTACCTCCTGCTTGACTGTTCTTTTACAACTTAAATACTGAAAGAATCTCTTAGGGTCATCTTTCGCCTTATCTGCTATATTTCTTTCTGTATTTCTGTGGTTGTGGTCATTGTTCTGCTTATAAAACTCCATGGTGGCAAGACCACATAGGTGGACTAGGTTTGGCCAGAAAATACTGAAAGCACTGAAATTTGTAAAGGTGTACACATCTCTTTAGTATTATGTGAAATTGTGCCTGGAGACCAGCATATTGAAGTGGTCATTCCCTTTACTAAAAGATAGCACAAGAAGGTATGTTCCACATGACAGGAGATCACACTCCTCAAACATGCTAGAAACATATATGCTTGGTTTCTGGAATGGAGATGCTGGCTGGCAGTTATACCTCAGATCCAACAGGACTGATGTACATTGTGGCCTGATTATGGGGCAGTGGATCATGGAATCACAGGAGTTTGAAAGTTCTTTCTACACATGTTTTCTGGATTTGCAAAAGGCTTATGAGTGCATACACTGTGATATCTTGTGGGAAATGCTGCATGAGTATAGGGTTTCAGGGCTGTTATTGCATAATGTTCAGTCACATTATTTGCTCAGGGAGAGTTATTGTGACATACCTGATAATAATTCAAAGCCATTTAGAGTGGGCATGTGACTGATAGTGTGCCATGTCTCCTCTCATGTTTGTGATTTTCATAGAGAAGATAACAAGGTTAAATCTAGACTTAAATAGTATCTAGAATGGGAAGTGAAGTGTTTTATTTCTGCTTATTTTAAATGATATCTCAGCAATCCGATCTAATCATGATTTCTGATGCGTAGTAGCTCAGAATTGGGTGTGATATTTCTGGGAAGCCAGCTGGCACCTTCAAATCTGGTCTTCTCTAAGAAAACATGATTTAGATCTTTGCAGGAGAGGGTGGTGAAGCAGCCCCAAGCTGAGAAGTTCAAGTACCTGTTCTTCTTTCTTGTCAAAAAATAAAGGTAAATTTGAGTAGTAGTGTAGTGGAGTAGTGCACTACTAAAGAGTAGTAGTGAAATGGAAAGTAGGTTCTTGGAAAGCTCTTAATTTACTGATTTGTCTGCATCTCCTTACCTAAGGGTCAAACATTCTGGGTAATGCCATGGAACAATGAGATTTTGTGTATAACCGGCCAAATTTAGATTCCTGTGCAATGCAGGGGTAGGAGCTGAACAATGCAAAAGAGTAGAATCACTGCTTTTTTAAATCAAAAGGAACCATATGAAGAGGTTTGGGCATGTAGTGAGAACAAGTTGAAAAGATTATATCTCTTAGTTGGCCTAGGAACACACAAGAATTCCTAGGATAGAAAAGGAGATTACTGCCAGGGTTAAGGTCATCTAGTCTAACCTTCTCTCTCTCATTATTTCCTAGGGCACAAAGTGGAAGCAGACAATAGCCAAATGTGAGATGGACCGCGTTGTTGAAGAACTCCAGGCCCTCGATATCCAGATCCAGAAACTCCTGTCCAGACGGAGACACCTGAGGGATTTGAAGGCTCATCTACTGGAAAAATTCTCCCCGACATCTGAAATCATCACAGCAAATCATGGTTCAGTAACATTGACTCCACGCCGTGGTGCTCACTTTCAAGGCCAAGTGAATTTTACCCCTGCACCTCATTGTCGGAGCGATGACGTCAACAATGAGAAAGTCGGCCTGTTTCAACTATGCAGACGGGGGTTTAAGGCTAGATCGCCTCCATCAGCACAGGCAAGCATCTCCACCCAGAATCGGTTCGGCCCTCTCTGCTGCCCCAGTTTGCCTTCAACCCCAGGTCATATATTTGTGATTGGAGATTCAATCCTACGAGACCTAAACATCTCATGCCCTAATCAGAAATCTTTTGTCTCTTGTTTTCCGAGTGCTCGTGTTTGACATGTTATGAGAAGAGCACCGACAGTCTTCAAGAGGCACAAGAACAGGGCAGTTGGATCCATTGTAACAAACGCCGGGGTAAAAGACGTGAGATACCCACAGTCAGAGATTCTCAAGGCAGACTTCAGAGCACTCATTAAAGCCACGAAAGAGAGGGCCCCGGCTGCAAGAATCTTCATTTCAGGTCCCTTACCTCTGGTTAGAAGATCAAACAAGTATTACAGTCATCTGCTGGCATTAAACATCTGTTTGAAAGGTTTCTGTGAGGGACAAAACATTGGGTTCGTAGACAACTGGGACCTCTTCTGGGAGAGGCCTCGTTTCTTCAAGCGGGATGGTCTGCATCATAATAGATTAGGCGCCCGGGTCCTCTCCGAAAACATCTGTATGGTAATTCATCTTTCTTGACTCTCTATTATTACTCTTATCCCTTTCTATAATGCTTTGTTAGGACATGATAATTCTGTAGCAAAATCTTCCCCAAAAGTGCACTGCATTAATACTCTAATAACTAACCTCAATGCATGTAAAAAATCAAGACAGTGCGGCATAAATACTAATGATTTAATTACAATTGCACCTCTAGATGAACAATGAATTAAAACTGTAAAATCAGACTATAGATTAAATAAAAAATACGCACAGAGCTGCGCTAATATGAATAACTTAATTTCTATCTCAAATACCCATAACACTCCAACAATTCAACTCTGCTCTTCCGAGACATTAAATATGACTTTATTAAATGTTAGAGTATTAACCAACAAGATGTTTTCCATCAACGATCTTATTAGTGACAGGAAAATCGATTTTATTGCATTACGTGAAACATGGCTTAGCTCTAATGGTGCGGCTCTTTTAATCAAATCTACGCCTCCGAATTACAGCTTTGCTCATGCGGATTGCCAAAGTAAGAAAGGCAGCGGTTTAGCAAACATTTACTCGAGCCGTTAAAGTGTAAAAATGTTGGCTTTGGTAAATTCAAGTCCTTTGAGTATCTTGCCATTGTTATTCATGGAGTTTCTCAGTCTCTAGTATTGTTCGTGTATAGACCTCCTAAATACAATGCGTTTTTCTTTGAGGAATTCTCAGACTTGGTGTCAATTGTAATTGCGAACTATAACACGTTCTTAATAGTTGGTGACTTTAATATTCATATCGATAATCAGTGTAACCCGAAAGTAAAAGAATTCATGAACCTCCTGGATTCTTTTGATTTGAGCCAGCACGTTAATCAGCCAACACACAAAGCAGGGCATACATTGGACCTTTAGTAATTACTAAAGGACTAAAAGTTGATGTGAAGCAAATCATTGATACTGGTTTATCAGACCATTTTCTCTTACTATTTAATATAGAAATAATGATAGAAAAAATTCATGAGAAGCATATTGTTAAAAAACGCTTCTTTGATTCATCAGCAGCTTCAAAGTTTACAAACATTCTAAGGAAACAGTCCATTTGTAGTGCTAACTACAATAGCGAGGATAATGTAAATAGTAAGGTGGAAAATGGTAATATTAAAATGAGAAATACTTGGCATTGAAAAGACATTTAAAAAATCGTGTAGAACTATTGTACCATGGAAGATTCAAAGAGTGTCTGATCTAAAGAGAACATGCCAGAGAGCTAAGTGTAAATGGAGAAAAACTAAACTGATTACCCACTATAAGATATTGAAGGCTAAAATAACAGAATACAACAACATAGTCCGTCTTGTGAGGCGGTGTTATTTCTCTAGAATTATAAATAACAATGCTAGTAATTCCAGAGTCTTATTCTCTACAATTGATCATCTGCTAAACCCAGGTCATTCAATGGAATGCCTCCAAAAAACTTCTAGTGAAACTTGTGAGGCTTTTGCTGTATTATATAATCACAAAATTAATGATATTAGAAATAATATAGTACATCTCCCCAATACTGATCCTCTTAAACCCTGGTTCTCCATTTTAAACAAATTAAATTCTTTCACCAGGATAGATATACCTGATATATATAAAATAATTTCTCAATTGAGACCTTCCACCTGTGTCCTTGACCCAATACCAACAAGTTTTTTCAAAGAAGTATCTGGCATGCTAATTGATAGTACTGTTGACATAGTAAACTCATCATCAGATACAGGTGTTTCTGAGTAGATGAGTGGTAATTTTCTCAAATTAAATAAGGAGAAAGAAATTTTAGTGATTGGCAAAAATGGATATAATGAGGGTATTAGAAATAAACTTGATCCATTAGGATTAAAAGTCAAGACAGAGGTAAAAAATTTAGGGGAAACTTTTGACTCAGACCTGTTAAATCAAATATTAATCAGATTACTAGGAGAGGATTTTTTTACTTAAGAAATATAGCAAAAGTTAAACCTCTTATAACATTGCAAGATGCTGAGAAATTAGTTCACGCTTTTATTGTCAGTCGGCTAGATTACTGTAACGCACTCCTCTCAGGACTACCCAAAAAAGATATCAATCGATTGCAACTAGTGCAGAATGCAGCTGCTAGAATCTTAACTAGGAAAAGAAAATCCGAACACATTTCTCCAGTTTTGATGTCGCTACATTGGTTACCTGTGTCATTTAGAATTGACTTTAAAATATTGCTTATGGTTTACAAAGCCTTAAATAATCTCACTCCACCCTATAATTCAGAATGTCTCTCATTTTACACTCCAAATCGTAACCTTAGATCTTCAAATGAGTGTCTGCTTATAATTCCAAGAGCAAGACTTAACACTAGAATTACCAGAGCCTATGAAAAAACTCGTAGTACCGTCCCACCTTAAATCGCTTCTTAAATCCGTTCGCATCTCTCCGCCATCGTCTTTTGTCTTCTAAATGTGCAGATAAAGACAAGCTGCAAGCAGCCGGCTATTCCATCCCCCCACCGACTTAGAACGTGCATGAACTTCTCCCAGCTCATGCCTTGATTGATTATCTGGGAGTGAAGTGGAGTTTTAGAGTGGAAATAATAGATCGTTATTTGGAACGCACGCATTTCATGTGTGTTGCATTCCTACAGAAACGTTTTTCATATTCTAGTAGTAAATGACAAAATGTAGGCATAAACTATATAATGTATGAAGCCTGAAGTCCCAATATCAAAGAAACACTTTCACAAAAGGTACAAATATAACAGAACAAGTGCGCTTTTATTCAAACATATAACTGCAGAAAAAAAAGCCGCCTTAGTGTGCGACATTGACATTCACTTACTATGAGTGTTGCCGTGGCGCAACAGTATCAGTTGCTGACTGGGAATCAAAAGGTCACGAGTTCGATCCTGCACGACTCCCTTTTGGGAAGTGAACTGCTCTTATTTTTACTATTTTAAAATAAAAAGATACATTTGATTTCAGTCTGTAACAGCCGGTGTAATTTATGATATTTGTAAAAGTTAGCTTTGTTTTTGTTTTTTCACTTTTCATTCTCTCAGTCGCGTTCAGGATTCTTCCCTACCCCATCTGACACTGCTGTTTTCACATAAAGATGCGGTATAGCTCTGCAGTGTATCACAATACATACTACCGCCAAGCCATTTTAACATGGCTTACTCATAGCTTCATTTTAGTTTAATCCTGATATTCTGTATATGCATTTAATTATCATTATCATTCATGGTAGCTCTGAAATCCATATTAACCCCTACTTTATCTGCTATTCTTTTTCTGGTTTTCTGTGGTGGCGATCTGCGCCACCACCACCACCTGATCAAAGCACCGTCATGTCCCTACATTGATGGATTAAAGGCCATAAGTCCACATGACCATCATCATCAAGTTCTTCCATGTGAAGCCTAATACCATGAGGACTGATTGAGGTCATTTATGTTAGGTAGAATGCCTAGAGGGGGCTGGGTGGTCTCATGGCCTCGGAACCCCTGCAGGTTTTTTTTTTTTTTTTCTCCTGCCATCTGGAGTCTTTTTTTTTTTGTTTTTTCTATCCTCCCTGGCCATCAGACCTTACTTTTATTCTATGTTAATTAGTATTGCCTAATTTTATTTTTTATATTTTGTCTTTTTTCTCTTTCTTCATCCTGTAAAGCACTTTGAGCTACATCATTTGTATAAAAAAGTGCTATAGAAATAAATACTGTTGTTATTGTTGTAGTCTATTCAAGTCTGGCTGTTGAGATGAGATGTAAGGAGATGAGCTCTTTGCAGAACATGTCCGCGGAACTCTTGGAGGTGAACTGTGTAAAATATACATCTTGCGATAATAGTTGTTCTGTTTATTCTTTTTAAACTTTTTATTCAGCATTTGCTATCGATAGTGTCCGTTCAGATAAAACTAAATAGCACAAGAATATTTGAGATTGTAAAGCTCCTGAATGGTAAGATGTAAGGTAGTAAAACTTGAAAAAATATTTCACTCATAAAGTCTTCTGAGCACCATAAACACTGCTGTTAGAAACAAAAGCAAAGTGCTGAAAAAGACAATTTTTCCTTGTGAATTTTTGAAATGAAATAGTTGGCTTGTCAACTTAATGTCTATGTGTAGCCACTGGAGCTATAGGCTTAGAGTGCGATCAAAATTTGGTGATGATCAGTCACTTTGTTTTTGTAAGCTGCAACACTGTTTAGCATGTAAGTAGAAACAAAATATTATAAATAAAAATACAAGCATCAAAGCAGACAATATATGCAAAATCCTTTGAGTTAAAATGCAAAGGGAGATGTATAATAAATCAGTATACTCTAGTATAGTATTAAAAATTTTGTTAACTATTTATCATTTTTGTTGCTGAACTATGGCAAAGCAATAGAAATTTTATGTTATTTCCATTTACCTATACTGTTTTATTTAAGGCAAGAGAGAAATATACATCTTTAAATATAGCAGAAACAAAAAACTGCAGCATAACCATAGAAACACAATAATAACTGCATTAAATCAAGCAGTAAAGGTTTGTTGTTGCATTATAAATGTAAAGCTATACTAAAAGCTGAATCCTACGGAATATTAAAAAAATGGATATTTGACCATTTTTGACACTAGTGAAAATATAATCAACAAAAACAACCATTTAACAACATATAAAACAAATGTGGAGGTAATATTTTAAACAACTAGGCAATTCCAAATCCACAAGTGGACTGTAATAGCACCTCATCTCCGATTTCATTTTATACACCTCATATATATATTCCATATCTACGATAGGAGAATTTCAGAAAAGAGAGGGAAGTGAATCCTAGGAGACTAAGAAAAAAGATGAAAACTAATCTGAAGCCAATAGTTAAAACAGCCATAACTAAAATGATGAACTAAAAACATAAAAATATTAAATAATAAAACACCATATAGTATTCCACCAGCAGCTGTAGCAAAAAAGGCTATGCCTGCCTTTGCCAAACTCTCTCCTTGTGTAGCACTGCCAGATCTTGCTAGTAAATAAAGCCTGGATTAATACTCCCACAAGCCCCTGGGTGACCTAGCTCTTTAATAGAGATTTGATCATAGTTTTAGCAATGAAGAGCAGTATTTCCTAAACTTGCGTTCAGTACATGGCACGTGGAGACTCAATTGTTACATTGTGCTGCTTTGATTGATATAAAGGCCCCTTACTGTCAAAGGACCCTGCGCACACATCCAGAACGCCCTGATGGTAGATCTGATCCTAAAGTAGATGAACATCCAGTTTAATTCAATCCAGTTCTATTTATTGTCATTATACCTTACAATACAATGGAAGGCTTTGTTGCTATTCCTACAGATAAAAAAAAAATTTGCGGCAATACACTACATGGTAGATTAACACAGAAGACACCAAATAGACGGAGGAATTATTTGTCATAAATGTACAGTAAGTGATTCACTTTAGTCTGCACACCTGATTTAACTTGAACAATTAAAAATAAATAGGATATATAATAATATATAACCATTTAAATTAAATTTAATTAAATAAGTTGTGTGATTGCTTTTTCTAAATATGCTAAAAGAGCAATTCCCAAATATAGTTTGCTTTACTATTGACAGAATTATTAAAGCTTTTGCATTTTGTTTATAGAGATAGATTACTTCTTCTAAACATTTTTCTCATATTTTAGTGTGTTATTTCTTTCAGTATGTCTGTTATTAACATAACTATTCCTCATTGGTGAGCAAAGGGAAGTGAACGATTGTGAAACAGCTGCTCCTGTTTATCGGTATAATGTTATACGTTAATTACTATCTGGAAAGGAAAGGATTTAAAGCCATTTATGGCAGTATTTTATTTGTAATGTATATCACTTGTTTTTTTTGTAATACTAAGGAGATATGGGAAGGCTAAAAGGACTTGGTTTGGCTTGGTCCTACCAAACATCAAATTGTAATTCAGTCTGAAAACTATTAGAGTAGTGTTTGTGTATTATCACATTCAACCCAATGTAAGTTGCATTTTGGACTTTATTACAAATTAACAAGAAAATTAATTCTTATTATTAATAGGAAATGAATAAAGATCATAAAAGTAGTGTTTGTACTATGACAGTGTTTCCCAAACTTGGTTTTAGAGCTGCTTTTAAACACTTTCCTATACCAGTATGAATTAATGTTCTGCATTATTTTTACTTTATTGTGTTTGCTGACACTTTTATCCAAGGCAGTTTACAAGCTAGGTCAAATAGCATCACAACCGTTACAGATATTTTTGACAGTTGGAGCATGTGCAGGTAGAATGATTTGATTGGAACCACACAACAAGACAGAGGTTGAAATTGAACTGGCAGCCTGGTGGTTTAAGGTCTGGTGCCACTACACTACTCGGCCTGTTAGTATTTACTTATTGTTTGGTTTATGCAAGCTGCTAAAAAGAAAAATTTAACATTGAAAAAATATACTATAAATTCAAAAGTATAATGAGCCAGACCCAATATAATTGTCTTTGTTTGTTTTTATTTATTAGGCTAAACAGATTAACATACACATTTTAAATGTATCAGTGTTACTTAACAAGGATGAAAGTTTGAGCTTATTGTTTATGATTAAATTTACAATGCCTAATTTTTAATCTATAAACATTTTTTGAGAGGCAGTATTTTCTTTCAAACATTCAGAATTTTATTATCCAAAAGTCATTTCCTTTAAGTTAAACTAAATACATTTTCACACATAGATGAAGATAAATAAACCTTTTGACTGAATATGCAAATTTAACATACATTTCAAAATATTTAATTGTAAGTCAACCACATAATGTATGTGATTTGCACAGACCATAATAATTTATGCATTACAGAATCATTTGTACATTAAATTCATTGGTTAATTAAAACAACAAAAAGATGAAGAATTTATATCTGATCATCTAATTATATTGTCTTTCTTTATGCAGTAAAATAATTTGTAACAAAAAATAAAAAAAAAACATAGATAAGAATCTTTTTGGAAACTGTTGTCATACATGACATTCATCCATTTATCAATTTTCTAACCCATATATCCAGTTCAGGGATACAGTATAAGGAGGTGATGCTTATCAAGAATAATATGAATATGCTGTATTAAATTGCATAAACTAAATCTAAAGGTTACTTATGGATTTTTTTAAAAACTTTTTGTGCTTGCATTATGTACATATTGTGTACACACACACACACACATATATATATATATATATATATATGTATATTATATATATATATATATATATATATATATATATATATATATATATATATATATATATATATACACACACACACAGTACATATATACATATTTTACAAACCTGTAGTTGTCAAGCTAAAACCATATCTGTATAGCCAGTCCACAGCCCCCCCCCCCCCAACGTGGTTTAGTATAAGTACTGCGTGTTTAAAGTCTTTTCAAAGCTTTGCCAACATTGACACCTAGTGGTAATTTGTGTATAACAGCATTTCATACAATCAGGTACAGAATAAATTTGTCTTTTACTTCTGCCTTAAATATTAAGCAGTAATAGTTTTTGTCTGTGCATATTAATAAAATCATATTTTAAAGTAACTGAATCTTCTGTTTTTTATTTCTTTATAGTGATTCTAGTAGAAAAACAATAGCCTTTGTTCTAAAGAAATAGTATTTTATTGTGCTGTTTCTATAGATTGAATTTCTGAGGTGGCAATGATAGAATAGCCTTTCTCGAGATTTCTTGCAATTTTTTTTGTTCCTACAAGGTTTTTTCTTAGTGTTTTTTCTTGTCTTATTAGGGGAGTCGAGGCTTGGGGGCGCTGTCAGAAAATTAGGCCTGTTGAAGGCCATTGAGGCATTTCTTTTGTGATTTTGGGCTCTATAAATATTATTGTTGTTGTATTCAAATACAATGTTGGTTTTTTTTAGACCTGTTGAATTCATTTTAGTACTGTTGAAGGCCAAGAATTTTCACTCGCACAATCGAGTACAAGAAGGACCCATCTATACTACATTTTAACATAAATCTTCACTCACTTGTAAACAGACAGTTTATAATTCATAATTAACATGTATATCTTTGGGATGTGGAAGGAAAACAGTGAGATAATGTATTAATTCCACACAGACAGGCACCAGGCTCCAAATTCAAATATAGTCTCCTCAAGCTCTGAGACAGCAATACTTAATACTATGCTACGAAGGAAACAGAATTCCAGTCTACATCAATGAAATTCTACACAAGTTCAAGGTTATGTGTAAAGTTCAAGGTTATGTGTAATTTTCTGTATTCTAACAGTACTCTAAAAATCCATTAATTATATTGGTTTGTACAACAAAAAAGGGTAAAAGGTTTTTCTTCATGTGATTTCACTTCTTTGGCCTTTGGGGTAGTGAGGGTGTCCCTATCATACATAAATAAGTTAGTGAACAGTGTAAAGTTTGGTCCCCTATGCTACAATTCCCAGTGGGCATTATAGTACCAAGTGGGAAAGTAAAAGTAACCATGCTCCATAGAATAAAAAGAGAATAAAAAGTAGAAATAGCTGTACTGCATACTGTTGAGTATCAGCTGACTTCAAACACTGCTGGTACTCAAAAAAATATCCTGGTACTCCAAATATCAAAATGTAACACTGGCCTACTTCAAGCAATAATTACTCAGTTGCAGAATAGCTATGTGGAAGGAAACCAGATCTGACAGAACTTGAATCTTATGCAAGGCATTAAATGTACATGTGCACTTGCATACTTCGTCATTTTAGAAATGTCAATAAATCTAATATTTAGAGTATTGTAGAAAATTATAGCTCTCAAAAAATTCCAAAAGAAACTCCTTCACTAACAGACACTAATTATTCCTCTACATCTATCTTTCTCAATGCCCACCTCACCACCTATTTCAGCACTCTGTCAAAAAGCTTCCAAATCTGCAAATGCATACTGCATCATTATACCATTCGTTCTTCTCATTCAGCAACTTCTCCATGTACTTCTTCCAGGTCAGTCAATCACAATGTTCCGTTCAGTGGTTTATTTTACAAGCAATTCACATCTACTACAACCTGTGTTTCTTTTGCCAACTTCAGACAATAATTAGTTAGCTGCAGAATAGCTATGTGGAAGGAAAGGTTTTGCCTGAAGAAGGGGCCTGAGTTGCCTCAAAAGCTTGCATATTGAAATATTTTTAGTTAGCTAATAAAAGGTGTCATTTTGCTTGACTTCTCACTACAACCATAACATCGTACAACACCCTAGTAGTATTACCCACCAATGTAACCAAACTCATACACTCTTCTTTAAAATTGCAGACCTCCACCCTTAGCACATATTTCCTCTTACTTTTCTTCATACCTATGAAAAAAAGAATCACCAAACTCCAGAATCCTCTCGTCCTCAAAATTCCAGGTTCTAAAATGAAATCTTTTATAGACTCCTTTATAAACATTATCACTTTCTCCAACATTTTTTAGACACAAGTACGCCAGCTCCATCATTGCCGTCACTGTTCCCCTACCAGAAAATATCAACCTTCCACTACTTCGACTAAGCATTCTTGCACCTTTACCTTTCCCTTTCCTATACAGAGCAATTCCATCACCTCACTCAGTTTTCAGGTCATTCTCCCAACATTCCAGGTTGTTATTCTTACACTGCCTTCTTTACACCTCTTACTTACAACCTCATTTTCATCTCCTTTAGCCACCAAACTAGTTTCCGCACAGTGTGAGGTCTTAGACCATCATAAATTGTGGTTTCCCTGTCTGTGCTTCAGCTGGGTTCCCCAACTTTCTGTTTGATGTGGGCAAGTGGGGTACCCCCACTGGGTACCATGAGCTGTATCCTGCCCATGCTTTGCAACTCCCTTTTTTGTATCTCATCATCAAAGGAGTATTGGCCCAAAATGATTTAAGGATGGATGCCCTTCTTGACAGCAACTTTATTTAGATGCCTTTTACAAAATACAAGAGTGACAGTTACTTAAAGTCACAGGGGAAAAAGAAAATAAGTACTATAATAACTCAGTAAAAATACAAGTTTTAGCTTATTTTAGCATTTAGTTGCCCTCCCTACATATCCAAATGTCCACCCCAGGATGACGTCTCAGTAATACTTTATTTATGACACTGATGCCTATTAAAGTACATTTGATACCATGACCAAGTATTGTAAATAGCAAGCAAAAACAAAAGTATTGATTATTTCAAGTAGATTGTTACTTAAGGTGTTCAGTATTCATTTTATTCATTATAATGTACAGCTATCATTTTTATTGCAGCAATTGCAATCTGATGGCCAGGCTCTTATTGATAATATATTAGAATTTTAAAACCTTTTAAAAATATCTCTAACTAGTATGAGTACCCAGTGTCTTGAATAAAGTACAAGGTTGGTCACTAAACCAGAAATTCACTGGCTTAACCAACCATGTAGAACAGCATTGCATACCTGTGTCAAGTCTTAAAAATCCCTTCTAGGGGCACTTCCCAATGATATCACTGACACTATCCTGAAGTTCAATACTGGAACTGGTTTGATTATCCAAAAGCCAGGATAAATATTTGGAAATATAGGTAACAAGTGATTTTTTAATATCCTATAAAAGGATCCATTTATGCATAGCTGCATATGGAAATTGTCAGTGATACTGTTGCAAAGGTAAATTGGCCTTTCTGCGTCACCTGAAAATGTTTGTGGCAATGCTTCATCAACTCCATATGACTGTGCATCACATGGATTAAAGTGCAATCTTTAGTGATTACACATTTAGAGATTACAGAACCGTGATATGGTTGTAATTCACAGGTAGTAGGAATGAACGGAGTTGAGAAATATTCTGCTCCATCTTTAGTACACCTTCAGTTGCATCCTGTGACTAGTGCAGACCATCCTTGTCTATCACGTCTCCAAAGTAAGAGAGCTCTCTTTTAAAGAATTCATAGTATTTCCATACTCATGCAGCCTTAACAGGTCAAACTGTAAGTTATTTAAATATTTCTCATCATCTTTTCTTGTAACAATTTTGTTATTGAAATAACACAGCGTGTTCCATTCAGATTTTATTCCAGAGTCATTTAAAAAATGATCTCATAGTTCTGGATGCAGTAAACAATTATAGTTAAAATTCTTCAAAAGAAAAAATACACACAAAAGCAAACATATTTTTCCATTGAAGCAAGACATTGCCAAACAGAAAATCTGCTTAAGTAAGAAGCTAATGTACAAGAATGAATCTGCTACTAATTATGACACTGGTTACACCAAAACTTTTACTTGGGTGAGAACATCAGAAATAACATTATTTATCTCATTCCACTACACTATAAAAAGATTTCATAAATAAATTCTTATCATTGTATTGCCTGAAAAAAAGAGTCCAAATAAACAAAGAGGCAAGGTAATCTTATATTTTCTTAAAAATAAAGCTTGTTTGTACATAATCCACTTCCTGAAGAAAAACTTTAAAATGAAGAAAAAACTTTAGGTCTTTCTAACTTACTTGGTATAAGTTGTGCTAAATATATATGCTGGGTTGCCTAGCAACCATTGCATCTAGGAGATCAAGGTAGCAAAAAATGAAATTGAAGGACAACAGTTCATTGGATCCTTTTCAGCTCGGATTTCACTTCAATAAAGGCTGCATGCCTTATTGGTTCTCTTTGAGGAAAGGTTGTCAGTTATCTGCAGTAGTAGACCTGCTTTTTTGTACTTAATTACATTTATGTAATAAGGAGAAAATCATATTAATATTATCTAAGGAAAACTAAAAGTTTATACCTGGTATTTATTAGAAGTAAATTTAGTGCAGTCTGATAAATTTTATACATAGTCATAGTTATCTTCCTCTTTGAATTGAACTAACTGTATTATTACCTTTTATTTCAGACAAAATTATTATTTTAAAAGAAATTGATTAAATGACTTATAAGACTCTAATAATATTCCTAGGAAATACAGATAAAACTCGGCTAATGTGTAAAAAGAAGATAACATCAAAATGACGAAAGTTTAGTTTCAGATTCAGATTGGCTCTCTCTTAATGTTTTCATGGTCTGGTCCGAGAGGCAGAAATAGAAAGGGTGGAGCATTTGTCAGCTCAGGAGAAAGTGACATCACAGTCACAGGAATCAGATCACTTTAGCAAACACAAACACAGCAAGCACACAGAGATGTTGACATCACACTGCACAAGCTCCCTTCTTCTAATTGAAAGAAGAGATTGCCTTCCTCAGAGAGAACACAGAAAGTGAGCACCCGGCCAGGTCAGCGGCTGGTTTTAATTGTTCCCTGTATCAACTAATGGGCGACAGATGTGTTACACAGGAAGCTGTTGCACCAGCAGCGGACAACCACTACCTATCTGTGTTAATCGAGTATACAGTAATCCCTCACCTATCGCGGGGGTTACGTTCCAGAGCCCCCCGCGATAGGTGAAAATCCGTGAAGTAGCGACCTATATTTATTTTATTATTTATACATATTTTAAGGCTTTATAAACCCTTCCCACACTCTTATAAACCTTTCTCACTCTCTTGTTAACCTTTCCCACACTCTTACAAACACTTCCTATGCTCTTAAACACTTTCTACATTCTTAAACACCGCAGACCAACACTGCACACTGCACGCAGCGATCAGACGTCAATGTGTCGGCACTCGCTTTGTGAAGGGGGGCAGCTGAACTCACGCTGAGCAGAAATGGACTTTGTGCTGCTTCTGCCAAAATGCCTGCTTGTCGCTCTGCGCGTTCGGAAGGAGGAGGAGTGTGTGTGTGCGTGTGTGAGGGCTGAACGCACGTTCGCTCAAACCCCCCTCCCCGGAGGCGCAGTTCGCATTGTCAAGGGGGTGGGGAGCTGAATGAACGCTTAGGAGAAGTGGACTTTGTGCTGGCTTTGTGCTGCTTGTCGCTCTGCCTGTCAATAATTTAAAAGCCTGTACATCACCAATTTTCCTGTCTCACTGTCTTGTCTTGCGTGAAGTTAAAATGTTTTATAATAGTGAGATGTTACTCATATCCTTAGCCCGACATCCACATATCATATGTGTTAACAAAGTGTGTTTTATAAGTTTACATGTGTTTAAAGCATGTGGGATGGGTATTTTAAGGCTTAAACTATAAAAATGTTTATTTATATGGTCTTTCTATATCGCGGATTTTCTCCTGTTGCTGATGGGTCTGGAACATAACTTCCACGATAGGCGGGCAATCACTTGTATTTAAAAACCCGTGAAGTCGTGAATCCGCGAAAAGTGAACCGCGAAGTAGTGAGGGATTACTGTATATATATATATATATAGTGGAAATTATACCAAAAAAAGAAGAAACTCCTGCGGACAAAGTATAAAAATAAATGATCAAAAGTCCAGATAGGTAACATTTGACAAAGTTTATAGAACATTATTATGGGTATTATGGGAACAGGAAACGGTTGGCAGGAGGTGACGCTAAAAGCAGGAGACCGAAACAACGTAGTTTAGATGAAACCGGAAGTGAAGTCATTTGAGAGGGCCGGAAGTGACGTGATCTCGTATTGCCGGAAGTGATGTCATGGCGGCCATTTTGAAACCCGGAAGTGGAGCTATTTTTCCTTGGTTTTTCTGTGGAGAGAAGAGGTTCTGCTAAGTACCACGTGACAACCCTTCATCTCGTGATATTTCACTCACCTCTAGAAGAAGGGATCCAGGAGGTAGGTACCGCTGTCAGGGATTGTTTGCCCTGGGGGAGTTTGAGGAGTGTTTTAGGTGCCTACTGGCCACGGGGAAACCTTATGGAGGCGTGCTGCTGGCTGAGGGTTGCTGATTCCAAAGATGGTGGCAGGATAGCATCCGAGGAGGACGGGAGCCCATTGTCGCTACGAGAGCTGAAGCTGGCAGCTGAGCGCCTGGAGGCGTATCCCAAGGGGAGGATGTCTTTGTTGAGGAGAGCGGTCAAATACCGGAAATTAGGGTTGGATGAGGTGTGTCACATGCCCGCTGAGGATTGGCTGAAGGCAGGACGTATGAATGTCCAGCTCCAGCTGTTGGAGAACCCGATGGACCATGTGGAAAAGCTCCGAGGCTCACAGCTGGCAGGTAAGGACCGAGGATTGGTAAGTCCGCCGCCTGCTGTTAATTTGTGTTTGGTTGCCGCTGTGCGTGAGCTGGAGGAGGCCCTTCAGCCCGTGCAGCCGTTTCTATAGTGGATATGCGTCCTCTGGGAGATGATTGAAAGTCTGGGGGAGAAGGTGATTGCGCCTGTAAAAGCTCTGCGGGAGCAGTTGGAGCAATGCGTTACTGGATTCTCCAGCCGGAGGGATGCAGTGGCACAGGTAAGAGTTACCGGCACAGTAGATGAAAGAGGATGTCCCTGTGAATTGAGCCAGGATATTGCTGAACAGACCCGAGTAACAGAGCATCTGACAGTAGACCAGGGATTGTGGACCGAGCGGGCTTTCCTACTGGAAACATCAGGGCTGTGGTGAAGGGGCCGGCTGCAGAGTATCGGCACCCAAACTGCCTCGGACTTAAAGGGAGCCGCGGCCACGTCATGGTCGAAAGGAGTGCAAACTGCACTGGGTTTCCCTTTGTTCCATAGGGAGATCCAAGCGGTGGTGGCACCCCAAAAGAAAGGGAGCTCCCGTGGAAGAAAACAAGGGTCTCCCGACAAGGTGAAACATGAGCGTGCGAGATCACGTGGTTGGATTGGTGCCTCTCCGTGGAGACAGAGAGAGGCTCCAAACCCGGCTGTGAACGTGGCGGAGCGGACATACCCCGTCCGCTGCTTTACCTTGAGGGCACTAGTTAGGGTAAGGCGCCAGTTGTTATGAGTGCCACGGGACTAACCACACATGCGGACGTTGTCCGCTTTGAGTTGCGGAGGACGCCCGGGAGTGGCATCGTGACAGCGTCTCCGCACCTCTCTGTTCCTTTACCGGGAAAACCTGTGGGCTCCAATGCGCCAACCCCCGTGAAAGAAAGGAACCAGCCCTCGTGGGATTGGCTGTTTTGTCCTACGGTCTTCAGCTAGAGGAGGGGCAGTGTGACAGATGTCCAGGGACCTTGCCCCACTGGGATGCCGGAACTACGGGAGTACTGAAAGAAGGGCAGTGTTTTCCCTGGGCCACAAGGGGGCAGCGCTCCTGGGTTGTACGGGGGCCACTGAGATGGGGGATCCAACCTTATGTGTGTTGTCATGTCTGCCAGTCTAATCTATGACTTGTTTCCTAAGGGACATTAATTTTTGTTGAAAAAAATCACCCCCTTGTATAATCATGTATCAGTAGGTGACTCATATGTCCACTCTACCTTGTAATACTAGGGAGAATCTGATCACAGTGCAACAACGAGAAGAATGAATCACTCCAGAAAAAACACTGGGCCTGATCATAGATGGGGAAAAATCCCTCTGAAGTTGTCTTAATCCTGTGTTCCCAACCAATTACACAAGGGGATGTGGCTAATTGGTACGTCATAGGTGGTGGGGTGTCGACTCATTCTGACGCCTCTACAGAGATGGAAGTCAAGATGTCACTGACCATCACCATGCCTTGAGGTCACTGCTGATCCCATAAATAATTTACATTTCAGTTTCTGCAAACTCTGGTGATCTTTAAAAGAGCAATGGAACAATGATTGCTTAAAGTTTGCCAAAAATTTGGTTTTCTGGTTGCTGACCAATGCACCTCTTATTCCATGCCACTTGGTCCTCACTTTGTGTTAAATAATGATTTATTATATTGAGTAACGGAAGATGAGGGTGAGGTGAGGACGCAGCTGCTGATTCCCTGCACCTACCAATGGCAGGTCTGTGAACTGGTTCATGCCCACCTTCTAGGAGCCCAATTATGAGCTGAGAAGGCATTAGAGTGGATTAAACTCCATTTTTTTTGGCTTGGAGGTCCACTGCTTTTGTGCATCCTGTCCAGAGTGTCGGTTGCAGCAGATTCCTCAGAAGGATCATGCTCCTGTAATTCCCATGCTGCTCACTGAGCCCTCTACCCACAGCCATAAATATATACTCATGCTGGTGGATTATGCTACACAATACCCTGAGGCAATCCCCTTGAGAACTGCCAATTCTAAGAATATCACATAGGAACTAGTAGGAGTCTTTGCGTGTGTTTGTATCCTTTGTATCCCCGAGGAAGTCTTAAAAGACCAGAGAACACCCTACATTTCAGAGACATTTAGCGAGGTTGCCAAATTACACCAAATCAAGCACTTAAAGACCTCAGTGTATCATCCTCAAATTGATAGTCTAGTGGAGTGGTTCAATCAGACATTCAAACAAATGCTTCTAAAGGTGGTCAGCGAGGATGGGAGGAACTGGGATCAGGTACTCCCCCTTGTTATATTTGATTACAGTGAGGTTCCACAAGCCTCTACAGGGTTCTTCCCTTTTGAGTTGTTATATGGACAACAACTCCAGTGATTGTTGGATATTCTAAAAGAAGGTTAGGAAGATGAGGCACTCCCTTCCACAAATTCTGGATATATCACACAATTACGCAACAGATTTGCTATGATTCAACCTAAATTAAAGGAAAATTTGGAGCATGCTCAATCCGCACAGGCCCACTGTTAATATGAATTCCATCCTGGAGATTGTGTCGTGGTGCTCATTCCTACTTCCCATTCTAAATTATTGGCCCATTGGCAGGGCTCTTATGAAATCAAAGAAGGAAAGGGAGTGGTTGATTATTTGGTGAAACAACTGAATTGTCAACCTCTCAAACTGGTTTACCATGTCAAGCTGTTGAAACCGATCCGTACTCCAGACAACCCAGTTCTTTCTTTGTACAAAAAAGTGCACTTAATTTCAGAACCAATTTGACACCCAAACAACGACAAGAACTCAAGGCAGCCAACTTGTCTGTCCCCGAAGTGGTAGATGAGAAACCCAGAAGGACCTCTCTGATTGCACATGACATTACAGAGCCGAGAGTAGTCATCCAAGAACACCTGTACCACCTTACAGAAGCAAAACGTCCAGAAGTGAAGCTTGGAATCAAGCAAATGTTGGACCTTGGTAGGACAGTGGAAAATTTTAGCCTGTGGTCAAGCCCCATTGTTTTTGTCCCAAAGACTGACAGACGTTGGTCCTTCTGCAATGACTTCTATCAACTTAATCAAGTCTCCCACTTTGATGCTTACCCATTGTCTATAGTGGATGAACTCCTTGAGCAGCTTTGCAAAGCATACTACTTGACTACTTTTGACATGACAAAAGAGTACCTTTAAAGGAATCCACTAAGGTAAAGACTGCATTTGTCACCCCTATGTGGTCACTGGCAGTATTGTGTCATCCTATTTGGTTTGCACAAGGCCCCTGCGATTTTCCGGCGTCTGGTGGATAGAGTGCTATGCCCCTACAGTTCCTGCAGTGTAGCCTACCTGAATGATGTCACCATCTATTCTGGCACCTACTAACAACATGTAGTGCATGTTTGTGCCATGCTTCTAAAACTCAGCAAAGCCGGTTTTTGGATCAATCCACAGAAATGTTATTTTGGATAGACAGAGGCCAAATATTTAGGCTACTTTATTCTACCGTTTGCTTTCACAACCTTGCTTATGGGGGAACAGGAAATGTCGTCATGTCTGGCAGTCTAATCTGGGACTAATGTCCTAAAGGACAATCATTTTTGTTGAAAAGCCTTTATTATTTTGTATTTATAATATACAAGGTTGCAGTGTTGCTCCTTTTCTTTTGTCTTTGTTATCTTTCACAATGGTTGGCTGTTCATTCATGATATACTTCACCTGACAGAGCTTGAGCAATATTGCAAAGAAGGAGGAGGTTGTGCATTGCTGCACCCACCACACAATGCACCACCTGGAATGGGACCCAAGTGCAGTGGATGGCACCTCAGCACTACACTGAAACAGTGTGAGACTTTTTACGGTAGCTAGAGTGCAAATCCTGCCACCAACCCTTGGAGAACCTGCTTGCAGGACAGGATACAGATTAATATCATACCCAGGATGAAGCAAGTGTAGGTTAAGGGCCTTGCTCAACTTCTGGCATTTACAGGATTTGAACCGGCAACCTTCTGAGTGCTACATCCCTAGGCTCAGAGCTACCACTCTGCCCCAAAGAAAAATGGGAAAAAAATAGCCAGATGTGCAAAACTGGCTGCCAAATGTGCATTTACTAAATTCTGACTTGAAAAAGGGGAATACTATTAATAAAGTATCTACAGTCATGGCCGAAATTATCAGCACCCCTGGAATTTTCCCAGAAAATGCACCATTTCTCCCAGAAAATTGTTGCAATTACAAATGTTTTGGTATTCACATGTTTATTTCCTTTATGTGCATTGGAACAACACAAAAAAACAGAAAAAAAGCCAAATCTGACATCATTTTACACAAAACTCAAAAACCGGGCTGGACAAAATTATTGGCACCTTTTCAAAATAGTGAATAAATCGTTTTATTTCAAGCATATGATGCTCGTTTGAACTCACCTGTGGCAAGAAACAGGTGCTGGCAATATAGCAATCACACCTGAAGCCAGTTAAAATGGAGAAAAGTTGACTCAACCTTTCTGTTGTGTGTCTGAGTGTGCCACACTAAGCATGGAGAACAGGAAGAAGAGCAGAGATTTGTCTGAGGACTTCATAACAAAAATTGTGGAAAAACGTCAACAATCTCAAGGCTACAAGTCCATCTCCAGAGATCATGTTCCTTTGTCCACTGTGCACAACATACTCAAGAAGTTCACAACACATGGCACTGTAGCTAATCTCCCTGGACGTGGAAGGAAGAGAAAAATTGATAAAAGATTGCAATGAAGGATAATCCGAATGGTGGATAAACAGCCCCAATCAACTTCAAAACATATTAAAGCTGTTCTGCAGACTCAGGGTGCAACAGTGTCAGCTCGAACTATCCGTCGACATCTGAATGAAATGAAATGCTATGGCAGGAGAGCCAGGAGGACCCCACTGCTGACACAGAAACATAAAAAAGCCAGACTGGAGTTTGCCAAAATGTACTTGAGGAAGCCAAAATCCTTCTGGGAGAACGTCTTGTGGACGGATGAGACCAAGGTAGAGCTTTTTGGTAAAGCTCATTATTCTACTGTTTACAGAAAATGGAATGAGGCCAACGAAGAAAAGAACACAGTACCTACAGACAAACATGGTGGAGGTTCTAAGATGTTTTGGGGATGTTTTGCTGCCTCTGGCACTGGATGCCTTGACTGTGTGCAAGGCATCATGAAATCTGAAGACTACCAAAAGATATTGGGGCGCAATGTAGGGCCCAGTGTCAGAAAGCTGGGTCTGCGTCAGAGGTCATGGGTGTTCCAGCAGGACAATGACCCCAAACATACCTCTAAAAGCACCCAGAAATGGTTGAAGACAAAGCACTGCAGGGTTCTGAAGTGGCCAGCAATGAGTCCGGATCTAAATCCGATTGAACACTTATGGAGAGATCTCAAAATTGCTGTTGGGAGAAGGCGCCTTTCAAATCTGAGAGACCTTGAGCAGTTTGCAAAAGAAGAGTGGTCGGAAATTTCAGTTGAGATGTGTAACAAGCTTGTTGATGGTTATAGGAAGCACTTGATTTCAGTTATTTTTTCCAAAGCGCGTGCAACCAAATATTAAGTTGAGGGTGCCAATAATTTTGTCCAGCCCGGTTTTTGAGTTTTGTGTAAAATGATGTCAGATTTGGCTTTTTTTCTCTGTTTTTTGTGTTGTTCCAATGCACATAAAGGAAATAAACATCTGTATAACAAAACATTTGTAATTGCAACAATTTTCTAGGAGAAATGGTGCATTTTCTGGGAAAATTTCAGGGGTGCTGATAATTTCGGCCATGACTGTAGATACTTTATTAATAGTATTCCCCTTTTTCAAGTCAGTATTTAATAAATGCACATTTGGCAGCCAGTTTTCCACATATGGCCATTTTTTTCCCATTTTTCTTTGGGGCAGAGTGGTAGCTCTGAGGCTAGGGATGTAGCAATCAGAAGGTTGCACATAAAGGAAATAAACATGTGTATACCAAAGCATTTGTAATTGCAACAATGTTCTGGGAGAAATGGTGCATTTTCTGGGAAAATTCCAGGGGTGCTGATAATTTTGGCCATGACTGTAGATAGAAAGCAGCACAGTGATTTCTATTATTCCTTATTGGCAGCATTTCATTTAAAGATGATTCCCGTCAAGAATGAGAAAGAGTCTGTTATTTTGACAGGACTTTTTTTTTTTTTTTTTTGGGCGTAAGCATTCGCACATGCACACGCTGATACAAGAAGAGAATATGTAAACTGGCCTATCTGAACGGATTTATAGTGCTTATGCCTAAAAAAAAAGATCGTCCTGTCAAAATAAGAGACTCTTTCGCCTTCTTGACATGAATCATCTTTAAATGAAATGCTGCCAATAAGGAATAATAGAAATCACGTGCTACTTTCTATCTTTCATGAACTAACATTTTATGGGGTGAAAAAATGATCGCCCCTGACAGATACACTTAATCAGTAGTGGGTGCGACCCACGATTTGTGAGTTTGAGTGTGTGTGTGTGTGTGTGTGTGCATGTATGTGTGTGGGTGTGCGTGTGCATGTGTGTGGTTTTGTCAGTTTTATTATAAAAACAGTTAAACACCCACCATTTGTGAAGCAGGGATATTCTGATCATTCTGATCCCTGATAAATATTCAGAAGAAACAGCACTATTCCTGTGTTTTCCTCCATAACATCCTTTCAGCAAACAGGACTAATGTCCTTGCTGAAACAGATCGCCCTTTAATGAAATGCTTTTAATACGAAATAACAGAAATCACCAGGTGGCTTTCGGTCAATGATAAACCAACGTCTCTTGATGATCGCCCCTGACACATACACTTAATCAGTAGTGTGTACGACCCACGATTTGTGAGTTTGAGTGTGTGTGTGTGTGTGTGTGTGTGTGTGTACGTGCATGTATACGTGCGCATGTGTGTCGTTTTGTCAGTTTTACTATAAAAACAGTAAAACACCAATTACTTGTGAAGCAGGGATATTCTGATCATTCTGATCCCTGATCACTGATAAACATTTAGAAGAAACAGTGCTATTCCAGTGTTTTCCTCCATAACATCCTTTCCACAAATGGGAGTAAGTTCTTGCTGAAGCAGATCGCCCTTTAATGAAATGCTTGCAATAACACATATCACCGGGTGGCTTTCGGTCAATGATAAACCAGCATCTCATGAGGTGAAAAAATGGGACATACTGCGGTTGCGATCAATGCTTTCCGGTAACTCGGATTTTGAGAAGAATCTGTCATGGGAGGGACAAGAGGGAGCGAGTGAGGTGGGTGCATTGAGCCAGGGCGGGATGGAGCAGGGCGAGGAGGTGGGTGTTTGTGTGAGTGTTTTAAATAATGAAAGGAAAAAAAGTGGTTTGAAATCAAGCACCCCCAAACAAGACGGCGTACTAAACAAAACATGACAGACAGGCATATGCTACTTGTATAAAATATGCACAATAATGACAACAGTGTTGAAGCAATGATGAAGCGAAAGGGAGATGCTAAACTTGGGTGGCCGCATTGTGCCTGCCCGTAAATCCCAACTGATGTATATATCTGAACGGATCTATCTGAACCAATATATATATATATCTGAACGGATGTATCTGAACCGATGTATATATCTAAACCAATCTATTTAAACCAATATATATATATCTAAACCAATGTATATCAACCAATATATATATCTCAACCAATGTATATATTTGAACGGATGTATTTAAACCAATGTATATATCTGAACGGATGTATCTCAACCAATGTATATATATCAGAATGGATCTATGCAAACCAATTTATATATACAGTGGAACCCCGGTTTACAAGCAGCTCGGTATACGAGTAATTCGGTTTACGAGCCGCGATCCGAGCAAAATTTCTGCCCGGTGTACGAGGCTTGCCCGTTTTACGAGCCGAGCTCCGAAACGTCACTGCTAGTTTCCGCTTCGCCTTTCTTACCCGGAAACCTCTACCCCTTCTACCCAGAGCCATATCATACATATTGGGCATTAACCATGTCTTCAAAGAAGGTAGGAAGTGGAAAGGACAGCAGCAAGAAGAAAAGGATGCTGTCAGTCGAGTTGAAGCAGGAAATTATAGAAAAGCATGAGAGAGGTGTGCGTGTGATGGAACTTGCCAAAATTTACGACCGCAGTACGTCCACGATATGCACAATACTAAAGCAAAAGGAGACCATAAAGAGTGTAAAAGTAGCAAAAGGCATGACCGTAATTACACAGCAAAGGTCGGCTATCCACGAACAAATGGAAAACCTGCTGTTATTGTGGAAAAAAGAGAAAGAGTTGGCAGGAGATATACTTACTGAAACAGTCATAAGCGAGAAAGCTCGCATCATTTACAATGACCTGAAGCAGAAAGAACCATCCACATCTACGGATGTAGTAGAACCAGAATTCAAGGCTAGTCATGGATGGTTCGACAGATTTAAGAAGCGATCAGGCATTCACTCTGTCGTAAGACATGGCGAGGCAGCAAGTGCAGACCAGAAGGCAGCTGGCGAGTTCATCACACGTTTCGCGCAGCTCATCGAGGCAGAATGTTACATCCCCCAGCAAGTTTTTAATTGCGACGAGACGGGGCTTTTTTGGAAGAAAATGCCCCGCAGGACGTACATCACAGCAGAGGAGACGAAGATGCCAGGACATAAGCCGATGAAGGACCGCCTCACCCTTGCATTGTGTGCAAATGCTAGCGGTGACTTTAAAGTGAAGCCACTGCTAGTCTATCATTCAGAGAATCCTCGAGCCTTTAAGACTCACAGGATTCTTAAAGAAAAACTGCAAGTGATGTGGCGCGCCAATCCAAAGGCATGGGTTACGCGGCAGTTCTTCATCGACTGGGTAAATCTCTGCTTTGGACCTGCGGTGAAGAAGTATCTTCAAGAAAACAAACTGCCTCTGCAAGCGTTACTCGTCCTCGACAATGCTCCAGCCCACCCGCCCGGTCTCCAAGACAACATCCGGGAAGAATATCAATTCATAAAAGTCCTCTACCTCCCACCCAACACGACTTCAATCCTGCAACCGATGGATCAGCAGGTCATTTCCAATTTCAAAAAGCTCTACACGAAGCATCTGTTCAAACGATGCTT
This sequence comes from Erpetoichthys calabaricus, assembly GCF_900747795.2. Lineage (NCBI taxonomy): Eukaryota > Metazoa > Chordata > Cladistia > Polypteriformes > Polypteridae > Erpetoichthys > Erpetoichthys calabaricus. Next base: position 109,610,426 of record NC_041398.2, read on the forward strand.
CGATGTGACAGAAAATACGGAGCTAACACTCTGAGAGTTTTGGAAAGAACATTTCAACATCGTGCAATGCCTACGCATGATTGACCTGGCGTGGAAAGAAGTGACCAGAAGAACACTGAATTCTGCATGGAAGAAGTTATGGCCTGATGCGGTTGCAGCGAGGGACTTTGAAGGATTTGGTCTTGATACCGAGATCGAGACCGAGACCGAGACCAACGTGCCTGACGTAGATCCAGTGCATGAAATCGTGTCCCTCGGCAAGTCGATGGGTCTGCAGATTGACGAGGGTGATATCAACGAGCTTGTCGAGGAACATGAGGAGGAACTCTCAACACAGGAGTTGCTTGAGCTGCAGGACATGCAATGTACAGAGGCTCTGCAAGAGATCAGCGGTAGTGAGGAGGAAGTCGAGACAGAGAAAATTTCGACAAGTGAAATTAATGAAGTGCTGGGAATGTGGGAGAAGGTTACAAGTTTCATTGAAAAGAAACATCCAGAAAAAGTTGCAACTAGTCGTTCTGCAGCAAATTATGATGACACCTGCTTGGCTCACTTCCGTAAGCTTTTAAAAAGCAGGCAAAAGCAAACGTCGTTGCATAGGTATCTTTGTACTAAAACTGAAACTGCTATAAGTGAAGGTGCCGAAAGTGCAGCCAAAAAGGCAAAAACAGATGATTAGCATAAAAAAAAAATCATACGTACGTAATGTTAAGTGTTAGGCTAAGTTTAAAGTTAAGAAAGTTTATTTTTTTACAATTCATGTACGTACGTACAGTTAAGAAAGTTCAATTTTAGTTTTTTTTGATGTGAAGGTGCCGAAAATGCAGCCAGTCCTCCCTCCCTCCCTCCTCCCTCCCTCCTTCCTCCCTCCCTCCTTCCTCAGCAACTCTCCGTTATCTGCCGCCAAGGTAAGATTACATTTTCTTAAGTTGGTTTATCTTTTATTTAACTATATTTACTAATACAGTATTTTGATGTTTGTTTCTTATTTAAAAACATGTTTTTTTTCCATTATTTATGATATTTTGGGGACTTTTTGGGAGGGCTGGAACGGATTAATCTCATTTCCATTATTTTAAATGGGGGAAAATTTGTTCGGTTTACGAGCAGATCGGGTTACGACCTCGGTTCTGGAACGGATTAAACTCGTAACCCGGGGTTCCACTGTATCTCAACCAATGTATCTAAACCAATGTATACAGTAATCCCTCGCTACTTCGCAGTTCACTTTTTGCGGATTCACGACTTCGCAGGTTTTTAAATACAAGTGATTGCCCGCCTATCGCGGAAGTTATGTTCCAGACCCATCAGCAACAGGAGAAAATCCGCGATATAGAAAGACCATATAAATAAACATTTTTATAGTTTAAGCCTTAAAATACCCATCCCACATGCTTTAAACACATGTAAACTTATAAAACACACTTTGTTAACACATATGATATGTGGATGTCGGACTAAGGATATGAGTAACATCTCACTATTATAAAACATTTTAACTTCACGCAAGACAAGACAGTGAGACAGGAAAATACAAGGCTTTAAAATTATTGACACGCAGAGCAACAAGCAGCACAAAGCCAGCACAAAGTCCACTTCTCCTTAGTGTTCATTCAGCTCCCCACCCCCTTGACAATGCGAAGTGGCAAGAGCCTACTGCGCCTCCGGGGAGGGGGGGTTTGAGCAAACGTGCGTTCAGCCCTCACACACCCCCACTCCTCCCCCTACTTCTGAACGCGCAGAGCGACAAGCAGGCATTTTGGCAGAAGCAGCACAAAGTCCATTTCTGCTCAGCGTGAGTTCAGCTGCCCCCCTTCACAAAGCGAGTGCAGACACATCGACGTCTGATCGCTGCGTGCAGTGTGCAGTGTTGGTCTGCAGTGTTTAAGAATGCAGAAAGTGTTTAAGAGCATAGGAATTGTTTATAAGAGTGTGGGAAAGGTTAACAAGAGAGTGAGAAAGGTTTATAAGAGTGTGGGAAGGGTTTATAAAGCCTTAAAATATGTATAAATAATAAAATAAATATAGGTCGCTACTTCGCAGATTTTCACCTATCGCGGGGGGCTCTGGAACGTAACCCCCGTGATAGGTGAGGGATTACTGTATATCTGAACGGATGTATTCAAACCGATGTATATATCTCAACCAATGTATCCCAACCAATGTATATATCTGAACCGATATATATATCTGAACGGATGAATTAAAACCAATGTATATATTCAAACCAATGTATCCGAACCAATATATACTGTATATCTGAACCAATGTATATATTTATGAACCAATCTTTTTTTCCTGAACGGCCCCTCATAATTAGGCCTGGGAAATATATTAGGTTAACACTTCACTTTTCTATATTATTATTTCAGAAAGTTAAAAAAAAAAATTACATGAAAATGTCACTTTGACGAAAGCACTACCTGAGGCATTTGCCTCATTGCCAGCCCTTCATGCAACAATATGTTTGAACACATTAAACAGGCCACATTAATCGCAAAATTAACTCTTTTACTTTAACAGGCCTAATATATATAGTAAACCACTACACTTTGAAAAAAAAACTATAAATTTAATGAGTGAGCAAGTAACGTAAAAGATATAAATATTATAAATAAAAACACAAGTGTACAAAATGAAAATAACAATATACAGTATAATTGTATAGTTTTAAGACCAATGCCAATTATATCAAAGTTTAACACCTCTGAAAATTAAGGATCTATGTCCAAAACTAATTTTATCCTTGGAATAGTAAGAAAGCTCATATTGAGGTTACAGTTTGAGCAAGCTAAAGGTGTCAAAGTTTAAATGATATGTTTACAATCAGGTGTAACTGACATTAATTACCATTACCTTGCAACTTTAGATTTATTAGAATATAGCATAGGAAAGCATTATAACTTTAACACAGATCATAACTGAAGCTTAACATAAGAAAGCTATAATTATAAAAACAGAAAATAATTTTTTTTACTCTTTTTATTTTTTGTGTGTTTAGTACTTTTTACTGCTTTTTTGTGGCTTATTCTTTTTTGAATTTTCATTAAAGTTTTAAAATTAACTTTGTTAGACTGGATTTTCTTTTGCTATGATAATAATAATAACACATTTTATTTATATAGCACCTTTCTCATGCTGAGAGTGCTTAATGTGTCTGACTTATGCTACATCCTACCTTGCCGACTCAGTCACTGCTCAACTTTGGAAAAAGAGACCACTACGGAAGCCATTGCTAATTTATCAGGCAACTTGCAGACTCTTTTTAATGTCTACTTCTGGCTCTTGGTTGCAGGCTTCTTCTCTTCTGGGAGATCTCCAGACAAAATAAAGATTTGCTTTCTGTCAGTGATTTGAGTGACAGGTGGTTGCTAAACCTCTATTCCCAGTTAGGACCTTGAAATATTGTCAATTTCAGGTGGCCCCATCACCACAGTCCAATAAACAATTGTCTTCTGGGAGCCAGGAGTGCAGTGGTTAGAGCTGCCTCACAGCCCAGGTTTGAAAGTTCAGCCCAGTCATTGTCTGCCTGTTCTTTTGAAATTTGCCTGGCTATTTCCCATTACTATACAAATTAGGTAGAATGTTGTCTCTTAATTGGCCCAGTATAAATGAGTACAAGACTGTGTCCTACAGTGGGTTGGGTCCTGCTTTACATCCAGTGATGCTGGGACAGGATCAAAGTCCCTGCATGCCTGAATTAGACAGACAAAATATCAAATTACACATTTGTCTTTAAGGGTAACTTTTGTTTTATTTGTCTGTGCTATGACCAGGAACAAAACACAAGAATAAAAACTGCTCAGAGGAAAACTGTCAAGTTATGTTTTGTATTGTTTGTATTGTTTTGTTTGCATTGTACCTGCATTATTTGCTTACATGGTGCTGCCATTTTATAAAATGTCAGGAGTATGATGGTCTCCCAAAGTGACGTATTATATTTATATGCTATTGTAGCCTTGAAAACTGTAATAGACAGATTTCTGTCATAGGCAGATTCCACAACCTCAGAGTATGAATTGCAAAGCCTTAACCACTATGCAACACTGCCTGCCTATTAATTACAAAATGAGTGATTATAAAAATAAAATAAAACAAATTCAGATCTAACTTAGAATAATTAATAATTAAATACTTAAGAACAGGTGTAATGTTATGATACTTCCAATTCTTGCTATAATCCTTAGTACATCAGAGATTACTTTGAGCTGCCTGAAAATAAAGCATTCTAATAATCATTTACACTTGATATTATGGATATATTAATTAGCTTTTCCGCATCCTACACAATAAGGAGACACCTTAGGACACCTTAGTACCTATTATGAGGCTAGATAAAGCAAATTCTGATAATGTGAATATTATAAGTTATCTCATTCTCAAATGCTTTAACACATTTTCTGAAATTGTGCTAGCATTTTTAAAACAGCACAATTTTCATAACTGTAATCTCAGCTCATATAATTGACATAACGCTATACGAAGCTTAAAATATAGGCAACATGTAGCAAGATCAATTAGATACACGTAAGAATTTTTTTAAGTTTAAGTAGGAGTGCACAGATTGAGATTTTTACAGCTGATTCCACTTCCTTTACATGAAACTGACTGATTCTGAATATGTTTGTAGATTTCTGGGGCCTCATGCATAACGCCGTGCGTAGAATTCGCACTATAACATGACGTAAGCACAAAAGCCAAAATGTGCTTATGCACAGAAAAATCCAGATGCAGGAATCTGTGCGTTCGCTAACTTCCGCGTTCTTCCGCTACATAAATCCCGATCAGTGTGAAGAGTAACGCACGTGCACGCGCCTGCTGTCACACCCCAACTTCTCCCAGAATTACACCTCTATGAATATGCAAATCAATATAAATAGCCCTTAAGCTCAGCGTTCTGTGAAAAGATAATGGGAAAAGCAAGAGGGAAAATGGAAGAATTTCAGCGACTACCAAGTGGAAGCAAGGAAAAACGTACTATTTGTTGGTTTAAACAGTGGTATAAACAACAAAAGGAAGCTGATCGAGTGACATAGCGTCTCGGAGAAACTCGAAAGCTCAAGTTCACAAAGTCGCACAGTGCCCGAAATAAAAAAAGAAGTTGTCAGATATCAAAGTTGTCATGAAAAGGTGAGTCGTAGCCCACCATCTGAGTGTCATATGAAAGCTTATTAGGATACAGAGAAAAAAAAAGGCACACAGTGGGAAAAAGCATGAAATGTCAACTTCTATCTCGAAATTTCCACTTTAATCACGTAGTTTATTTTGTCATTAAAGTAGAACATCATAAACTTCATCTTAAAATCATTTAATTAACTAGTTTCTCAAATTACATTGTAAGTAAAGTAGCATGTTAAATGCTTTGTTTTGTATGTGTTCTTCTATGTGCTCTATGTGTGTGAATCACTACTGGCTTTCTCTACCTCCGACAGGACACAGAATCCATTACATTCGTGATATTACAGCTCTCTGAATAACTAAAATACTGAGATGTATACATCTTGCCTGAAGAAGGGGCCTGAGTTGCCTTGAAAGCTTGCATATTGTAATCTTTCTAGTTAGCCAATAAAAGGTGTCATTTTGCTTGGCTTTTCTCTACATTCACAATGGCTAACATGGTACAACACCCTAGTACTACTGAGATGTATACATGATATCATTTTCATGATGATAGGAGTTAAAGCACATTATTAAACATTGGAACACGGTGGCGCAGTGATTGTGCGTGACCTTCGATGAAATAATTTATTGCAGCACTACTCAGGCGCAGCTCTAGGCTTGTGGTGGCCCTGGGCAGAGAAAGAATCGGTGGCTCCTTCGTCCCCCACTTTCAATATGGTACCTTATGCACGGCGGATGGCCATGTCCATTGCGGACACTGCATTGCCGCCTCGTGCTCATGACACAAGCGTTTAACCTTTGCCGAAATTTTCCGCTGCGTTTTTAGCTGTGTTGTTATTTTCTCTTTCTATTTTATATTCAATATATATTGGTGTGGCGGCCCCTGGGATTTGGCGGCCCTGTGCAAGTGCACAGTTTGCACATGCCTAAGGCCGCCCCTGCAGTATTGTCACTTTCAAACGTACTAACCTCCAATTCCTATCCTTCCTTTTATTTCTCCAAGTAGCCGATCGCCACACAATCAGCTCTGTAATGGACGTTAAGCCATCTGTAAGCTTATAACGCCGATTCTTCAAAACTTTTAAGGAACATTGAAATATCTTCCTAGTACAGTGATCCCTCGCTATATTGTGCTTCGCCTTTCGCGGCTTCACTCTATCGCGGATTTTATATGTAAGCATATTTAAATATATATCGCGGATTTTTTGCTGGTTCGCGGATTTCTGAGGACAATGGGTCTTTTAATTTCTGGTACATGCTTCCTCAGTTGGTTTGCCCAGTTGATTTCATACAAGGGACGCTATTGGCAGATGGCTGAGAAGCTATCCAACTTACTTTTCTCTGTGTCTCCTGCGCTGACTTTCTCTGATCCTGACGTAGGGGGTGTGAGCAGGGGGGCTGTTCGCACACCTAGACGATACGGACGCTCGTCTAAAAATGCTGAAAGATTATCTTCACGTTGCTACCTTCTGTGTGCAGCTGCTTAGTGAAGCGACATGCTGCAAGGTGCTTCACATACTTAAAAGCTCAAAGTGCACGTATTGATTTTTCATTCTTTGTTTTTATTTGTCTCTCTCTCTCTCTCTCTCCCTGCTCCTGACGGAGGGGGTGTGAGCTGCCGCCTTCAACAGCTTTGTGCCGCGGTGCTTCGCATACTTAAGCCAAACAGCCCTATTGATTTGTTTGCTTTGCTCTCTGTTTCTGACAGCCTGTGCTCCTGACACGCACTCCTTTGAAGAGGAAGATATGTTTGCATTCTTTTAATTGTGAGACAGAACTGTCATCACTGTCTTGTCATGGAGCACAGTTTAAACTTTTGAAAAAGAGACAAATGTTTGTTTGCAGTGTTTGAATAACGTTCCTGTCTCTCTACAACCTCCTGTGTTTCTGCGCAAATCTGTGACCCAAGCATGACAATATAAAAATAACCATATAAACATATGGTTTCTACTTTGCGGATTTTCTTATTTCGCGGGTGGCTCTGGAACACAACCCCCGCGATGGAGGAGGGATTACTGTACATGTTTAATTATTCTAGCCTTCACGCCAGTCCCAGTGAAGCATACAGGGTGCGGCAGGAACAATCCGTGAGCGGAGCGCCAGATCCTTACTAGCGTAGCAACACCGTGTCCTTTAATTTTTAACAATACAGATTATTTAAATGAAGTTTCATCTGTATAATATAATATAAAGTATCTATCTATCTATCTATCTATCTATCTATCTATCTATCTATCTATCTATCTATCTATCTAAACATATTTTGCAGCATTTCATCTTAAAAATGATATCGTCATCATATGTAAATACGCACTTTATAAAGTGGCTTAGGTTGTGCAATATTATAACTGTATCGCAAGTTTACAGTGAGGTGATTGTACTTAAAGTACAAACAGTTCTACCAGGAGCAGTTGATGGACTGATTTGAATGCCTTTAGATCTCTTGGGATTAAACTGTTTCTGAACCACGAGGTCTGTACAGGAAAGGTTTGAAGTGTTTGCCATGTGAGAAGCAGTTCAAATAGGAAGCATGGCTGAGGCAGCGTATGCTTGATGCTGTATACCGATAATTCTCTTTCTGATCAGCTTCTCCGAGTGGTGCAGTAAGAGTAATATGGAAAAAGATGATCCGCTGTGGCAACCCCTAATGGGAGCAGCTGAAAGAAGAAGAAAAAGAAGGTGCAGTGAGAGTAACAACGCTAAAGCAGCTATGGTATTTAGAATAGTTTGACCATTCCGTGGACCATTATATTGTTACTGGTTAATTACAATCAGATGCATTAAACTAATAAACAATATGTGGTTAATTTCAGTGTATTTATAAAGCCGCGTCATGAAAAGAAAGGATAACCACACAGGAACAGTAGCACTGCTTTGACGCTGGCTGCCGCCAGTCTGCAAAACCGAGCGGAAAACTTGCGTACGACAAGGTATGAGGTACCGTGGAAATGTGCGTGGCTTTATGCCAAGTTTAGGTTTTATACATCATGATTTGAACGTGGAAACATTCTTACGCAACATTTCTGTGCGTACGCACCATTTATACATGAGGCCCCAGGGGATTCTACCATAAATTAGGATAATATGGAGGACCAAAACTAAGGTAGTAAAATGCAATAATTTAAACTACCTTAGGGTCAAGCTGTGTGGGCTGTAGTGTTTCCTTAATGTTTAGTTCTTTCAGTTTATAAAGCTATTTTGTAATCCACTTGTATTCAGTACAAGATTGCAGTTTTTTCTGAATTTGTCTCTAGTCAGTGATCAGAAACTTTCTTCTCTGAATATTTTAGGCTCTTTGAATCAGTATGTAATACCTCCCACAGCAAATTAAACACATAGTGTTTCCATAAAGGGCGGCACGGTGGCACAGTGGGTAGCGCTGCTGCCTCGCAGTTGGGAGATCTGGGGACCTGGGTTCGATTCCCGAGTCCTCCCTGCGTGGAGTTTGCATGTTCTCCCCGTGTCTGCGTGGGTTTCCTCCGTGCGCTCCGGTTTCCTCCCACAGTCCAAAGACATGCAGGTTAGGTGGATTGGCGATTCTAAATTGGCCCTAGTGTTTGCTTGGTGTGTGGGTGTGTTTGTGTGTGTCCTGCGGTGGGTTGGCACCCTGCCCAGGATTGTTTCCTGCCTTGTGCCCTGTGTTGGCTGGGATTGGCTCCAGCAGACCCCCGTGACCCTGTGTTCGGATTCAGCGGGTTGGAAAATGGATGGATGGATGTTTCCATAAATCCAAATGTCTCTCTGTAAAGGATGAAAACAGTGCTCCAGAATTACATCTCTCTATTATAATAAAAAAATCCTTGGACAAGATGAGATTTTTAAGCCATGGATGAGACGTGACTTTTTCAGAGAGATACTTTCACGTCCCTCAAGACAAGACTTTGTGCCAAGAGATTTAATCACGCCTGGGGCCAGAAATAAAAGACAAAGAGTAGATGACAAAGTAGAATGTCATAAAGAATTCAAAAATGTTGGTGCGATACACATGCAGAGCAGGTTAGGGACAATGAAAGTACTATAATTCAAAAGTTTAAAAAAATTATAGTAAAGATAGCATCAGCGCAAACAAAACGGAAATTATTACTCAGTGAAATAACGGAACAGCAAAAAGAGATTGACTGTATTGTTCAGATTTAAACTTTAAGTCAGAGATTTGTAGATTGTCTAATCCGTGTTGCCATCAGGGAAAAGTAGTGTTTCTTCCCAATGAAGAGGTGTATCCGCGAGAATTAAAAGATTTGTTGTTTGGTGAAAGTGGAATCCACATACGCGAGTGGCAGAAGCACAAAGTGGATGGCATGTAGCGCAGGCCAAAGGGGGCGAAGCCCACTAGTTTTAAATATAGTTAAAATCACAGGGAACAGAAGAATACAATTAGACATAAACCAAGTTTTGTGCATATGAATTAGCTAGTCTCATATAATGCTCTGTCATTACATAATCTAAAATCAAATGACATATTTAGAGTAGAATTGACACTTGCATTAGTATGGCAATTCATTGAATTTTGAACTGAATGCCACTGAGGAACATCTGTCAAATGCATCCCTTCTTCACATGTAAATTGGTCTCTTGATAAAAACAGTCCTGAGATGAGAATGTACTTTGTTTTGTTTTCCTACGTGATTGAACTCTTAGATAATGTCAGCCATAAAGTTCACTTAACAAAGAACTATATATTATAGTTTTAGATATAGAGATCATAAACAAAAATATACTGTATCTTTATTATTACTAGGGGGCTCTGCCCCCTGCTCGCTTGGCTCGCCAAACCCCGGGTTTGGTCCAGTGGAAATACAATTTATTTATTTTGTTTTCATGGGAATTGTTACATATGCATTAGGTTCACTTTTTATTTTAAAACTTCCGTAAAAATTTCTTTAAACACTTTTGTTCTTTTGAGTTCCAACATACTGAATCTTTTAAATGAGGTCAGTGAGACATGTGTTTAATGACTTTGTACCATAATTCAGGACAGGTTTCTCTGTTTGGAATCTCAGACAAACCGATCTACATCATCAACAGTTAATAATGTACTTTGAAAAGTAACCAATAAATGCATGTGAGGCAAACCTTGTGTTTGAAATTCTATGTTGTAAATGTATGCTCTGATTTGCCGGAACACCGTTTCAAGTGCATTCAATAAAAATAAGACTTTCTGATAAAACAATCTACTTACAAATGTGGGAGTATCCAGAGCCGATGCAGCCGGTGGCATTGTTCTCAAAAATCTGTGGATTTCTGGCCATTGTGGATTGCACGTCATTGTAATAAATAAATCTGGCCGACCGATAGTTCTGGATATTGCCATTGCATGATGATCTAACTGTTGCAATGCTACCTTTATATGATGAAGGTAATATTACTGCTATACCTATTTTGAATTTGTCTGAACTATTGATATTTGAATTTTGAACGAGATCAATGAGACCTTGCATATGTTCCCTTCTAAGTTTAGCTTGATTCGATTTAATAAAGAAGATACGATTAGCTTCGACTTTTACATACGCATTAACAATGTAATGTTGCAATAGACGTCGAGATGATAGAAGTGGGTTAAATACATGGGAACGCATCGCTAATTTGGACCAGAAATATTGTGTGGGTGTTACACACTTTTCTGATTGTGTTTGTTTCATATTGTATACCACCCTGTTTTGCCATCTAGGAAAAGCAAAGGAAAGAGTAAAGGATCTGAATGTGGCGATGTATTTTTGACAGAAATGACAAATCGTGCTTTGCCTTTGGATATACACGAATATCTACTCTGTCTTTGATATCTCCGTCTTTCAAAATTATTATCGCTGACAATTCGTCACATGTTGGTTTATTATAAATGCGACTGTGATCTTTCGGATTCAGATAGAGATCCAAGACAATTTCTTTGTCTGTGTTCTCTAGATAAATGTTGTGTAAAGTGCGATACTTTTGGACGTATGGATTTGTATCCATTATTGGCTGTAGAATTTCTAGTACGTCGGATAGTTTAACTCTTTCAATTCTATGTTGTAGCGCTTCTCCCTGATCATAAATATACACCTGAACAAATTGTGTTTTTTTCGAATTTAAACTTGTCGTAGCTTTAATTGTTGCGGGACTACAGATTCTCATAGCGTATGGTCCATTATTGTGTAAATCAACGTTTTGTGCATTGAATGATGCTAACGTGAATAGATTATTGTAGACGTGTATATTTTGCCTGTAGTGTTTGTGGATTTCCCGTTCACCAAACAACAAATCTTTTAATTCTCGTGGAGACGCCTCTTCATTGGGAAGTAGCAGTACTTTTCCCTAATGGCAACATGAATTCGCCGATCTACAAGTCTCCAAGCTAAACTTTAAAGCCTTAGAATATCTACATACTTCCGACATATCACCTATGCCCATATATTTGATCAGTGTTTGCTGTTCTGTTATTTCACCGAGTAATAATTTCCGTTTGTTTGCGCGAATGCGATCTGTACTGTCTTTTTTTTAACACTTTTGAATTTTAGTACTGTCATATTTTTGAGCTTGCTCTGTGTGTGTATGGCGGGAACAGGTTTTTTTGAGTCTTTCGGATTCCACTGCTGTCATAACCTGTAACCTGCTCTGCATGTGTAAGGCACCACCATTTTTGAATGTGTTTATGAAGTTCTACTGTGTCTTGTACTCTTTGTCTTTTATTTCTCACCCCGACTGGACCTGCAAGGTTTTCAATTCCACTTGTTCCAGGCTGATTATTACTGCCCTTAGTTTGCGATGCTGCTCTTTCTTCTTTGTTTTTTAGATGACCATGATCTTGTTTAAAAATGGTTGTAAGTAGGGCGGGGCAACAACTGAGAAGTTACATGGCCATTATCTTGTTTGACAAGTCACCATCTCACTGGAACATGCTTCCAATGGATGTCAGTATGTCACAGGAAGTGAAAATGTCTCTGACGTGACTGTTTCTCTTTAAGATTGCGTCTTGTCGCAGGATTTTCTTTTATAATCCATATTACTAACCGAAGGTTGTAAACCGGATATGGACACAGGGCTCATCGAGGAGCACGCGCACTGCCGCACTGCAATGAGCCCGCCACAGAGAAAACAAAAAAGGTTGTAAACCGGATATGGACGCAGGGCGCTGGGCGCAGGGCGCATCGACGCACACGGGCGCTGCCGCACTGCAATGAGCCCGCCACAGAGAAAACAAAAACGAGACGATTCAGCGCATATGTGAATCACATTACAGTATTACAGTACAGAATCCTCAGACGTCCAAACTACACAGCGTAACCCGGATATGGACGCAGGGCGCATCGAAGTGCACGCACACTGCCACACTGCAACGAGCCCGCCACAGAGAAAACAAAAACGAGAGGATTCAGCGCATATGTGAATCACATTACAGTATTACAGCACGGAATCCCCAGACGTCCAAACTACACAGCATATTTTAATCACACATCGAAGCGCACGCACACTGCCGCACTGCAACGAGCCCGCACGGATAACGCGCTTCTAAAACACCAGAGGCAAAGGAGTCACGGCTCAAGAACGAAACAGCTCAACTAATGGAAATACAAATCCGAGCCCATTGGTAACGACGCAGCCACAGAAAAAACAAATACGAGAGGATTCAGCGCATATTTCAATCACATTAAAGTATTACAGTACGGAAACCCCAGAGCTCCAGACTACACAGCATATTTGAATCACATTACAGTATTACAGTAATACATTATTAACAGTCCAGCCACAGAAAACACAGAAACGACACCAGATGGAAAAAAACAATAAACGAACGCTCCGTATTATACGTAAGTGCGATTATAATTCCTAACAGTAAACGACTTATAGCTAACGGAGTCACGGCTCCAAAAAGATACAGCTCAACTAACGGAAATACAAAAACGAGCCCGTATGGATAGAATGAATGAATGAAGGTGCCCACACAAAGACACCGCTTTAGTACAAATATGTTTATTTAATTAAATGAAACCTTCACCATGGCTACGACCTGTACACTACACCTGAGGTAAAGCGTGCACGCCGGGTTATACAGCCGCCCGAACGCGACCGCCCACACCGCCGCATATACCACGTTCGTTTAGTAATGTAGCCCTCCATGCCCGGATCCGCCGACATGGCCACTTCAGCATGCGAATCCGCCGCCGTCAGCAAACGACTTCTCGCTGACGACGCAGCAATAGAAACACAGAAACGAAACTGCATGGCTAAAAACAATAAACGAAGGCGCCTACAACTGAGTCACAGCTCCAACAAATATGTTTATTTAATTAAATGAACTTTCCCGGGACGCACCCACCCTCCATGATATTTCATCACTCCAAATATCGGAGGGAACAGAAAGTGATTGCCATTCTTGGATTTGCGATTCTTTTGAGAATCGTGGGCTTGCTGGTAGAGAGATATAAAGAAGTAACCACTTAAAATAAATTTGTCTGAATAAGCACATTGCAGGTGTATTTTTAGATGAATTAAACGAAATTAATTTATTTAAGTTTCTTGCTAAAGTATTAACAAATAAAAAACAGAAATTGTGATATGTTATTTATCAGTTTTACTCTGCAATTACTACATTATGAATAAAAACTGCAGTACAATTTTATGAAATGCATGATTACCATGTATTTCTTCAGGGATCACATCATGTAGGGAGGTAAGGACATTTAAACTTATTAACAGCACAACAACTGGAAAGTCTGAAAGAAAAAAATGACCAGAGCAGAGCATCTTTTACTATAGAACACATCAAGCCCTTTCAGATAAAGACACCATTCAGAGGTCAACTCACAAATGAAACTCTTGTGAATGTGCTGTCTTGCACAATCAACAAGTTAATCGACACACTATAACAATGATTTTAAGGTACATGAGGATGTGTTAGTCAGCTAAACACGATGCATGTAGTTATAAAGAAGGTTTAAAGTAAACAGTGTTAACTGAAGTAGTGATGCAGCAGTCATTTATTCATTTTTATACCAGGACCTTATATGAAAGCACCCTGACCTCTCCCCCGAAGTTAAACATAAGAACTCCACTTCCTAAAAAAACCTCCCTGAAATCAGTTCTTTAAGGCTGGGCTGTCTGGGTAATGACAAAACATCAAAGCTAACATTTCCAAATTATACTGTACTCACATAACTGGAATTCTACTTCATAGCAAGCAAAACTGGCTTTATTATACAAATAAACCTGTATTGGCACAATGTGTTCTGGATGTTAGTGAATATTTACAAGATATGTTTATATAAAGAAAAATTATTTTCATAAGCAGTAGTAAGTAGGCTGAGCTTAAATGCTGTCACCATATTGAAAGTCAGACTTGCTGGAGCTTTTCAGTGCCTCCCCAAAACTCACTTTTAGAAGATGGCCTACACCTAACAATGTTTTACTGCTTTTACATTATCACATTTATCATTTTTGTTTACAGACACAGTTCTGCTACATATTTGCACTATATCTGATTTATTTTAGGTTCGTTCCTTTAAAATTTGTGTTCTAATTTTTTTATTCATGACATTCAAGGGGGTGGCTGGTATGGGATTGTATGAATGTCAGAGTTTAATTATATTTGAAATGTACAAATAAAATCATTATTATTATTATTTTATTACTATAACTTAAACAGGGATATCCATCCAACAATATGTGTTTAACATGCCTATCCATGTGTGAGAAATAAAATCTTATATTGTGTCAGAACAGTAAAGGAGCTCTCACCAACTGATGATAATCCTCAGGATTCTGAGAAGACCCTGGAGGTGATAAGCAGAAATTGTTCAGCTTACAAAAACTGTGTCATATTCCGCCATGTCCTTCTGTCTCGCTAGAACCTGTTGACTGATGACTACCATGTAATTGGCTTTTGGTCACAAGTTCCTGCAGACCTTGCTTGTGACACAAGTGGCCTGTGAACAAAGCTTCTTCACACTGAAGCTTGTGGGGAACAGGCTGAGGACCTGTGATACACAGGAGCACCTTGAGGCCTTTATTCTGTTGTCAATAGAGAGAGAGATACTTGTTGAACTTGACACTAACAGGATCATTCAATTGTCATGGTTGCAGAGGGACAGTAAATTCTTGCACATCCTTCTGATTTTCTAGGCTAGTGTAAAACATGGCATGATTCAAAGCAGAATAAACTTTGGAAGCCCATCGTTTAGTGATATAGGTGAAGAGGATTGCCTAGTTGGGAAATTTTCTGCAGTTCTTGTAAGGACAATATTCTTGGCTGGACAGTGCAGCTCTAGATATGCTTTCAAGTTGTGTGGGACAGCTATAATGGTGGTGCATACCTGTGGTGCCTCGAGTTGTGAAACTTCTGCCTTACAAATAAACAGTGAATACATAAGAAGCCACACCAAGCTTTAATGCTCGACAGTGGAATAATTGTGTTCAAAGGGTGTCAAAACATAAAAAGGAAAAAGCAATACCCTTAACCTTTAAGTATTTCTAAGAGCACAGTATCAATGGCATAAGAGAATTGAATAACAAAGTACAAAGTAGGATTTCTGTTAAAGTGTGTCAGCACTGATGGCGATGTCAGCTGTTGCTTCAGGGAAGAATGTAGTCGGCAGCAAGAAGGTGGTGAAAACACAGGATCTACAGTTAAGAAATATGTGAGACAATTTCTTTATGCAAATTCTAATACTCTACTGTTCATTTTCTTACAGATCACGGCAGGAAATAACTTCCTAACATGTAACCCACAACCAATCCCCAGCTCTTCTAACCTAGAAATGAGCATCCCAGCATTACTAGCTGATTTATTGTATGAAATATTAGTAGGTAGGTGCAGTAGGTGTTTGTCATTCATTCGTCCATTTTTTATTCCAGTAAAAGCCCTAGGGAGCTAACCCTTAGTTTTATCAGGCAAAAGGGTAGAACCAACTCTGGATTGGTCCCCTATTCATTATATTTTACATATATTCATCACATAATTTGGTATATGAAGAATGAGCCTTAAAAATATACATTTTCAATTAAATTACATTTTTATAATTAATTTAATTGATTTAAAGTATTAATTATTTTAAATACGCTATGTCACATTATTAACTCAGCTCTCAAATAGTTCCGCTTAATGCTGTATATAACAAGGAATACATTTGAAAACATTGCTTGCACTTACAGATTAAAACATTTTCTAAACAAATGCGGTAGTTTTTAATTTTTCTCATATGGTTTTAAGTACTGAATATATCTTTTTTTGCAGCAGTGGACTTGACTAAGCATTTCTTTGAATAAACGGAAGGTTTGGACTACTTTCGTTCTCAACGGCTGTCAGTGACGTCAGAGACGTGACGAACCCAATTTGTAGTCAAATCTCAATCACGCAATGAACTTCATTTCCCATGATACCATTTTTAAAAGACCGTTTAGGACAAAAGAGAATCCAACATCTGGTAAACTATGACATGTGAAGTAGGCGTTAAAATAAGAGGTATATGTTGTGTTGTATGCACATTTATTTTACATACAGCATATAGAAAATGAACGATGACATATGACCTTTCAGCCTAATATGGCCGCGCCTACGAGTCACGCTTCATCGTGAATTTAAAAATACTGTACACGTTATAAATAACAAATAATGTGGACATAAAAAAGTTGCGTAATTAATGTCGCCTGAAAATTAAATTCTTCCATCGAGTATCTGCGCAGAATAAACCGATATACCTTTTTGTATCACAGTGCATCAGTAACAGTTTTGGCTTCACTGTAACGTGACATTTCAGTTTTGGTACTGAAAAAAATGAACCTTGCCTTGGTTTGTCAGAGGAACGTAATATCAGGAGTTAGGCGTCTTGTAGACTTTAAAATCAAAGTACAACGCAAAAACCCAGACATCAATGTGCTCACCGTGAGGCACTCATGGAAGAAAAATACATCCACTCTCACAGTTTTTCTTTGTCGACATTACGTTTCACAACGAGATAAGGTAATAATTGCTTTTCACCCTTCTTGTTTTCTAATTCTTAAAAGTACCATATAACTGGATACTATGTGCAAAAAGCGTACTTTCAGCATATTTCAATTAAAGACCGTGTGATCTGACTAAAACTTGCAGGTTTGCTGGTTCATTCCCCACCACGCAGTTACTGGTTATCTCCAGTAGGTCCCATAACCTGCTTTTTTACCGCAAGTGGAAAAATAAATAATAAATATATACAGATACACAAGCACATCTATACCATCATCTATATCATATCATGTTTAAATCTGTGGACGGCACTATTTCTTACAAAGGCTGTTGGAATCTGTAATAAAATACTGAGTCGTACTGTATTTGAAGTGGATAGTATTTAAATGAGATGTTGACATTTAGCTTTGAAGACCACTAAGCCACTTTTTTGTCAAATCACAGAGTGCATGTTGGATTTTTTAAATTATATATTTTGCACTTTTGAGAAGCAGAAAATGTATACATTACGAAGTGTGATACTTCCAAGTTATTCGAGGAGAATAGATGCATTTAATATAGTAGTGGCACAGTTACATTAATTTAGTGCAAGCACATTCATAATTTTTTTTTTTGGGTGGTGTTATTGTGACTTTTAGGAAAATGTCGACATGTCAAAGTTCCCAACAGAAAACATCAGAAATTTTTCAATCATCGCTCATGTTGATCATGGAAAAAGTACCCTAGCTGACAGACTCCTTGAATTAACAGGTAAAATTATATAAAAGTAACATTATGAGTTAATCATAAAATACTTAAGAGTTGCAAACTAATTTTCTTTTCATACTTAAAAATACTTAAAACATGATATACAATAACTTGACTTAAAGGGCATATTAACTTGAATGCAGCTCTGAACCTGTTGACTGTAAAATCAGACTATACTTATTGTGCCTATTTTATTACAATGAAGAAGAAAACAATGGCTTAAATTACTGTTTTGTTTTTCTGCCATGTAGGAGCAATTGACAAAACTGACCGCAATAAACAAGTTCTGGATAAACTACAGGTTGAGCGGGAAAGAGGAATCACAGTGAAGGCACAGACTGCCTCTTTGTTTTATTATTATAAAAATCAGACATATTTATTAAATCTGATTGATACCCCAGTAAGTAGATACTTCTGGCCTCTTCTGTAGTCTTCTTATGGAAAAAGAAATGTACATTTTGAGTTTTAGGTGTTTCTGTGAAGTTATGTTATATTTTTTCATTTGGATGTTTAAGTTTTAAAATTCAAATAGTATAAAATAAACTCATATAAATTTATCTACATCCAAACAGGGAGTCCAGTAATCATGTATTGCTGAACTTGTTTAAAATGTACCTAAGTTCTTGTCAATAAGCCGCGGCTTATCTAAGGAAAAAAGTTGTGAAAATGAAAAAATAGAATATCGGCTTATACATAAGTCCGGCTTATACATCCATCGCGGGGGTTGCGTTCCAGAACCACCCGCGAAATAAGAATATCCGCGAAGTAGAAACCATATGTTTATATGGTTATTTTTATATTGTCATGCTTGGGTCACAGATTTGCGCAGAAACACAGGAGGTTGTAGAGAGACAGGAACGTTATTCAAACACTGCAAACAAACATTTGTCTCTTTTTCAAAAGTTTAAACTGTGCTCCATGACAAGACAGAGATGACAGTTCCGTCTCACAATTAAAAGAATGCAAACATATCTTCCTCTTCAAAGCAGTGAAGCAAACAAATCAATATGTCTGTTTGGCTTTTAAGTATGCGAAGCACCGCGGCACAAAGCTGTTGAAGGCGGCAGCTCACACCCCCTCCGTCAGGAGCAGACAAAGAGAGGGAGAGTTTGTTTTTCAGTCAAAAATCAATACGTGCCCTTCGAGCTTTTAAGTATGCGAAGCACTGTGCAGCATGTCTTTTCAGGAATCAGCTTTACAAAAGATAGCAACGTGAAGATAATCTTTCAGCATTTTTAGACGAGCGTCCGTATAGTCTAGGTGTGCAAACAGCCCCCCTGCTCAATCCCCATACGTCAGGATCACAGATAGTCAGCGCAAGAGAGAGAGAACAGTAAGCCGGGTAGCTTCTCAGCCATCTGCCAAAAGCGTCCCTTGTATGAAATCAACTGGGCAAACCAACTGAGGAAGCATGTACCAGAAATTAAAAGACCCATTGTCCGCAGAAATCCGCGATATATATTTAAATATGCTTACATATAAAATCACAATTTAAATGACCGCTACGCGCTCGTGTTGACTCGGCGACGCCCAGAGCAGAAAGAACGCGCTCCAACCGCGCCATGCGGGGAGTGAGAGAGATGGCAATATCTCACACTCTCTCCCCCCTTAAAGAAATTAAATGGGCGCGAGTGAGACCACTGACCTCCCTCCCTTCTATTAGTTATAGGTTATAGTACGTTCGGCTTATCCATGAGTCCGGCTTATCTATGATACGATTTTATTTTAAAAATTCGTATGATTTTTGGTCTCCGGCTAATACATGAGTCCGGCTTATAGACAAGAACTTAGGGTAATTATAGCCAGTGACATGTTCTTATAGTTAATTTGTGAAGTGTACTTTATGTAATGGATAAATATTTTAAATGAGCTTTTGAAAATACTGTATGGCCTTGTCTCAGCAGGGAATGAAGACATAATAATAAAAACTTACACTTTTTTGTGATTGCATTCTTAAGTTGTCAGCAGTCTCATTAAAAGATGATTTCCTTTGGAATGAAACAAAAAGTGGTAAAGTTCTAAAATATGAAACATGTGTATGCAGAAATACCCAAACATATCAAAAAATAAAAGGTGGCACCCTGTGCTTATTTGAGATTATTCTGATTTTTATTAAAAGTTGGAATGTCTTCGGTATGCAGCACAAACAGCAATTATTGCATCTAGTTCCTAATATTTATATAGGACTCAGTATGGACATTTGTGGAAAAAACTTGGAATAGTTGGCATTGTAATATGAATGTCTGCTGAAATTGTACTTTGGTTGTTTATCTTAACAGAGATATAATTTGCAATTGAAGTGCTGCACACTAACTTAAAAAAATCGTGGGATTGACTAGTGGGAATTTCAGGTAAAAAGGATTGAAGTGATTGTTTTACTTGTATGTCTAGAATTTAATAGTGCTGAACATTTAACAGAAATATTTAAGTAACTTGTTATAATTTTCAGGTATTTAAGAAGTTTTTCATTTTTTTGCACAAAATAATTTTTATAATCAAAACTTGCTTTTCAGAATATTTTTTATATTTGTATGTTTGAAGTGTTATGCTAATTTTACTTATTGTATTTGTTTATTTGTGTTTTTCATAGGGCCATGTTGATTTTAGCTATGAAGTGTCAAGATCCCTTTCAGCCTGTCAAGGTGTACTTCTTGTAGTTGATGCCAATGAGGTACTGTGTACATTGTTGTTATTACGCAAATACTAGTTTACAAATAAAATATATTAATATGTTCAGCATTTCTAGGTTAGATTAAGAAGTATAAAATTTGTTTAGTGTTTTGTTTCCATATCTGTCAAAGAGCACTTTAACATACTTGTTTATTAGGCCTCTTCACCTGTTAATTTTACATGAAAGTGTTTAGTTATGAATTTTTAATTATCTTGTGCAATATCACATTTTTTTGCAGTTAAAAATAAAAAGGGCTATTTTAATTATAATATGACAGAGATTGGTCAAATGAATATATATAATTAGTAATTACTCTAAAATAAAAACAGTAATACAGTTTTCCAGAAATGTACATAACTGTCTGTTATAATAGTACCCTTTTTTGAAGTGCATATGTTTTGAATTGTAACAACATAAAAGTTTCTCCTTAAATGTGCATATTTTATGAACAAATGGCATTATGCGCATAACAGCACCTGCTCAGTTTAGTGTAGCTGTTCAACCCAATATACAAATCTGTTGAATAAGGGTGAAAACCAGAGTACCCAGAAAATCTCATGTGGGAATTGGAGGAAATGTGACAGTTCCACACAGAGAATGCCTAGGCCAGAGTTTGAACTCAGGACCTGAAAATCAGCAATGCTTATCACAATGTCAATCCTAAATAAATATTTCACATAATAATCTTAGGTAAAGTAAAGGTTATCAGGATGCTTACTGGGTGATTCAATTGGTACTGGTATATCTATAGGATGGCACAGTGGTGCAGTGGTAGTGCTGCTGCTGCCTTGCAACAAGAAGACTGGGGTTAGCACTCCAGGTACTCCCAGTTTGTGGAATTTGCATAATTTCCTTGTGTCAGTATGGATTACCTCTGGGTATTCCAGTCTCCTCCCAAAGACATGCAAGTTAGGTGTATTGGTATTGCTAAATTGGCCTTAGTGAGAGTGTGTTTGTTCGCCCTGTGATGGACTGCATGCCTTGCACCCAGTGATTGTTTGGATAGGCTCCAGCAGTCCTGCGACCCTGCCCTGGATGGATGTCGACTCTAGTATATCTGTAAGGGGGCATGGTGAAACAATGGTTTACACTGCTGTCTCACAAGTTTTGCGAGATGAACAGGTGAATAATTGTATTGTTGTGAAGGAAGATAAAGAATATGAAAGAATTTGTTTTGCTGTAATAGTTTTCATTATCTACTACCAGTTCTTTGACAGCACTGTCTTGGAATGTAGATTTTCTATCTAACTATACTTTGATTTTTAGGTTTTTAACATTTCCCCTGTGCATCAATGTTCTGATTGGCATATCCATCCTTTATAGGTTCATTAAATAAAGTACTTAAAAGAAGAACAATAATCTTTTTTCTGACTATATATTTTAAATTACCTTCAATTATGTTTTCTTTTAATTAAGGGTGTTCAGGCACAAACTGTGGCAAATTTTTTTCTGGCTTTTGAAGCTCAACTGGCAGTTATTCCTGTTATTAACAAAGTAAGTATGGTGTTCAAAATAAATATAAATTGCTTCAATCATTAATAATCATGTAATTAAAACAGTATTTTGAATATAGATACTGTATTAGCTACATGTAAAGCTACCAATGAACAAAAAAATATTTGCATTCTAAATGTACTCCTTTCTTCAGCCACTTGATGGCTCCGTAAGCACTTTATTGAAGTTCAGAAAATAACATGTCTGTAGTATGCATGTACAAGTAAGCACCTCAAATTCTGTATTTTCAATATACAATAATTTTGAAAAAATTACATATTTAGTATGAAATGTCATTATCTTTATTATGTACTGTTGTTCTAGATGTGTCCAAAGTTTTTGTAAATACTATTAAATCATTCTTTGTTTTATTTCATGTAATGAAAAACACATTAGGTGATTGAGGAATTATGTGCCAAGTTGAACTTATTGAGTCAAAACGTTTTTATACTAGTGTGAAGCCATCACAATAAACCAGTTTATTAATAATGAATTTTTAAATAAAAAGTTTACAAGTTGCCGGAAGAAGGGACCTAAGCTGCTTCGAAAGCTTGCATATTGTAGTCTGTTTAGTTAGCTAATAAAAGGTGTAATTTTGCTTGACTTCTCATTGCATCCATTATGACTAACATGGTAAAACACTCAATTACTGTGCCTGTCAAGAACTTCTAATATGATTTTATTTTTGGAGAGATTTGGTTTGTTTGTTTCTCAATAAATGTTGAAATAAAACTGGAACCATACTTCAGTCTAAAGATAAAATAAAGAATACATTCATAAATGAGCTGCCCATTGCTGGATCAGTTATGCTGCCATTATTTAAGAGCTACCTAGATGAATTGATTATCTAGTACCTAACCAAACAATAAAATGGTTACAGGATTACCTATTAAGAAACTTCAGTTGTTCAGCAATGTAATGGAAATAGTAGTTTAGAATACTCAAATAAAAATATGAAAAAGGCTTTTATTCTGATGGAAAAAAACATTTTTTGTCTTCTTGTTTGTTTTCAATTTACAATAGATTGACTTAAAAAATGCAGACCCAGAGAAAGTAGCAAAGCAAATAGAAAAAATTTTTGATATTCCTAAAGAAGAATGTATAAAGGTAAGCGTTTATATATTGTGTGGTGTGGTTTTAGTTTATGAATGTTTGTCTTATTCTTCAAAATGCACAGATTAAATTATATCATATTTTGACATTTGCTGTATTGAACTACTGTATAATTCAGTCTAAAGTATAGCTGGTGTTCTTGTTAACATCCCTTAATCCAGAATACTTCCAAGCAGGCCGAATTAAAAACAAGAGATCTCTCTATTATATTTAAAAAAAAAAAAAAAAACTTGGGACAAGACTTTTTTCCTGCGGCGAGACATGATCTTTTGAAGAGAGAAAGAGAGACACTTTCACGTCCCGTGAGACAGGCAAGTCACATCATACTTACAACCTTTGGAAGCAAGTCCCGTGAAGCACATGCAAAACAGGTTAGAGATAATGGAAGTAGGAAAATTTGAAAGTCTCAATAAAATGAGAGTAAACATCGCATTAGCACAAACAAATGAAAAATATTACTTGGTAAAATAACAGAACAGTGAAAAGAGATTGAATAGTGTTTGAGGATGTCTGGCGGAGAAGAGAGACCAGGCAGTGACTATAAAATGTTTGAAGCGCCGCACGAAATGCAGATCACACAGCACAGGAACTGCAGCAAGCCAGCAGCTGATTGAGCAAAGAGGAGGTAAAAAAAAAAACAACTGTTATTTGTTTCCCATTGTATCACTGTTTAAGAGGAGTTTTGGAGGAGCGAAAGCATCTCCTTGGGGTGCGTTAAGCCCCTCTCTTCACAACGGCGCGAAGCGAGCAGGGGACAAAGCTCCCTAGTTTATTAAAAAAAATCTATAAGGGCAACGTAAACAGAACAATACAGAAACAATATAGAAACAATATAATAAGTGTCTAATGCCTGTCTGGGACTTATGTACCATGTCAGATATGCCATACTATCCATGGAGTGTCTTGCTTACTTACTAATAAATTGTACTTCAGATACCAAATTTGCCTTGTTAATCTTCCATCACCCAATATTTTCTCTCATTCAAACTCTGAACCCCCTACCATGCTGCCAGACTAGTGTTTGCCCAGGTTGCACATCTTGACTCCTTGAATAAGCCAGACCATGCATACTATATTTGTTAAGAGCCCTATGCGTCATGCCCTTAATAGTACACATCTATAGGAATGGTAGCCAGCTGCCTGGTGGATATTCAGTGGGACTGTGTTCATTCCTGTGGCTAGGAGGTGTTTTATCTTCTGTGTTTTTGCCTATTCCTTCCTGCTATACTCTGTTTTCAAAGAGAGAGTTATATACCCCTGCTAGATGTTGTGATGCCTTCCTGTTAGTGTCCTGAAGAACTGTGACATTGTTCCATTATGTTTTGCACTCTGTCTTCCTCTTGCTGATGCTAAAGCTAATATACAAACATACCATCCTCTAGGAGGGATTTTCTTTCTGTGTTGACAGAAGAACATGTGTTGCCCCTGCCAGTGTTCCTTTCTCTCAGGTCTCTGTCGCTTCACTGGGCTGTGCCTTTGTCGCGTGAAGCAACCTCCTGCATGTAGTACAAAAATTCACCTGGGAATATCTTAGTGAGTATTTTGTTATGTGCTGACAGTGTGTTTAAGCGCAGTGTGCATTGTTGATTGCTTTGTGTCATGTCATGTTTCAGCGATTTCTCTAGAGAAACGTGATTAAATAGCATTAAGAAATATATTTCTGTGTATAATTAGCGGTAGAAAATAACAATAATACATTGAAAAGTTTCCTTGTTATTTCAGTTATCAAAAATATTTACTTATACTCTAGAAGGCTGAAATATGGCCTCATCAATGACTTGAACGGGTGGTATAACTTAGTTTCGTTAAACATGTTAGTGGCAGGGTGACACAGTAGACAGGTTTGCTACTTTATTCATCCATTTTCGATAATGTGAATCCCATACCTGTACCCTCATGTATGGAACCTTAAGTAAATTCCATGCTAAAACTGAGTTTCCAAAACCATGCCTATGCTATATGCCTCTCCATCTTTCTTTATAAATTTCAAATCAACTTAAAACTATGTGCACATGCACAATTTTTTACTCCTTTAGCTCCAGCCCATAATGGAACACCATTTTTGAACATTCGTGATCTAATCACCATTTAATTTTCCCATGTTTTTGAGTGACGTTTTTACTACAAACCACAGGAAAAAAGAGGAAACAAAAGTTCAGTGAATGTGAAATTAAGGTATTACTCACATTGGCAGAGTGCAAGTGGTGGCTGGGGTAGTCTGGCTCCATCAGAGGACGCACTGTGTTACTAAAATAAATGTCAAATAAAGGGTATTCTTTCACCAGTTTTTTTAGGCTACAGTTAAAGTATACAGTACTAGCTGACGCCCACCGTAGCATACGGCGGTGTAAGAATAGGAACGGAAAACAGTGAGAAAGGAATTCAGAAATCAAGAAGAAATAAGTACTTCTTGAAAGATGCAGTTGTGCATAGGTGTTTTGGTGGAGAAGACAGAAAATGAGTCGAAAGATCTAACCCTAGAAAAAGCCATGTACAACTGACCGTGGCTGAAGACTGGTATCAGGTCTGTGCTCTGGTCTTTGGGTATCCGACAGTGCATGTAGAATTTCCGGCCAAGCAGGATTACATGTGAAAGTGATAAATAAATCAGGCTTTCCGAATTTACGTACTATGGCCATGGCATCCTGATAGTTTTGTTGCATGTATCTTGGACTTCCTGGAAATGTGGATGGTAATTATGATAATTTTACCTACACGTACGTTGTTATTTTCCGCGTTTGCTTGCAGTGCATCTGATAGTCCTTTGTATTGTTCCACGCGCAGATGTTGTTGATGTAATCCGAGATAGTTGAGACGTGCGCCCTCTGTTTTAACATACGCATCTACGACATACTGTTGGAATAGTTTGCCGCTGGAGTGCAAAATACTAAATGTATTCCTCATTGCTAATCTGTACACGTAAAATTGGCATTGAGTAAGGTTTATTCGCTTGTCGGTTCTTTTATCGGGAACATGTTGTAAATCTTTGTGCCAGCCAATGTCTCCGTAAGGGAATAAAAGTGGGTAAACCATAGGATCACAATTCATATTGAGCATGGAAATCTGTTTACAGGAGTTGCCTATGGGATAGATGTAAATGTCCCTTTCGGCAGATGGTTCGCTGCAACATCGGTGTGACATGTCGGGGCATTGTATCGTCGTAAATCCTGCCTAGGGTTTTCCTTGAAAACCATTCATACAGATGCTGTTGGATTGGACTGAGCGATTTCATGCATGTATTTTTGTATGATATAGTGAAGGGGTTGATGGTTCTGAGAATGGAATTTAGCTGGATAAATAAATTTTCGCTGCATGCAGAGTTTGCTTTATGTTGTAAGTGTACTTCAGTAGCTTGCGCTATGTCAAAAACATACAACTGTCCATATCCTGGAGAGGTAGAAGTGTTAGGGTATAGTGGAGAGATTTGGTGATAAATTTGCCCGTGTATTTTAAAACAGTATGATCCGTGGCTAGGAGGTTGAGTTATCTGTGCACCCATGGAAGCAAACGCTAGAGAAGAGTTGTATTCTTGAATGTGTTCACGATAAATTTTAGCTTCTGATGTTTGCTGTGTAAGAAGCTGTTGTAAAGATACAGGAGCTGCAGGCAGCATGGGGAAGGTTTTGGAAGAGGATGAATCGGAATCGAGAAATGCCGTGTCGGCTGCGTGTGGGCGGGACCGGTTTTGAAGTGGAAGCAGGTCGAACCAGAAGAGAAATATATATAAAAGATACGTTAATAATTACCTAATTAGACGCACAGTGACACAGTGGAAGTACTTCTCCCTTGCAGTAAGGAGTTGGAAGAGTTTGCATATACAGTACTGTAGGTGTGCATGGGCTTACCCTGGTTTCCTCCCAAATTCAGGGACATGCAGGTTACATGAACTAGTGATAGTAAAGCATCCCTTGGTGTGTGGGGGGGGGGCGTTTGTGTTCATGAGTGACACTGGCCAATTTTAGTTACCTGTATTTCAGCATGTAATTGATTCAGCTAGGTATTTCCTGAATGACAACGGGTATTGCTCCAACAACGGATGGTCTATTTAGGATTGAGGTTTATTCTGTTTATATTTAAATGTAAATACATATTAGTAATACTTTTTGTTGTGATCAAGTTTTTATTTATAAAGTATAAATAGTAACAATTGCAACAGCGCGCAGAAAGGTACATTATAATATAGTAATAATTTTTAATTGATATCTTTATACATGCATTGGGAAATATAAACAAAACAAATCACTACTTTAAGTTTAAAATCAAAACTGTCCTGTTTGAAGAGCAACCAAATTTTTTTTTTATTCATCTTCAGCAAATAACTACAACAGTGGTTTTTGGAACCCTGACTTACTGCTGACTTACTGTAAGGTCTTAAACTGATCCAAGACATATTAATTCTAGCAGGTATTAAGCTATTTCTGATTAAGAGAATAATGTTAACTGGGTCAGAAATGTACCTCCAGAAAGCTATACTGATACCAAATACCTAGTTTCTAGTACTCCTTCTTAGAGGTTATTATACTTTAAGTCAACTACCCACAAATTACAGCATCTGTCGCTGTTTATTACAGTACAGTTAATTATTTTACCTTTTTTTTTTTTAAAAAGGAATCACTTTCTTGAAGTTATCGAGACATGATTTTCTCAGAAAGACACTCTCACGTCCCACGAGACAGTACATTGTGCCAAGAGATTTAACCACGCCCAAGGCAGTAAATAAAAGTAAAAGAGTAGATTATAAAGTAGAACATCGTAAAGAATTCAAAAACGTTGGCGTGGTACACATGCAGAGCAGGTTAGAGGTAATGGAAGTACGAAAATTCGAAAGTCTTAAAAAAATTATAGTAAAGATCGCATTAGTGCAAACAAACGTAAATTATTGCTCGGTGAAATAATGGAACAGTGAGAAGAGATCATATATTTTGTTCATATTTAAACTTGAATTAAAATTCAATACGATATTGATGAAAAGGTAAAAGCGAAAAGAGATTGAATATATAGACATAGGTGATATGACAGAAGTATGTAGATATTGTAGATCATCTAATTTGTGTTGCCATCAGGGAAAAGTGGTGTTCCTTCTCAATGAAGAGGCCTATCCGCGAGAATTAAAAGTTTTGTTGTTTGGTGAAAGTGAAATCCACATACGCATGTGGCAGAGATGCGAAGTTGCAGGTGCGTAGTGCTGGGAAGGGGGGTTGGCGAGTGAAGCCCCCTAGTATATTTACTAATAAAATCACCTACTCAGGGATGCCATTGGTAATGAAAGGGCAGTGAATTTAAGACAGAAGCCAGGAACCACTTACAGTAAGTAGTGTTGATCAGTGAATTTCACCAAAGCGTTATTCGTAGCGGATTTACTGATAATTTGGCCGATTTAGGAGAATTTTTTTTTTTATACCAGCGCCCTATAATGCTTTGCGAGGTCAGTGTGTCATCCTCTGGAGCTGTAACAGCCAATATTGATGGGACTGCCCCCTAGGTATATAATGCTAATCATTTGCATTACAGACTTTGTGGGACAAGTATTCTGTTCTTGTAGCCAAATGTCAACATAAGAGAAGGTGCGTGCCCTATACATGCATAATAATTAGCTACGTGAAAGTAAACATTGAAGGAGCCTGACAACCCTCCAAACACCGGAGACTATATGAAATAATAATAATGAAAGATTTCTTGCTATCTGCAAGATGTTTCTATTATTTTGATGGAAGAAAAAGTGCAAAGCATTAGCACAGACAGTTTGGAGACCCTTCAGCGTGACTTCAAAAAATAGAATGAGCCTGCGGCTCCAATCATGACACGGCACTTTGAATTTTCTGCCTTTAAAAGACCTACATATTTTTTCTGACCTTTGACTACAATTTTTGCATTTTGTTTGTTTTTTAACATTTTATTGAATTTATTAAAATCAAATAACATTCCATACAAGCAAGTCAAATTTTACAAGACTAGATTTGAATTAAATCAACCCCCACCCATACGATTTTGGCATTTCTATTTTGTTTAATTTCTGCTTTGTTTGTGAAGTATGTGATTGCGCGTCTCTGTTTGGGTTCTTTCATCTTTGATCCCATGGAGGTACGTTGGTGGAGTGGTTGGCACTGCTGCTGCACAGCTCATATCACCTTTTTGGCCAAATTAATCAGTCCTGTATAGTTGGCAGATATTTCCCTTGCCCTCAGGGACACATGAAAGATGGTTACACCATTGTAATCCAGACATATCTAGTTCAGTTAGTCCTTCCCCATTGACTTTAATGCATATAGCCAAGTTCAGTGAATATCGCAAACATTTCTGTGATTTCAGTGGACTCATGGAGAATTGAACTAGTAAGAAATAAAAATGGAAATTTAGAAATATTAATCGAGCTTGGATTACTTTGACGTTCTTGATTAATCAGCGATAAAGTACTTTTTATAAGCGCTGTCGGCCAATGAACTGCTGGAAATGATATTGCTTACTCACAAAGGCACCTGACATTGCTGTAAGAGTTTGGAGGTCCTGCATGATATTACTTAATTTATTTTTACTAATACTTATTCTTAGATATCTGCTAAACTGGGGACAAATGTTGATCAGGTACTTCAGAAAATTGTGGACAAAATACCACCGTAAGTCTCACTTTATTTTCTTTTTAAATTAAATTGTGACATTCATTAGTGAGAGCTACAATGTAATGTTTTATATAATTTGTAAATTGAATAAATCTTACTTTAATCGTACCTGTAATATGTTATCTACTGGAAAATGTATGGGGTATATTTCAATAAATATTTTACAGATTTTAATTTTGTAAATTTCTGGTTTTAGGCCTACTGCAAGTTCAGATGAGCCTCTAAAAGCATTGGTGTTTGACTCTACATTTGACCACTACAGAGGAGTCATAGCAAATGTAGCCCTCTTTGGCGGTTTTATGTGTAAAGGGGATAAAATTGTGTCTGCCCACTTGGGAAAAGCCTATGAAGTTAATGAAGTTGGGATTTTCACACCTGCAGAGAAACCATCAGATAAACTGTAAGAGGATATTATTATGAGTTATAGTACTACAATTGCATTATACTAAATACACATAACAATAAATAATCACTTAATCCTTTGTTTTGTTTGTTTTTGAAATATTATTTTACATGACTTTTGTCTTACTTTTTCTGTTATTATTTTGTTTTTAAGCATATTCAAACACTGCTTTAAAGTGCAGCTAATTGTATGTCTCACAGTATATATTTATTTTTCTCCCAGTGGTAGATAATTTAGTGCATTCTAGTATTGTAGATTAACACAATGTTGTTGCATAAGATGCTTGTGTTTTGACAATGGCTAAAATTTATCTTGCAATTCATATCCAAGATATTTTCATCAATACTAAGCGATTATTTTTAGTTACTTTTGTGTCTTCACTTAGACAGTTTATGCCATTATCGGTTCTGTTTTAGATATGCTGGTCAAGTTGGTTATGTGGTTGCTGGAATGAAGGAGGTCAAAGAAGCTCAGATTGGAGATACTTTGTATTGGCTTAAGCATCCAGTTCACCCACTGCCTGGATTCAAGCCTGCTAAGCCAATGGTTTTTGCGGGTAACTCTAAAATTGAAATGTATTTTAATATTTACCATATAGGCTACCATATCAGCTTCATTATTATCACCTGAATGCAACTTTGTGTGAATGTGTATCGGTTGCTGTCTTCAAAGCAAAAACAGGGACATGACAGTACTTAGTACAGATGGAGCCTGATGATTTCTTGAACACAATGGTAGTGGTTAGTAAAGTCATAGTAAAATCTGCATAATTATTTTTGTGTGCTAGGTAGAGCAACATTCCTTAGATCCTCTATTTTTTACATCTTATGCTTGATTATTCTTTATTTCTTGATAAGAAAATGCTTCATTTTTGGGAAGGTACTGGATTTATTGTATAGATTTTAACTGCAAAACAACTCTACATTTGATTATTCTTTTTTTGCACTATGTGTTGTTTACTGCATAAGGCCTGAATTTTGTAACCACAAAGAGGAGGATTTCAACTTGGTATTTAGAATGGCATATTCAACATAGTCTACCTAATTCATCTTACAGTATGCACACATAAAATTTATTCACTGATATGTTTTGTTTAGTAACTGAAAAATAAGCACTACTAGAAATCAAAGCTAACTAAATCAAAATGCAAACATTATTACACTAGTGTTACATACAGTACATAAATTAATAAATTCCAAAATTATTCAGGATACTTTCATTGGCAACATCTTGTTTATAAAACTACTTTAAAAGCTGATTTCGTAACCTCACTTTTCAAGTTCTGTTAAAAAAGTGATATTGTCGTATTGGGTTTTGTGTAAGCCTATTTTAGGACAACATGTAACTTTTCTACGAATA
This sequence comes from Erpetoichthys calabaricus, assembly GCF_900747795.2. Classification (NCBI taxonomy): domain Eukaryota; kingdom Metazoa; phylum Chordata; class Cladistia; order Polypteriformes; family Polypteridae; genus Erpetoichthys; species Erpetoichthys calabaricus. The sequence continues at coordinate 109,641,865 of NC_041398.2, forward strand.
AAGATAAGCTCCAAAGCATTTGCTTCCTTAATTATGCTTTTCAAATCTTTACATTGAGCATGAAGTTTTATAAGAAGACGGAGCAGACCAAAGGACAGCAGTCCACTTGTAAATTATTGATTAGCATAAGAGAAATATCGGCAGTGTGTTCCCCTCGACTTTCTCGTATACCGAGATAGAAGAAAAGGTCATCAGAACCACTTCCAATTGAGCAATATTTCTCAAATATCGTATCTCTTTGTTTCTTATCATAACTAATTGATAATATCGATGCACAATCATTTATCTCTATTTATAATCAAACTTTTTATTAAAATTATATTTTCGCACTTAGGGAGGTCGAAAACAGTGGTGGAATTTTTTCATGATTACATATGCATTACCTAGATTACTTGCAAAGTAAAAAGAGTTATAGTCACCTAAAAACATAGAAAAAGTGTTAGTATTATATAATATTTGTTGCAATAAATTGCTATAGGTAAAACTGCATTTAGCTACATTTAATTATGATAATGATGGCGGAAATAAAAAAAATATATATAAAATTAAATGTATTACCAGGAACATGATGGGGATGTAGCAGCTTATTGTTCCCATTACATTTTTATATTTACATTGCATGTTCAATGTTTACACGTTATTGTTAAACTGATGATGTATAAATTAAAATAAAATTAATAATTAATTGAAAGAATATGTGTTATATTGAATACAGTTTTTAATATTGTGTACACATTTATATTTCCATGATACAAAAATTTTGAATGGTTGTTTAAATAAAATACCACTTCCAGTTGAGTAATTTTTCTCAAATTTCATATGTTTGCTTTTTATCATTATAAATATGTATACAAAATTAGAATCATCTATCTGTAATAATAACCATAGTTTACTTAAAAATTTGCAAAAGTATTCAGTCAAAGTACCACTTCTGGTTGCTGGAAGTGGCCCAAAAGTTGATATGATTTCTTATTTTTGATACAAAACAGGTGTACAAAATCTCTTTGAGCTAGGTCAAAGCGTTTTCGAGTTACCGTGTTTACACACACACAGACAGACATAATTTCAAAAATGGTATTTTTGGACTCAGGAAGTCTAAAACGTCAAGATTCATCAAAATCTCAAGTTCAAATTTTTTCACCATCCTTATACTTTCACCATACTATTTATATCCCGCTTATCGCGGAAGTTACGTTCCAGACCCATCAGCAATAGGTGAAAATCCGCGATATAGAAAGACCATATAAATAAACATTTTTTTTTTATAGTTTAAGCCTTAAATACCCCTCCCACATGCTTTAAACACATGTAAACTTATTAAAACACACTTTGTAAACACATGATATGTGGATGTCGGGCTAAGGATATAAGTAATATCTCTCTATTATAAAAAAAAAATCTTGGCAGGGAGACCAGGCAGACAAGGTTTGATTTTCTCAGGAGACAATTTGACATCCTGCGAGAGACGTTTTAATGTCACGCAAGACAAGGCAGTGAGGCAGAAGGATAGCTGCTGTACAGACTTTTAAATGATCGACTCGCAGAGCGACAAGCAGAACAGGCATCTTGGCAGAAGCAGCACAAAGCTAGTAGCTGATCTGTCCACTTCTGCTTAGCGTGAGTTCAGCCCCCACAATTCACAACGCGAGCGGGAGAGACGCGAAGTGGCAGGAGCATAGCGCGCCTCCGAGGGAGTTGAGCGTAGCGCGCCTCTGGGGAGGTTGAGCGAACCGATTGAGACGTGATCATCTCGGAGAGACACTTTGAAAACACGCAAGACTAGACATTACAACCTTAGGAAGCAAAACCCATGAGATGGTGACTTTTGCATGTCACACCCTACTTACAAACAATTTAAAACAAGTTCACTGACATCTAACGTAGCACTTGTTGGAATGCTTTTGGCAGACACACTTCAGGTGCTCCCAGCTCTTAAAACAACGACAAGCAGAACGTGCAGCTTGCCAGCAGCGCTGCAGCAAGCCAGCAGATATTCTGAGCACTTCTCCTTAGCAGGCATTCAGCCCTCACATACCCCTCCTCCTTCAGAACGCTAGCAGCAGAGACACGAAGTGGCAAAAGGACAGCTGCTGTTAGACTTTTAAGTGATTGACACAAAGCGTGACAAGCACAACACACAGCTGGCCAGCAGCGGCAGCAACACACCAGCTGAACCGATCGCATCTCTTTAGCATGCATTCAGACTCCCCCTTCACAACGCGAACAGCGTTACAAGTCCCGTCAAGAAAGAGATTTAACCATGCCCGGGGCAGGAAATAAAGGACAAATATTGTTTTTACAAAAGTTTTAAAGTAAAATGAAAATAATGCATATGTAACAAGTCCCATAACAATAATAATAATAAATCCGCGATGTAGCTGAACCGCGATATAGCGGGGGATCACTATACATGTCTTCTGGGTGAGATGTGGTTTTGTTTGCTTGTTTAATTAGTTTAAAGTCATATAATTATATAAATATATAGTGGCCTGATAGAGGCACTCTTGAAAAGACCCCAAAACCAAATAAAACTTGGCTTAATTTCAGAAAGTATTTCATAAGGTGCCACATGAAAGGTTGGGTATCAAACTAAAAGAAGTAGGGCTTGAGGATTATGTTTGTAGATAGGTGCAAAATTGGCTTAGATGTAGGAGGCAGAGGGTTATGGTACAGAGTACAAAGTCCTAGGAGGTTATGCTAAAGCTTTATAATGCATTAGTGGGGCCTCATCTGGAGTACTATATACAGTTTTCTTCAACTGCATTTAACCTGTGTTTAACCTCTTGTGAACAATTTGACAAAAGATTTAAAATTTACATTGATAATGACACATTTACAGAATACTGAGGCACGGCTACCTGAATGTAAATTGTAAATTAAAAATGTAAATTAAAACAATGCAATTATTTGCAAATCTCATAAACCCATATTTTATTCACAGTAGAGCATAGGAAACATGTTGATTATTTGCTCATTTTGAATTTATTGACAGCAACACATCTCAAAAAAGTTGGGACAGGACAATAAAAGGCTGTAAAAGTAAGTGTTACTAAAAAGAAACAGCTGGAGGAACATTTTGCAACTAATTAGGTTAACTGGCAACAGGTCAGTAACATGGTTGTGCATAAAAAGTGCATCTTAGAGAGACAGAGTCAGAAGTAAAGATGGGCACAGGTTAACCAATCTGCAAAAAAACTGTGTCTACAAATTGTGGAACAATTCCAGAATAATGTTTCTTAATGTAAAATTATGAAGATTCTGAATATCTCGTTATCTACAGGGACACTTCAGAAATCATTGTCTGTGAATACAGTTAACTGTGGCATCCACAAATGCAGGTTAAAACTCTGTCATGCAAAGAAGAAGCCATATGTAAACATATTCTAAAAATGCTGTGCCTTCTCTGGGCCAGAACACATTTAAAATGGACTGAGGCAAATTGAAAACTGTTCTGTGATTAGACAAATAGAAATTTGAACTTCTTTTTGGGAAACATGGATGAGGCGTCTTCCGGCCATCTGGCTTGTTATCACTACTCAGTTCAAAAGCCTGCATCTGTGATGGTATGGGGGTGCATTAGTGCCTATGGAATTGGCAGCTTGAAAATCTGGAAAGGCACCAGCAATGCTGAAAGGTATATACAGGTTTTAGAGCAACTTATACTCCCATCCAGATGACATCTTTTTCAGGGAAGGCCTTGCATATTTTAGCAAGATAATGTTAGAACCCCATACTGCATCTATTACACCAGCATGGCTTCGCAGTAGAAGAGTCCAGGTGCTGAATTGGCCTGCCTGCAGTCCAGACCTTTCACCAGTTGAAAACATTTGGTGCGTCATGAAATGAAAAATACGACAATGATGACCCAGGATGTTTGACCAGCTAGAATTATATATCAGACAAGAATGGTCAACATTCCTTTCCCAGAAGTCCAACAACTGGTCTCCTGAATTCCCAGACATTTACAGAATGTTGTTAAAAGAAGAGGGGATGCTACACAGTGGTAAACATGGCTCTCTCCCAACTTTTTTGAGACGTCTTGTTGCCATCAAATTCAAAATGATCTTATTCTGTTCTTAAAATGGTACATTTACTCAGTTTAAACATTGGGTATATTTTCTTTGTTCTATTGTGAATAAAATATGGGTTTATGAGATTTGTAAATCATTAAATTCCATATTTATTTACATTTTACACAGCATTTTTGGAATTGGAGTTGCCCTGCCTATCGCAGAAGTTACATTCCAGACCCATCAGCGATAGGTGAAAATCTGCGATATAGAAAGACCATATAAATAAATAAATAAATAAATAAATAATTTTTTTTAATAGTTTAAGCCTTAAAATACCCATCCCACACGCTTTAAACACATGCAAACTTATTAAAACACACTTTGTAAACACATATGATATGTTGATGTCGGGCTAAGGATATGAGTAACATCTCTCTATTATAAAACATTTTAACGTCACACAAGACAAGGCAGTGAGACAGAAGGACAGCTGCTGTACAGGCTTTTAAATGATTGACGCGCAGAGCGACAAGCAGAAGAAGCATCTTGGCAGAAGCAGCACAAAGTCCACTTTTCCTTAGCGTGCATTCAGTTCCCCCCTTTCACAATGCGAAGTGGCAGGAGCATTGCGTGCCTCCGGGGAGCTGGGGGGTGTTTGAGTGAAGCAATCGAGACCAGATCATCTCGGACAGACACTTTGACGACACGCCCTACTTACAAACAATTTAAAACAAGTTCACTGACATCTAACCTAGCAGTTGTTGGAATGCTTTTGGCAGACAAAGTTCTGGTGCTCTTAAAACAACGACAAGCAGAACACGCAGCTTGCCAGCTGCAGCTGCAGAATCCCAGCAGATGATCCGAGCACTTCTCCTTAGCGTGCGTTCAGCCCTCACACAACCTCCCCCCCAACTCCTCCTCCTTCAGAACGTGCAGAGTGACAAGCAGAACAGGTATCTTGGCAGAAGCAGCACGAAGCCAGTAGCTGATCTGTCCACTTCTGCTTAGTGTGCGTTCAGCTCCCCCCTTCATAAAGCGAGCGGCAGAGACGCAAAGTGGCAAAAGGAAAGCTGCTGTACAGGCCTTTTAAGTGATTGACGCAAAGCGCGACAAGCACAACACACAGCTGGCCAGCAGTAGCGGTAAGACACCAGCTGAAACGATCGCATCTCTTTAGCGTGTGTTCAGACCCCCCCTTTACAATGCAAGCAGCGTTATAAATGCAGAGAAAAAGAGATTTAACCATGCCTGGGGCAGGAAATAATAAATATTGTAATAAAAAATACATATTGTTTTTACAAAAGTTTTAAAGTAAAAATGAAAATAATGCATATGTAACAATTCCCATGAAAATAACAATCTCTTTAAATTGTTTATCCGGTAAACCAAACCCGGGGGTGGGCAAGCGAAGCGAGCAGGGGGCAGAGCCCCCTAGTAATAATAATAGTATTAATAAATCCGCGATGTAGCGGGAGCACAATAGCTGAACCGCGATATAGCGGGGGATTCAATGTAAAGAGTATAGTGGACTAAAGTAACCACTTAAATAAATGATCCTTTTGTCAGTTTTCATCCTGATAATCTTTACAAGAAGAAGTTGAATACAGTGAGACAACAGTTAACTACTGATTCATTTAACTCTTTTACAAAATGAGCTTCATTGAGCTAAGAGGGAGTTAAAAAAGATTCTGAATATGATTGAAAACTTACAGGGAAATAAGTCTTGAAAAGAGAATACTATTCTGTTTGATCTTTTCTCAATTTTTCATTAGTATTTATTATCAGCCTCACTTATGTTTATTTTTTGATGACTCTGTAAATGGAAGAACACAGTATAACGACAAGGTTATCTCTTTATCTTGGGTTAAGACTTTATAGGGTTAAGAAAATTACACTATATTTATTTTCTTTAGTTGTATTAATTTATGTTTATGTATTCAACCTGATATTTTCTTTATCACTTAGGTTTATATCCAGTGGATCAGTCGGAGTACAATAATCTACGTAATGCAATTGAAAAGTTGACTCTTAATGACTCAAGTGTAACTGTACACAGAGATAGCAGTCAAGCTTTGGGTGCTGGCTGGAGGTAAGAGATGGCTATTGATGGATAACATACTGTATTATAATCTAGTCGAAATTGTATGTAGTTTTTACTTATACAAAATTGCCGGTTTTAGTCAAAATTATAATTTTATTTCTTACAGCTTCTTCTAAATTTTATTTTTTTTGAATTACAGACCATAGTATTCCTTATTGCGATAGAATATATTTACGTGGCACTGGTTGCACATCCAAGGAGAATCAGAATCCATTTCTAGATTTCTGTGGTTTAGAAATATGTGAATGCAGGGCTTTGTTACTATATTCTTGCTGCCACATACCATGAAGATTCCTGGCTAATAAATGGAAATATCATTGTTACAGTTCTGATAGCAAGTCTAAACATTGTTGAGGGGATGTCAAGCACAGACTTTTTTATTTCCTTAAGTTTAATAAATCCAGATGTCCCAGCATTACACAATTATACTGAACAGTTACTAATTTACAGATTGGGGTTTCTTGGCCTTCTCCATATGGAGGTTTTTAACCAGCGTCTGGAACAAGAATATAATGCATCAGTTATTGTCACTGCGCCAACTGTTCCATACAAGGCTGTTCTTAAGTCAGCAAAACTCATAAAGGTATATTATCAATTTTGCTTTTAAGCTTTTTGTTGTTTATTATTGCTATAAAAATACATTTTAAGAAAAGTATTTTTTAAATGACTTTCTTCAGGCAAATTCTAGCTAGGATGTCATATGTGTTTGTTTTGAAAGCGACTTTCTCTTTGCCTGTCTCCAATAAAGCTATTATTGGAAAACCATCTAGGCAACAGTTGGTGTACTCAAAGTCTCCAGTCTTTTCTGCTGTTGCTTCTAACTCCTTCAGAGTTATCATAGATCTCTTGGTAGCTTCCCTCACTTTTCTTTTTGGGAGAGTGTATATATTTTACTACGCAAAAAGACAAAAATACGTGGCTTTATCCACCTGACTGCATAAGTATTCTTTTAAAGCATTTTGTAAATTGCCAGATCTTAAAGCCTACAAAACAGAGAGCCTACAAAACAGAGAAAGATAAATTAGTATTCATGGTTATATGATACATTAAATGCGTAATCTTGATGCATACATGTATTTGTTTCTTTTTCACAGGATTATGGTGAAAAGGAAATTACCATAGTCAACCCTACACAGTTCCCAGAATCATCCCAAGTATCTGAATATTTGGAGCCTATTATTCTTGGCACAATAATCACACCTGACAATTATATTGGCAAGATTATGACACTTTGTCTGGTAATTGAATATCTTGTTTCTGTTTATTTGCAAAAAAAAAAAAAAAAGATTTTCCATCTAGTTGATACTGTTTTGATATGTATAGAACTGTGAGTTTTTTTTTCAAATATTGAATAAATTATCCTGATACACCAGAAATTTGAGTAATGTCATGAGGTAATAATAATAATAATAATTAATAATTACCCATTCAGTCAAAATCAAAGTACCCTGAACACATTTGCATTGCAGCAGGGTTTCGTTTTTCTTAAAAGATTTGAGGATTTACACCAACCATAAATTCAGAAGTTCATCAAAAATTGTTTGGAATAATTTCACCATATTAGACAGAAGTAGCTAAAATTTGAATGTCTTTATATACAGTAGCATACAATGGCTTAATTCTTAGAGAAATGCTAAATATTAAGAAAACTTCTTTTGATCAAATAGGTTGTTCAGAATAGTTTTTCTTAATATATTTGGGTTATTGGAAACTGGCTTTTTATATTTTATTTTAATGGTATTTTTGTGTAAACTATTATGTATATTTGTGTTTTGTAGAGCCGCAGATCAGTTCAGCAGAACATGAGTTATATTGATGACCAAAGGGTTATGATGAAATTTCTTTTTCCACTTAATGAAGTTGTTGTGGACTTTTATGACCAGCTAAAATCTATTTCTTCTGGATATGCTAGGTAAATGAACAAGATTTTGAGAAAATGGCTAAATATTTTTAAAACAGCTTGTCTTCAGGTTAAGAATGTGCATACCCTAAATACTTGAGTATTACAACTAAAAATAAGAATGTTACTTTAAATATGTGGGTTTTTAGGCAAATTCTAGTTCTGAAATGCATTATATTAGGTGTAAAGCCCAATGACCCACTTTATAAATATGTTGCATTTATAGTTATTTTTCTTCATAATGTGGGTAATAAAAAAAAAAAAAGGTTTTCCTGTTTATTTTAGTTTTGACTATGAAGATGCAGGGTTCCAGCCAGCTGATCTTATAAAAATGGACATTTTATTGAATGGAAAACCAGTGGAAGAGCTAGTGACTATTGTGCATAGGTATGTATATATATTTGATATTGAGCTGATGAATAAACACCTAACCCTCAACAGGATTAAGCAAGTTTAACAATTGAAATACTCTGCAAATTACAGTTTAGTTAACCTGGTCTCTTTTAATTTAGAATATTTTACTGTTGTTTATGACTTCACTAAGTATCTGAAAGAGAAGGAAAACAGAAAAATGAATCTACTTCAGTTTAGAAAATACTGAGTTAATTTACACATCCATGTCTTCATCCATCCGTTTTCAAACTTGTGTTTTCCAATGCAAAACATTGCAATAGAATTACAGAAGGAACAAAAACATTTTTCATTAATAGCAAGGTTTGGTTCATAATAGAGAAAATGGATTCAACAAAAACCTGTCTCTTCTGCAGCCGCAAGAAATTAAGTTTATCCTTGGCATATACCCTTATTCTTTTGAATCTGAAAATTTTAAAGAATCTATAATTACCTACTAATAGGCACAGTCCAGGATATTCAAGTCCACCAAAGAATAGCTTAGGAGAATGATGTTCTGCATTCTGGAAAAGCTAAGGCAAAGCTTTGACCTGTGGCAGGACTTGAAGATGGCTGTTCCTTCAAACCTCCTTGAGCTGAAAAAATTCCTTGAGCAAAGATGGATTATTTGTTATAGGATGGAACTGTGTAAAGTTATTTCTGAAAAAGGAGATGCCACAAGTTATTGGCTGAAAAGGGTTTTGCATAGTAGAATATATGGTGATTTGTCAAATATCACAGATAATCTACAGTATGATTTCAAATTTCTTTATATGTTTAAGAATTCATTATTTAGGATATTAATTATATTTATTTGTTAAGGTCTTGTTTACACTTTTGCTTTTACCATTGTTTTTTGTATAGCACAATGGTAAAATTATTTATATTCTACCCCCCCTCCCCTTTCACATCAGCACAGTGTAGTATACATTAAAAAAAGTGACACCCTGCATGTTTTCTGCATGAAGATGTGTCAGAGTGCATTATTGTGGACATTTTTCTTCTTTTTTTTTCCTCCAAAGGTAAACTCACATTATGGGAAGCCTGCTTCTTGCTGTTCCTAGGCAACTGCCCTTACTTGGCTTCGGATTTTTGCAGATGAGACTGAGCACATGTATGCCTGTGCCATTCTTGTTTCTGTGTCTGATGCATCATTTGGATTTCAACTCTAACATTTACGATAATAATTGTCAAAATGAGCATCATACAATGAGAACCTTATGGCTCAACAGAATAACTGCATGTGATAGGAAATGTCTCCAGTGAGATAATGTATTTTTTTTTTTCTCTCAACAGAGATCTTTATTTAAACACAAAATAACAGAACCTTATTGAAGCTTGTTCCTGCCATTCAAAAATGTTTTAATTGTGCTAGTTCGCTAAAGTATTATTTATTATGCCAAAGTATTGCATTATTTTATAGTTATTATTGCGTTACTTCACGGTATCATTGCACACTCGTGTGCTGTGGTCATCTAGTGACAGAGAGAGATTAAGCACTTGCAAAGCATCTAATCAGTTGATAAAAACTGAACAGACACTATTGGTGTAGATTTAGTTTTAATCATGCTAATATCATGATCTTAACATAGTTTATACATAACATGATAGTTTTATCATGTTACCATAAATTAAGTACAGATGTTTTAACTTGGATAAAGAGATGGCACAAAGCTATCATCCTCCATAACAGCAGCAGGAACTCAGGTTTGTTTGCTAGCCTGCTTTGGAGTGTACATGGAGTTTGCATGTTTTCCTCATGTATTTGTGGATTTATTGGTATTAGTGAGTACTGGCCAACGCCGCATAATTATGTATTGATGGGTGAACACTTCCTGAAAGACACAGTTGTCCAAATGGGGTTGGTTTTGAGGATACAACTGTAGGTGAATGAAAAGATGTAACTCTGGAGAGGGCAACATACAATACAGCGTTTTACACGCTGCATACAGCGATTCACATCGAAGTATAGACAATGCTAAGACCATGGAATACCCCTCGTAAACTGTTTTACACGCTGCATACAGTGATTCACATCCGCGACAAATATGATTCTTCTTAGATGGTGCTGGCGCATCCACCCTCGCTCTCAAAGCATACACACTGCCTGGTCATGTGCCCGCTCGCAAGAGCAACTAACAGAGACCCGCCCACCAACTATAAGACCATGGGATACCCCTCGCAAACTGTTCTACACGCCGCATACAGCGATTCACATCTGCGACATGATTTTTCTTAGATGGTCCTATCGCGTCCACCCTCGCACTCGAAGCATACACACTGCCTGGTCATGTGCCCGGTCGCAAGAGCAACTGACAGAGACCCGCCCACCAACTCTAAGACCATGGGATACCCCTCGGAAACTGTTTTACACGCTGCATACAGCGATTCACATCCGTGACAAACATGCCTCTTCTTAGCTAGTCCTGCCGCGTCCACCCTCGTTCTCGAAGCATACACACCGCCTGGTCATGTGTCTGCTCGCAAGAGAAACTCACGGAGACCCGCCCACCAACTCTAAGACCATGGCGTGTAAAACAGTTTGCGATGGTGGACGCGGTCGTGCATCATAACTGAAAAGAATACAGTGGAACCTTGGTTCACGACCATAATTCGCTCCAAAACTCTGGTCGTAAACCGATTTGGTCGTGAACCGAAGCAATTTCTCCCATAGGATTGTATGTAAATACGATTAATCAGTTCCAGACTGTACGAACTGTATGTAAATAAAAATTTTAAGTTTTTAAGCACAAATATAGTTAATTAAACCATAGAATGCACAGCGTAATAGTAAACTAAATGTAAAAACATTGAATAACACTGAGAAAACCTTGAACAACAAAGAAAACTAACACTGCAATAGTTTGCGCTATAGCGCTACCAACCGCTGGCTAAAAACACTTTTTTTTTAATGAGTGTTAAGCACAGGGAAAATAATGAACATTTGAAAAAATCTGTAATTTAATAAACCACCAAGAAAAGTAACATTGCAACAATGCACACTACGAACTGATCGCTGTAAACAGACGTGAAAACAAAATCAAGCCCAGTGCAGTCTTTAACTGCCTTCCTACCTTATGAGTCCAGCCCCCTCTCTCTCGCGCTGCCTGTGTGTGTGCGTATGTCTCTCTCTCGTGCTGCCTATGTGTGTGCCTCTGTCTCTCTCTGGTGCTGCCTGTGTGTGTGCGCAGCTCTCTCTCACGGGCTGCCTGTGTGTGTGCGCGTCTGTCTCTCTCTGGCACTGCCTGTGTGTGTGTGCGGCTCTCTCTCTGGCGCTGCCTGTGTGTGTGCCTCTGTCTCTCTCTGACGCTGCCTGTGTGTGTGCACGGCTCTCTCTCTCTGGCGCTGCCTGTGTGTGTGCCTCTGTCTCTCTCTGGCGCTGCCTGTGTGTGTGTGAGGGTCTCTCTTGCGCTGCCTGTGTGTGAACCGAGGTTCCACTGAGGTTGACTAATGAAAAGTCAACGTGGCTGAGAGGTGCATGTGGAGTCTAGCAGAGACGAACGTGAATGACGCCCAGTGTTGTGAGTTGCTGCGTCCGAGTTGGTGAGCGTGGCTCTGCGAGTTGTCGTCGTATCCAATGATCTTAGAGTCGGTGGGCGTGGCTGTCTTGTGTGCTTTACATGGGTGGCTACTTGTCGGCGGCTTAGTGAATTATATACGGTGGGCGTGGCTGTCTTGCGTGCTTTCCATGGGTGGCTACTTGTCGGTGCGTGCTTTCCATGGGTGGCTACTTGTCGGCGGCTTAGTGAATTATATATATAGATGCTTAATTGCGGATTACCTGCTTTCAGTAATACGGTTGACCTGCTTTCCATAATACTTCTCAATTACCAAAGTACTTTTAGTCCTACATCGCGTCCATACTGTTTCCTACCAGAAATACAGCTTTTTTAGAATCTTATAATTTTTTTATGGTTTTATATCTTTGCGAAAGAGTTACTTATCCTGTCAGTTTCATGTGCAAGTCAAGAACAAAGACATACTCCCAAACCTATATTGACTCTGTATTTAGACTTAACAATCAGTGTAAGCTGCATGCCTTTAAAAGTTAGGCATAAGATTAAAGTTCATATAATATCTCTTTAATATAATGACCACCTTGAAAGTGTTCCCAGACTTTCAGCACGACTGTAGTTGAATTGGAAATCTTGACTGCTTAAATTTTGTCTAAATACTTAACCCGAATAATTTTTAAAAATTTTATAGACTTGATTGGCTATCAATAAACAATAGGATAGATCATTTGGAGAAAAAAAAACTACATTTAAAAATCATAATTGATATGGAACAATCATGAATCTGAATGATGTTTCAATTGGAATGAAAGGAGTGATGAAACTCCTGAAATTGCAACTACATGTTTTTGAAAGTTTTTGTTTTTGAAATTAATTTTTGGTGCCTGAACAACTTACTATATAATATTTAGCCACACAGTTTCCAAATACAGTATGCTTCCCCAGATAGGTGTTGTTTTTGGTAAGAGCCCATTTTTTTATTTTGATACCTTTATAATGTTGTCTCAGTATGTATTTTTCCAGTTGCTTCAACTGCATAGAATAATAATAATAATAATAATAATAAATTTTATTTATATTGCGCTTTATATTTAACAATCTCAAAGTGCCCCTCCTTTAACCGTCACCTTATCGTGGTGGAGGGGTTTGCGTGTCCCAATGATCCTAGGAGCTCTGTTGTCCGGGGCTTTATGCCCCTGGTAGGGCCACCCAAGGCAAACTGGTCCTAGGTGAGGGATGAGACAAAGAGCGGTTAAACAAACCTCCTATGAAGAAAAACAATTTTGGACGGCGTTTTCCCTTGCCCGGACGCGGGTCACCGGGGCCCCACTCTGGAGCCAGGCCTGGAGGTGGGGCTCGATGGCGAGCGCCTGGTGGCCGGGCCTGCACCCATGGGGCTCGGCCGGGCACAGCCCGAAGAGACAACGTGGGTCCCCCTTCCCATGGGCTCACCACCTATGGGAGGGGCCAAGGAGGTCGGGTGCAGTGTGAGTTGGGTGGTGGCCGAAGGCGGGGACCTTGGCGGTCCGATCCTCGGCTACAGAAACTGGCTCTTGGGACGTGGAATGTCACCTCTCTGAAGGGGAAGGAGCCTGAGCTAGTGCGCGAAGTTGAGAGGTTCCGGCTAGATATAGTCGGACTCACCTCGACGCACAGCTTGGACTCTGGAACCAATCTCCTTGAGAGGGGCTGGACTCTCTACCACTCTGGAGTTGCCCCCGGTGAGAGGCGCCGAGCAGGTGTGGGTATACTTATTGCCCCCCAACTTGGAGCCTGTACATTGGGGTTTACCCCGGTGGACGAGAGGGTAACCTCCCTTCGCCTTCGGGTGGGGGGACGGGTCCTAACTGTTGTTTGTGCGTATGCACCGAACAACAGTTCGGAGTACCCACCCTTTTTGGAGTCCCTGGAGGGGGTGCTAGAGGGCATACCTTCTGGGGACTCCCTCGTTCTGCTGGGAGACTTCAATGCTCATGTGGGCAATGACAGTGAGACCTGGAAGGGCGTGATTGGGAGGAATGGCCCCCCTGATCTGAACCCGAGCGGTGTTTTGTTATTGGACTTCTGTGCTCGTCACGGATTGTCCATAACGAACACCATGTTCAAGCATAGGGGTGTTCATATGTGCACTTGGCACCAGGACACCCTAGGCCTCAGTTCGATGATCGACTTTGTGGTCGTGTCGTCGGACTTGCGGCCACATGTCTTGGACACTCGGGTGAAGAGAGGGGCGGAGCTGTCAACTGATCACCACCTGGTGGTGAGTTGGCTTCGATGGTGGGGGAGGATGCCGGTCAGGCGTGGTAGGCCCAAACGTGTTGTGAGGGTCTGCTGGGAACGTCTGGCAGAGCCCCCTGTCAGAAGTAGCTTCAACTCCCACCTCCGGCAGAACTTCGACCACATCCCGAGGGAGGTGGGGGACATTGAGTCCGAATGGGCCATGTTCCGTGCCTCTATTGTTGAGGCAGCTGACCGGAGCTGTGGCCGTAAGGTGGTCGGTGCCTGTCGTGGCGGCAATCCCCGAACCCGCTGGTGGACACCGGCGGTGAAGGATGCCGTCAAGCTGAAGAAGGAGTCCTACAGGACCCTTTTGTCCTGTGGGACCCCGGAGGCAGCTGATAGGTACCGGCAGGCCAAGCGGAATGCGGCTTTGGTGGTTGCTGAGGCAAAAACTCGGGCGTGGGAGGAGTTTGGGGAGGCCATGGAGAATGACTTTCGGACGGCTTCGAGGAGATTCTGGTCCACCATCCGTCGTCTCAGGAAGGGGAAGCAGTGCAGTGTCAACACTGTATATGGTGGGGATGGTGCGCTGCTGACCTCGACTCGGGACGTTGTGGGTCGGTGGGGGGAATACTTCGAAGACCTCCTCAATCCCATTAACATGCCTTCCAATGAGGAAGCAGAGCCTGGGGACTCAGAGGTGGGCTCCCCCATCTCTGGGACTGAGGTCACCGAGGTGGTCAAAAAACTCCTTGGTGGCAGGGCCCCGGGGGTGGATGAGATACGCCCGGAGTTCCTCAAGGCTCTGGATGTTGTAGGACTGTCTTGGCTGACACGCCTCTGCAACATCGCATGGACATCAGGGACAGTGCCTCTGGATTGGCAGACCGGGGTGGTGGTCCCCCTCTTTAAGAAGGGGGATCGGAGGGTGTGTTCCAACTACAGAGGGATCACACTCCTCAGCCTCCCTGGAAAAGTCTATTCAGGGGTCCTGGAGAGGAGGGTCCGTCGGATAGTCGAGCCTCGGATTCAGGAGGAACAGTGTGGTTTTCGTCCTGGTCGCGGAACAGTGGACCAGCTCTATACCCTTAGCAGGGTCCTGGAGGGTGCATGGGAGTTTGCCCAACCAGTCTACATGTGTTTTGTGGCCTTAGAAAAGGCATTCGACCGTGTCCCTCGGGGAATCTTGTGGGGGGTATGGGGTACCAGCCCCCCTGATAAGGGCTGTTCAGTCCCTGTACGATCGGTGCCAGAGCTTGGTCCGCATTGCCGGCAGTAAGTCGAACCCGTTTCCAGTGAGAGTTGGACTCCGCCAGGGCTGCCCTTTGTCACCGATTCTGTTCATAACTTTTATGGACAGAATTTCTAGGCGCAGCCAGGGTGTTGAGGGGGTCCGGTTTGGTGGGCTCAGGATTGGGTCACTGCTTTTTGCAGATGATGTTGTCCTGTTTGCTTCATCAGGCCGTGATCTTCAGCTCTCTCTGGATCGGTTCGCAGCCGAGTGTGAAGCGGCTGGGATGAGAATCAGCACCTCCAAATCCGAGACCATGGTCCCCAGCCGGAAAAGGGTGGAGTGCCCTCTCAGGGTTGGTAGCGAGATCCTGCCCCAAGTGGAGGAGTTCAAGTATCTCGGGGTCTTGTTCACGAGTGAGGGAAGAATGGAGCGTGAGATCGACAGGCGGATCG
This sequence comes from Erpetoichthys calabaricus, assembly GCF_900747795.2. Classification (NCBI taxonomy): domain Eukaryota; kingdom Metazoa; phylum Chordata; class Cladistia; order Polypteriformes; family Polypteridae; genus Erpetoichthys; species Erpetoichthys calabaricus. The sequence goes on from NC_041398.2 coordinate 109,657,690, forward strand.
GTGCGGCATCCGCAGTAATGCGGGCATTGCATCGGTCTGTCGTGGTGAAAAAGGAGCTGAGCCGCAAGGCGAAGCTCTCAATTTACCAGTCGATCTATGTTCCTACCCTCACCTATGGTCATGAGCTATGGGTAGTGACCGAAAGAACGAGATCGCGAATACAAGCGGCTGAAAATAGTTTCCTCCGCAGGGTGTCTGGGCTTTCCCTTAAAGATAGGGTGAGAAGCTCAGTCATCCGGGAGGGGCTCAGAGTAGAGCCGCTGCTCCTCCGCATCGAGAGGAGTCAGATGAGGTGGCTCGGGCATCTGATCAGGATGCCTCCTGGACGCCTCCCTGGTGAGGTGTTCCGGGCACGTCCAACTGGGAGGAGGCCCCGGGGAAGACCCAGGACACGCTGGAGGGACTATGTCTCTCGACTGGCCTGGGAACGCCATGGGATTCTCCCAGAAGAGCTAGAAGAAGTGGCCGGGGAGAGGGAAGTCTGGGCATCTCTGCTCAAGCTGCTGCCCCCGCGACCCGACCTCGGATAAGCGGGAGACGATGGATGGATGGAATCTCAAAGTGCTACAAAATAAGAATAAATTAACAAAATAATCTATAAAAATAATTTAACAAAATGTCTTTCTAAAAAGAAGAAGAACATGTTTTAACTGAACTCCTCCTACAAATACATTGAAGTTCCTTGCAGTGTGTCTTGAACAGGAATCCAGCTCATAATGACTTGCATTGTATTTTAATAATGTCTGTTTTGTTTTGTGTCTGATTGTTGTGCGAGTATTAGGGCCTGTTTATATATTGTTCATCCATGTAGATGTGACGGTCTGCGTGATGAAAAATGTCAACAGTCAAATTTGCAAACAGGTGTCTTCAGATTTTTGTGTATGCTCGGTCCTATGCACACACGTATGCATCAATGAACATGTGCTAAAGAACAGGCCAGTGTGTGTGGAATGATTCAGTGCAGTGCCACACATACACAACTGTACCATAAACAGAACAGGGTGCACATCCTCTGTCTGCGTTCATTCAGTTTTAGAGTGTAATTGTTTCCTTACTGTACAAGGTAGCCATTTCCTGTCCAGTCTTTCCTGTTGTGTTCATCATATTTTGAAATTATTGAAAAAGAAAAAAAAATTTTTTATCTTTCAGAGACAAGGCATACTCTGTTGGCAAAGCAATATGTGAGAAACTAAAAGAGAGTGTTCCAAGACAGTTGTTTGAAATAGCTGTTCAGGCTGCCATTGGAAGTAAAATCATTGCTCGAGAAACGTAAGTAAATATTTCATATTTTTGAAAATGACTATTTAGAGCAGATTATGCCAAAGCCATTTCAGTGAACTAGATGAAAAATATCTGATCCTTAAACAGAACTGGAAGCCAATGCAAAAACTTAGGAAGCATGTCTACATACATCCTGATTGTAATTTTAATAGTTACCTTTTCATGAGCATTTTTCAATCAGAGATAGGATTTATAGAACATTGACAATGGATAGTTAAGTTAATTAGTAAATCAAGAACTTTGTTAGAGGAATTGGCTCCTGATTCACCAGCACCATTCATTAATTGGCACACTGACACGGTACTGCTGCTAGGCACTAAAACTTCTCAATATGTGACAGCTACTTCCACATCACCGGTAGGAAGGAAAGAAGAATATATCCACATGTTTGAAGATGGTGATTCTACTCCCAAAAAGATCATACTTAGCCGTGCACCACTCCAGTGTGTTTTGTACTGTAGACTCCAGTCAAGTGGAACAAAGAAGACAATTGCATTCATAAATAGCCAAGATTTAACCCATAGGTCCCCAAACTGGGTGGTTTCTAAGACTTGGCTGCACCTTGATATCTTTTCTGTAATGACCATTTACAAGAGAAGAGACAAGATGCATCCTTTGAACCATGTTGTATCTTCTTTTATCCAATCCAGCTTACTGCCAAGCATACAAAAACTTAGCCATCATCATGGAAACAGACACAGTCCAAACATCATATAGAAACAGCCACTGAACCTAATACTCTTGTAGCACCTCCAGCAGGTTTACATGGAGTATGTCGTAAGTTGTATGTTTATACTGAAATGGCCAAAACTCATTATCCCAAATACACCTATGCAAGGGCAAATAGTTGGAGAGCTGTACTTTGACAAGGGGTTAAGCCTTATTGTTCCTCCTGGATATGAAGCTGAACTTCAGAATTTCCAGGCATCTCATCCTCTCCTGCACTTTTGATACTATGGAACTTCTCAACCACCATACTGCTCTCTGCCACAGAAAAAGAACTGATTCACACTTGATGTCTTTTACATACAGGTATGCTACTAAGGGTGTCTCCACTTTGACCCTTTAACTGAGTGAGGAGCACAACACAAAAGTACATTGACTTGACTATGCACCCATTTTGGGGAGTTTCAAAAATTGTTTTTGTGTTTATTTCTTGTTTTATTCCAACCTATTGGCATGTTGTTCTCTTGCGTTAGAAATTCAGTAATAGCATATATAATTTTGCGGTTTTCATATTCCATGTTGACTAGATCGTGAACCAAGAGCATACATTAGAAATCACAAATGTTGAAAACCTGTAATTGAGATATTTTAGTACACAGGAGCAAATATTTTGCTGATTACTAAACTATTATCATAGAATACCCCATTCAAGTTCAGGATCAAAACAATTTCATCATCCCTCAGATTTTGTCTTATATATTGTGTAGTCATAGTCCTTAAGCTATCCGTTTTGAGGTGCAGTTTCCTCACAGACAAAAAGCAAGACTGTACACATGATTACAATATATTTTAAACATGTTTTGAAATACTAACATTTTCTGTTTTCTGCCCTTTAGAATTAAAGCATATAGGAAGAATGTGCTTGCTAAATGTGTAAGTTAACATTGAGTGTTCTACAGATTTTTTTAAATGCATGTCTCTAAAACTGCATATGTAACTGACTGTTAACTTTCTTTTGTTGTTTTACAGTATGGTGGTGACATAACACGCAAGATGAAATTACTAAAGAAACAGGCAGAAGGTAAAAAGAAGATGAGAAAAATTGGAAATATTGAAGTGCCAAAGGACACGTTTATAAATGTTTTAAAGAGAAATGAAAAATAGTGCAACACAGTGTCATAAATTTTGATGGTATATAATGTGAACATAAAATATTAAAACACAAGGATCGAGACATTTTTCAGATAAAAAAAGATTGCAAATAAAACGTATATTTATCTATCATTGAACTGTAATATTCCTGCATGACGCTAATGTATATTATAACATACAAAATGATGTGAGTCAGGTACTAATTACACTGGTCAACAAGCAATTTGCTACTGGGATTCTTTCACCTGTACTTTAACAAATTTCACTTGCTGACTCCAAATCTGAAAACTGTTTTCATCCAGCACGTCCCATTGTTTAGTTATGATGTTCCAGGTCTTGGACAACTAGGGTGATTGGACAGTAAAGGTGATGCATTTCAGCATTTAAGAAATAAGTTTGGTCTCGAGAAAAGTGAAGCCAAAATGAAGGAAGGTGTTTTTGTTGGCCCTGAAATCCGTGAACTGATGCTTGATGACGAATTCAAACGGAAACGGAAACCAACTGAATCAACAACCTCATTCGTGCAGGTTGTCCGGAATTTTCCTGACAGTCACAGAGCAGAGAATTATGCTGAGCTTGCGGAGAATATGCTGAAAGTATATTAGCTTATGGGAGCCAGAATGTCACTGAAGATGCATTTTTTACATTGTCATCTCGACTTTTTTCCAACAAATATAACAAAGATTATAGCAAGATATAAAGGGCAAAATTCACTCTGAGCATGATGGGTGACTACCGTTGGTGCAAAGAGAGACGGATGTGCAGTACAAGCGCAAAAGCGAGTGCCTCCAACATTTTTGGGCAGGCTGACTTCACCTTAATATTGAGGTTAATTGACATAAATATGCTTTAATGTGTCTCTGGTATCGTCTTCTGGTTTGTTTTCAGAATAAACACAAATAAATCAAAACAATTTTGGTGGGACAGAGTTCAAACTCCAGATATCGTGTTGATATATTGATATTCAAAAGTGTCAAAACATCAACAATGTATATTTCAAAAACCTGACGTGCTAGCTTAATTCCAATTTCATATATGAAATCAGTGTAAAAAACGTAATAAAGAGCTGCTCTGAAGTTCCCAGCAGCAAACAAAAAATATTTTTTGTAGACCAGTGTTATTATTTGGATCCAGGTCTCAGCAAACAGAGCTTCAAATAGACATAAAAGAGCTGGTAGTGGTTTTATGAGAGGTGTCATATCAGTGTTATGCTACAGGCCAGGCCCTTGGTTTTATTTTTAAGTTTTTGTTTTTACAGTTGTGCTTGAAAGTTTGTGAACCCTTTAGAATTTTCTATATTTCTGCATAAATATGACCTAAAACATCATCAGATTTTCACTCGAGTCCTAAAAGTAGATAGAGAAACCAGTTAAAAAAAATGAGACAAAAATATTATATTTGGCCATTTATTTATTGAGGAAAATGATCGAATATTACATATTTGTGAGTGGCAAAAGTATGTGAACCTCTAGGATTAGCAGTTAGTTTGAAGGTGACATTAGAGTCAGGTGTTTCCAATCAATGGGATGACAATCAGGTGTGAGTGGGCACCCTGTGTTATTTAAAGAACAGGGATCTATCAAAGTTTGATCTTCACAACACATGTTTGTGGAAGTGTATCATGACACGAACAAAGGAGATTTCTGAGGACCTCAGAAAAAGAGTTGTTGATGCTCATCAGGCTGGAAAAGGTTACAAAACCATCTCTAAAGAGTTTGGACTCCACCAATCAACAGTCAGACAGATTGTGTACAAATGGAGGAAATTCAAGACCATTGTTACCCTCTCCAGGAGTGGTCGACCAACAAAGATCACTCCAAGAGTAAGGCATGTAATAGTCGGCGAGGTCACAAAGGACTCCAGGGTAACTTCTAAGTAACTGAAGACCTCTCTCACATTGACTAATGTTCATGAGTCCACCATCAGGAGAACACTGAACAACAATGGTGTGCATGGCAGGGTTGCAAGGAGAAAGCCACTGCTCTCCAAAAAAAAACATTGCTGCTCATCTGCCGTTTGATAAAGATAATGTGGACAAACCAGAAGGCTATTGGAAGAAGGTTTTGTGGAGAGATGAGACCAAAATAGAACTTTTTGGTTTAAATGAAAAGTGTTATGTTTGGAGAAAGGAAAACACTGCATTCCAGCATAAGAACCTTATCCCATCTGTGAAACATGATGGTGGTAGTATCATGGTTTGGGCCTATTTTGCTGCATCTGGGCCAGGACGGCTTGCCTTCATTGATGGAACAATGAATTCTGAATTATATCAGAATTCTAAAGGAAAATGTCAGGACATCTGTCCATGAAGTGAATCTCAAGAGAAGGTGGGTCATGCAGCAAGACAACGACCCTAAGCACAGAAGTTGTTCTACCAAAGAATGGTTAAAGAAGAATAAAGTTAATGTTTTGGAATGGCCAAGTCAAAGTCCTGACCTTAATCCAATCGAAATGTTGTGGAAGGATGTGAAGCGAGCAGTTAAAGTGAGGAAACCCACCAACATGCCAGAGTTGAAGCTGTTCTGTACGGAGGAATGGGCTAAAATTCCTCCAAGCCGGTGTGCAGGACTGATCAACAGTTACCGGAAACGTTCAGTTGCAGTTATTGCTGCAAAGGGGGGTCACACCAGATACTGAAAGCAAAGGTTCACATACTGTTGCCACTCACAAATATGTAATATTCGATCATTTTCCTTAATAAATAAATGACCAAGTATAATATTTTTGTCTCATTTGTTTAACTGGTTTCTCTTTATCTACTTTGAGGACTTGAGTGAAAATCTGATTATGCTTTAGGTCATATTTATGCAGAAATATAGAAAATTCTAAAGGGTTCACAAACTTTCAAGCACAACTGTATGTGACATTTATTTTCATTATTTTGTAGTCCTTATATCTACAGTATTTACAGCCCATGGACAACACAGTTCACATTTCACAAATTTCAGTCTCGTGATTATATTCATAATCAGTAAATTGCATAAAGCTACGTAACACGTGTAAATGAATGCACTGAATACGTAGATAGTATTAAACACATATATGCAGAAGCAGGATGACCTGCTTAAAGAATACAGATTTTAAGGCTAATGCAGATGTGTGTGTTTATAACTGAATTGTTACATTAATTTTTGTACATTTTGGTATGCAAACTCTCTCCTCCATCTCCATTGGCCAGTAAACTTAAGGCATTAATGGTACTTATTTATCATCACCAGTTTTTATACATGACCAAGAGCAACCTCAAGAGCAAACGTGTGTACAAAAAAGCAAGGAAAACTTAATTGCCAATGAAGATAGTGTTTACTTAAAAAAATGTGCATAAGGAAGTACTTTCTACTTAAATATGTCATTAAATTCAAGCAGGATTTATGTAAATATGCAGATATATTTCTCATTCTTAATTTGCCACCTACAGACAAATATCAGGCACCCATTCACTATTACAGGCTTCTCTTCATTGATGGTAGTACGTGATGTTAAGGCAAGTTTTTATTATTAGCTACTCTCTTCCCAAACCCTACACATACAGTATATTATTTAAATTGACCTCAGACTGGACTTAGCACTAAGACAAAACATAGGTGGGAAAATGTCTAAATGTAGAATTCATGTTTAATTTCCACAGAAGTAATTTCTTAACTAAGGTGTGTCCTGGAATGTAGCATTTTACTTTTGTTTAGTAAGAGTTGGTGATGATTTCTTGGGACTGAGCACATAAAAATTTGTCCTGCATATTTTTGTGCTATTTGCACACAATGTCTGCACACACTTATCTGCCCTGCACTACCAACCAAGTATAGTAAGCTTTGGTGTACTGAAGTGGTGCCTTGCAGGCTCCATAAATTTAAACTTGGATTTGTTTTCTCGTTCTTTTGAAACCTTTCAAAGTAATCATTTTCTTACATTTTCTCACATTCATCTATGTACATGACTGGACACTTACTGCAAGAAATGCAGCAAGTAAGATTTGTAGACTGGCAGAGGACCATAGCTTAATATTGAATTTACCAGAGGGACCAGATACGAGACTAATGTTTGTGACATATTTGCAGGTGACCCAGCGTCTCCTTTTACAGCTCAAAAAAGCCTATTGTAGAATATGGCTTTTCTCTGTGAAGTGTGCTGTGGATGAGAAGTTTGCACAGGTTAGGTGGTCGAAGGAATATCAACGGAGTGTTAGGTTTAAGGCTGCTGTGGAAGGATCAGTCTGCAAAACTGGAAAATTGTGCTTGATGGCCCATGAGTCAGTCAGAGTGTTATTTTGGAATGGGAGGACCAGTGGGATGCAGTTTCATTATTGGTGTTGCTCTTGGAGTGGATGTTATGTGGAGTTCACCTAGCTTGGTTGCGGGCCTTGTCCACAATCTGAGAAGGGTATCACCTATCAATTAAGAAAATCCTCACTCTGAGTACTACATTACAGAAGTGACTATCACTGCAGAGACAACGGAGTCTAAGGAGTTGTAAAAGAGGTAGAATGTTATTATGCCAGGAATGGAAGAAGCTGTTTAGGAGGTGAATGTGTGAGTCAGTTGACTTGTAAGAGGCAGAGGTTTTAAGCAGTTATATTTCAGTTCTGATATTAATTGTAGTTTTAATTTTTATTTTATAAAATTTTTATTTTTCTAGTTTTCAGTGGAGTCATCAATTTTTATTTAGTTCTGTGTTTAAAATTTTAGGTTTTATTTTATTTAGTTCTGGCTTTTTTGCATAATATTAGTACAAGTTTAATTTTGTTTTTCTGTTGTAAGACTACAGATGCTGGCCAACACATATTTCAATGCAAATTATGTTTCAGTCAACAAAATACACTCACAGTTCATAATGTAGTTAAACACAGCTTGACTATCAATGAGCAAACAGATTAAGTGGCCTAAAGAGTACAGTCAGCAAGATCAAATGTTTCAACCCAAGAAACCAGTCTGTGCAAGCACGTTGCTGTTAAGCTTTAAACGAGCACACATTTCGAGAGATTTGTTCATGCTGCAACGATGTCCATTGCACAGATAACCACATAGTGAAAATATTAACTTGACAAGCGTCTGTAATGCAGGTGCACAGACAAGGTCCTATCTACTGGCACCAGCAGACTGTATGTTGGCGATTTCTGCTGGCAGTACTGAAGCAGTGACGTGCGGTGAGGTTCATGGCTGGTGAGGCACGGACTCCTTCATAGTCAGATTTACAAATATAGGAACCCCAAAGAGTAGCTTCTTCACTATTAAGTTGGCAGCATGCACATTGACTACTGGTTATGTTTCATATCTCATCAGCATTCTTTACACACACATAGGTAAGGCACATATTTGGCTAAGAAAGATCGTTACATTTATAGAAAGCGGAGAACACATTTGCTCTGCATCCTCCATGTGTTCTAAATTTGCCGTTGCAATTTCAGTATTCACACTCATTCAATACAAATGAAAGTATAGAGTGGTGTTCGATAAAAGGATAACATGAAAAACAAAAGAATATTTTATTTAAGGTCAAAATTGAGTTTTTAAATATTGTTTTTTTCTTAGTCCGAACCCATTTTTTATAAAATTGAAAAACGTTTATGGTCTTACCTTTATTTGTAAATGAAGTCCATGCGCCTATCCTTCTCCACGAAAATCTTTCTTATAAAAGTCCTTCTCGTTTTCCTTTAGTTTTAAAAGTCTTCATCTTCCATTTTGGCAGTCAGTTGGAACAAAAAATGAATAAATAAACAGACTGCTGCAGTGAACTTGATTTTCTGATATCACTAACTTATTGGCGCCCAGAGCCTCTGCGTAGAAGAACAGCAGCAACAAGCACCTGTTGGGCTCACATCTGTCCCCTTCAGTGCAACAGAGTGAAGCTGGTATTGCGGGCAGCAGTTAGAGACCCTTCTCCTTCAGTGCGCCATGGTACTGTCTGCCTCACCTTCTGGCTTTTCACTGCGGTTTTATGTCCAATCAGCAAGACTAGATATGTCACACACATTCATTAAAGATATTAGCCAGACTGTGGAAAGTCAGGGTGTATAATAAACGCGTGTACAAACAATATATTGACGACATGCAGAGAGACAGCAACAGGCACACACCAATTGCATGCATCAACCCAGTGTGTGAGGGATAGCGCAGACTGAGGGGAGGCTCGTCACAGATGCGCCTTGCATTTCTCCCCTATATTTAATCAGGAAATGAGCAAATTCAGTGATTTTGACTATTATAATGATCAAAATTACTGGAATCATACTGAAAACAAATTTATAGCACAGACCAGTGGACAAATTTATTTTATGATATCATTATTAGTTTTTTTACTTTTCATGATGACAGGCGAGACTGCGTGGCCCTGTATGAAGTGCAGTAATGGTCCCAGATAAGTGCTGGACTTCCACCAAGTACTGATCCAGCTGGTCCGGCACTGAAACTCCAAGACTCTTTTGTTCTTCTTGCACGCTACATTTACTTTTATTATCATCTGCGCTATAATTAAAGTATTTCCACATGTTACTTTCTTGCTTTCTACCCGCAAACATCTGTGCAAAACTCGCCATCGTCAACCACAAGTGCTTACTGCTTCAACCCTACAAGTCAAATGCGCTCAACAAACAAACAACAGTCCTTTGCAGAAGTTGCGCCACGTGACTATCGTAAGCCCAAGTTACAAGATCACCGCATAGTGAAGAGCGCAACATAACTGAACGCTCAGGGCGACCTACAAACAACCCCCCTGCACGACTGAATGAAAATGCTATTGCTGTTTTTTTCTTTTTTTACTCATCCACCCCAAAGACCAGATACCAAAACAGAAGAAGAGCAATGTAGTATATGCCATTCAGTGCAGCGAAGAGTGCCCTGAACTGTACATTGGAGGGACCAAACAGGCACTACACAGGAGGATGGCCCAGCACAGAAGGAGTAACACCTCAGGGCCGGAATCAGTTGTGTACCTCCATTTGAAGGACATTAACGTCCAGATATTGGATAGAGAAGACAAGTGGTTGGAACGAGGGGTGAGGGAAGCTTTGCATGTGCAAATCAACAACCCCTCACTCAACAGAGGTGGAGGCCTTAGGCATAACCTGTCTACAATTTATCATGCTGCCCTTTCATCCATCCCCAGGGAAATCAGGCCCAATTCACACCTCCACCAGGTGGACCACTCTTAACAACCCACTTTATGGGGGTAGGAGGGGCTGTTAAAAGGTGTGACTGTTACATCTACCCACACCTTCCCCTTCCTTTGTTTTACTCTATGAGCCTATTCAGGGCAGGAGTGAAGTGAAACTAACCTGGAGGATAAACCTGTGGTCTTTAACAACATTCCTCAGACTGAAGAAGCTGCTTGGATGAGCAGTGAAAAACGTATCTACCTAACAAGAACGATGTCCAGTTGCCATGACTCAACTACCAGATAATTTCACCTGGATGACTGAGAATCTTCACAGATGTTTAGTTTCTCTGCCTTAATTTCAGTTCTCGTTCTTGTAAAACGAAAAACAATATTTTAAGTTCTAGATCTCGTTTTCATTATGAAAATATCACTAGTAAGTCCTGGAAAGCTGGTAGAAAGAATTATATGAAAAAATGGTAGAGTTGTGGTAGAAACGTCTATTATTCCTTGAGATGGATGGAAACTATTAAATATCTAGTAAATGAACGAATTAATGAATGTGTTGCTGGCGTTTGGTGCTAAACACAGTACTGGCCAGTCATCAATGTATCTTTTGCACAGGTCTGGTACAAAGCCTAGGCAGAAAGAAAAGGGGAAAAAGCACTGTTCCACAATGTTGGCATAGATAGGTCCCCTTCTGGTACCCACTGCAGCTTCACTGAGCTGTTGAATAAAGTTGTTGTCAAATGGGAAAACAGGGTAAGAACCAGTTCTGCTAGGCTGCTGTGACGGGATCCTGGACTGGATGTCTGGTGCAGTCTTTCTGAGGGCAGTGAGACCTTCATTGTAAGGAATAAATTTGTGTAGAGAGGAGATGTCCATGGTAAAGCTAAAGCAGTCAGGACCGTGAAACATTTTAGTGGTCTTAAATGTGCCTAAACCAATGTAGGTGTAGCAATCAGGGACTACAACCTAGATGGATAACAGCTCTTCTTGCAACCATTGCATTTTGCTTCTGAGCTGATGGATCTTTGATTCACTATAGTCTCCAACTGCATATTGATAGGAGAGATGACGTGCCCTGTATTTATGCCAGCTTTGTTCTAATTTACTGCATTCCTTGGACCTATGGGACATCATAGTTTAGGGCCAACTCCCTTTCTCTGCCCTGGTTATATGTTTCTGGACCATCCCTGGCCAGGCACAACCTATATTCTCAAGCCTTTCATCTATCAGTGTTCCACCTGAGGCTGTGGGCTTGGGTAAAACATTTCATTTTGTCTTGCAACCCCCCTACCTGTGGTTAGTAGGTTAGTTTAGATGACCCTAAGTTCCACTTTCAATTGGCTCTAACTGGTCATATGGTGCAGGCAGGCACATTCTTACAATGTAAAAGGTAACAGAGCAAAATTTTCCTTTACATCTTAAGAGTTTATTTTCTAGAACATACTTTACCACTACAAAATTGCCAGTAAAATAGCATATTAAAGTATGAAAGCTGATATGCCAAACAAACATCAGTCATCTTCCAGGAGTGGTACAGGATTCTACACTCAATGCCAATGAAGGTCAGTGCAGTACTAAAAAGTGATGGTATATATACCAAGCACAAGCATAATACATCCATCCATCCATCCATTTTCTAACCCGCTGAATCCGAACACAGGGTCACGGGGGTCTGCAGCATAATACATATTATAATAATTATTTACATGTATATAGTACTTTTCCCACTACACACAGCACTTTGCATAGTGAGTGAGGAGCTACTTTAACCAATGTGCAACATCTACCTGGATGATGTGACGGCAGCCATTTTTGCACCACTATGCTCACCAAACATTCGCTGTTAGGTGGTGAAGGGATGAGAGGCAGTTAACCAATTAGAAGCAGGGGAAGATTAGGGGGCCAAAATTACTAGGCTGCACTAGGACAATGGGCTACACCCAACTCTTTACAAAGGATGTCCAAGGATCTTTTAGGACCACACAGATGACCTCAATTTTATGTCTCATCCAAAGGATGGCGTTATTTTTACAGCAGTGTCCCCCTCACTGCACTGGGGCATTGGGATCCACATTCGGACAAGAGGGTAAAGTCCCTCCTGCTGGCCTCATCAGCAGCAACCCAAGCTTATTGTGGTTGGTCTCCCATCCAAGTACTGGCCAGGCCCAAATATGCTTAGCTTCAGGTGGACAACCTAGTCTGAGGTGCATGGCTATGGCTATACAACTTAACCAAGGACAAACTTATGTTTGCCACCCTTGCTTTAAGCAGTGGTGCCCAATTTACTTATCTGACAGTTGCTGTTAGCATATAAACTTAGCAACAGCAAGAAAGATCTACAATACATGCACATTTTGTTACTTTTACATGAATGACAATGCTCATCATTTAGACATAAAACATATCTAAACGTTCAAAGGTATGTACCCATTTATGTTGTATACTGTATGTATGCAAAGTGTTAAAAGATATTAGTACTACGATAATGCATCAGTTAACTCAATCGTATAAGGAGTTAAGACACATAAAAGAAGATGCACTAGTTAAATGCTTTAATAAAGAAAATGGAATATATAATTAACTTATCAATGTATGCTTTCCAGGTTCCACAAGCTGACTCGAATTGGGTCAACAAATGCCAGAATGAAAAGAAAAAAAAAAAAAATATATCAAATCAACTGACAAATTTTGGCACATAATTAATTATAACTTTGTTTCCAGTCCCCTATTTTTATGATTTAAAAAGCAATCATTACATAACCTATTAACAGTTCAAACTAAGACACCCAAAAAACGTAATATAAAATGCAATTTATGAATGTGCTTTAATAATAAGTAAATACAAGTTTTCCAAGCATTTGCTACCATGATTTTAAATTAAGTGGTTAAGCCTAACTATAAAATATTTATTTTAAAAAAAGTACAAAAGAGAGTGTGTGTTATAAAGTAGAAGAAACAACTGCACTCGAGCTTGACTTAAGTAAAGTGCAAAACGTAAATGTGAAATATTGACTGCAAAACTGCACTGAGTTTGGGATAAGTGAAACATTTTCAGCATATAATTAGTGTGACATAGATTGGCCATCGAATATAAACTATTTCAAGTCTGAAGAATGTCACATGAAAAGACACACCGCAGGGTATCCATGTGCCCGTTACATAAAGTCTTAAACGGTGATTTGGGTTTTCTTTTTGATGCATTTTCACAGGCTGGCTGTCCTGCAGGAGGCAATTAAATGACGTCAGGAGTACTCAGTGGAAATATTCTAGCGTACGTCTTGGTCATCCCGGTATAATGTTTATGCCTCTCATGACTTTCACCTTTGCTTTCACTTCAACAAGTCTTTGGTCGTCAGTTTGCAAAGTCTTTCATTGAGTATAATGGGTCCACCAGCTTGTTGTGCACATGCATTAACCCTAAAAAAAAAAAAAAGACAGCAGATGACAAGAAACTGCGCCACAAAATGTTTTAAACAGTATTTGGTAACAAACATATGGTAAACAAGAAAAGCATTTGTATTTCATGGATTAACTTAGTATTTTAGTGTTGAAGATACGTACAAATCTGATGAGATCAGAAGGAACCAATTACCTAGCAATATGGACGTGTATCTACAATTACGCGTGAAGAAAAGTTTTCCAGTATTTGTTGCATGTCCACTTCACTCAAAATCAGTTTTCAGATATTGTTGCATTGTCGCTGTAGAACTTGCATTAAACAACTGCCTTTTATCAAACTTACTTTGCTATGACCGCCAATGCAGCACTGCTCTCTGACGAACACAAAGCCCTGATGTAAAGCTGTGCAGCGATTGAAACTACCACAGAGTAGGGCACATTTCTCTTGCAAATTAGCTGTAGATGAGCCAACTGCCCATTCCCCATTAGCTGACCCAGCTGTGTCACACAACAGACAATTAAGTATTTGACTTTTTTTTTTGTTTTAAATAAACTGACTGAACTTTATCTAAAATTACAGCACACAGATGTGTTCATAAAGCACAGGGAGACTGAGTACACTGCACTCATCACCATCAAAAATCATCCTCGCAATATACTATACATAATGTACTAGAAACTCTGCTGTATCCCCTTCTGACCCAGACCTTTCAGCAAGGAAACCGTCCAGAGCTTTTTTAACTCACTGTAAACTGTGGGAAAGTACAAGGCAACTGTGGTTATGGCTGCACTATCAAAACCAAGCATCTTAACAGGAACTTAACAAAGGAACAAATGGCTTTAATTGGATAATCAGAGTCAATTCAACTGATGGCATGTCAAGGGAAGTTATCTGTGTGCATGCGCTAGAATGTGATTGGTCAAATCTGAACACAGTAAGAGTGCCCTTCAGAAATGATGTACAGGCTACTGCAAACAAGGCATGGAAAGATTCCTTTTTAAATAAAAATGTGTATTTTTCACATAGCTAATGTTAGTTACAAATAATTAAAAACACTCTCACATAATTTATCTTAATTAACATCAAAAATGATTACACCTTTGATATACACTCTACATACAGTTAGGTCTATAAATATTTTGGACAGAGACCACTTTTTTCTAATTTTGGTTCTGTACATTACCACAATGAATTTTAAATGAAACAACTCAGATGCAGTTGAAGTGCAGACTTTCAGCTTTAATTCAGTGGGGTGAACAAAACGATTGCATAAAAATGTAAGGCAACTAAAGCATTTTTTTAACACAATCCCTTCATTTCAGGGGCTCAAAAGTAATTGGACAAATTAAACAACTGGAAATAAAATGTTCATTTCTAATACTTGGTTGAAAACCCTTTGTTGGCAATGACAGCCTGAAGTCTTGAACTCATGGACATCACCAGATGCTGAGTTTCCTCCTTTTTAATGCTCTGCCAGGCCTTTACTGCAGCGGCTTTCAGTTGCTGTTTGTTTGTGGGCCTTTCTGTCCAAAGTTTAGGCTTTAACAAGTGAAATGCATGCTCAATTGGGTTAAGATCAGGCGACTGACTTGGCCATTCAAGAATTTTCCACTTCTTTGCTTTAATAAACTCCTGGGTTGCTTTGGCTGTATGTTTAGGGTCATTGGGCGACGTTTCATGATGGACAATCAATTTGACTGCATTTAGCTGGATTTGAGCAGACAGTACGTCTCTGAACACCTCAGAATTCATTCGGCTGCTTCTGTCCTGTGTCACATCATCAATAAACACTAGTGTCCCAGTGCCACTGGCAGCCATGCACGCCCAAGCCATCACACTGCCTCCACCGTGTTTTACAGATGATGTGGTATGCTTTGGATAATGAGCTGTTCCACGCCTTCTCCATACTTTTTTCTTGCCATCATTCTGGTAGAGGTTGATCTTGGTTTCATCTGTCCAAAGAATGTTTTTCCAGAACTGTGCTGGCTTTTTTAGATGTTCTTTAGCAAGGTCCAATCTAGCCTTTCTATTCTTGAGGCTTATGAGTGGCTTGCACCTTGCAGTGCACCCTCTGTATTTACTTTCATGCAGTCTTCTCTTTATGGTAGACTTGGATATCGATACACCTACCCCCTGGAGAGTGTTGTTCACTTGGTGGACTGTTGTGAAGGGTTTTCTCTTCACCATGGAAATGATTCTGTGATCATCCACCACTGTTGTCTTCCGTGGACATCCAGGTCTTGTTGCGGAGTTCACCAGTGCTTGCTTTCTTTCTCAGGATGTACCAAACTGTAGATTTTGCCACTCGTAATATTGTAGCAATTTCTCAGATGGGTTTTTTCTGTTTTCGCAGCTTAAGGATGGCTTCTTTCACCTGCATGGAGAGCTCCTTTGACCGCATGTTGCCTGTTCACAGCAAAATCTTCCACATGCAAGCACCACACCTCAAATCAACTCCAGGCCTTTTATCTGCTTAATTGATAATGACATAACGATGGACTTGCCCACACCTGCCCATGAAATAGCCTTTGAGTCAATTGTCCAATTACTTTTGAGCCCCTAAAATGCAATCGTTTTGTTCACCCCACTGAATTAAAGCTGAAAGTCTGCACTTCAACTGCATCTGAGTTGCTTCATTTAAAATTCATTGTGGTAATGTACAGAACCAAAATTAGAAAAAAGTTGTCTCTGTCCAAATATTTATGGACCTAACTGTACACTATCATTACATACAGTATTTAGAGTTTACAAATGTTACAATATAAAAGTAGTTTGTCACTCATGGACTATACATACATCCTTTTTCTGTAGGAGTTTTGTGCAGTTCTGGGTTGCACTATGCATTGCAATTGCTGCATCTGTGGAAGATTGCTTGTCTGTTACGAGAGCAACTACAGTCTCACAGGGCTGCAGTGGAATGTTGCAGAAGCAACTCCGAACCAATCGCAGTCACACTCTAAGTGCCTGTCGTGGAGGGGTGAGGAACATTATAAATGCAGGGAACAGTATTACTTGGCCACGACCCTGCCTGTCTGCTGTGTCTGTGTATAGGAGAGAGGTAGCTCCCGCTACAATAAATAACTATGTTGTTCCTGTTTCAAGTTGAATAAAGCTGGTTTTGCTAAAGTAGTGAGACTCAGCCTCGTGTTTTGGGGTGCAAGACAGTGACTCACGCATCAAATGGTGCCAGAAGTGGGGTCCTTACACCAAAGGATCCCCAAGAAATACGGCAACCCTACCCCCCAACCCCCCGAAATTGTACTGGTCTCAAAACTGGATGGGTTCAGTTCTGTATTGATTTTAGGCATTTGAATAAGATTTCCAAGTTTGATGCTTGGGCAGGCATCATATATCTCCACCCTAGACCTCACGAAGGGTTATTGGCAGGTCCCCTTGGAGAAGTCTAGCTGTGAGAAGTCCGTGTTCACCACTCCATGGTGCACTGTTAACTTTTCAGCGAATGATGGACCAGACACTGCATTCCCATCCAACGTACTTGGGTGCCTATCTTGACGATTGGGAATCTCATCTTGTCTGCTTTCGGGCAGAGCTTGACAGTTTGCAGCTGGTGGGGCGGACTGCCAAACCCTAAGACATGCAAGCTGGGTATGTCGGAAACGCATTATCTGGGATATTCCATAGGGAAGGGTTTGCTCAAACCTCAAATGGATACGGTTGTGCCTTCTTAGGGCTCGTGGGGTACTACAGGTGGTTCATTCCCAATTTTGCACATCAGGTCGCCCTCCTCACTGACTTGACAAAAAGCAGAAGGCTTTGTAGTGTTGTCCAAAAAAAATGTAAACCTACCTTTAAAATACTTCACTGTCTTTACTCGCAGCTCTAAAGTTGCATCTTCATCACAGACAAAAATTGTACGAGGGTGTTGTTGGAATGCTGAAACTGTCCACATGTGATTCACTCCCTCTTCAATTGCCTTGTACAAAGCAAAGGCTTTATGTGCTCCTGTGATCAGAATCATTACCTAGTGGAAAGCCAGAAAATATCAAAAGGCAGGTATGAGTACAGTATGTGTCAAAATGATCACTATATTTACATACAATATTGCCCATTTCAAAAACTTCGACATTCCAAAACAAAGAAAATCTGCTGCACACAGACTCCTACAATTTATCTTCTCATTTTTGGTTGCAGTAAACTAGTTCAGGTACTTTTACTAGCATATGGTTTGTGGCAGTCCAAATGACATGACAGTGTCCGAATGAAATTAAGAAATACGAACATATATAAACTTTTGAATAACAACAAGATATACAATGCTTAAACTAAAATTACTTTTTAAAAACAAATACTGAGAATTAAGTCAATCAAAAGGCATATGGGGCACACACACACACACTTTTGGAGGTTACTGTATGCGGTTACTCAGGTCATTATGCTACAGCTATATTTACATGAAGCTTAATAATCCAGTGAAAACTGCTCTAACTGCACACTTGGAATAAAACATGGACATATTATAATTCTGCATTGTTTGGGACACTTTATCAGACAAAGGACAATCTAAATTACGTTTCAACCAATAATGAAAGAGATGACTAATACAGTACGTAATTATCTGAATCAGATTTATCTGTTAAAACTTTTTCCTTCCATAAGCCCCAGGAGCAGTAAAGCAGAACACAATTTCATGCTGACAGACATGGTCCCCAACCATTTCTCACATTTCTGTCTTTCATTTAAAATATACAGTATTCAGACATAGTACTGTTACATCTTGCCTGAAGAAGGGGCCTGAGTTGCCTCAAAAGCTTGCATATTGTAATTTTTTAAATTAGCCAACAAAAGGTTTCATTTTGCTTCTCACTACATTCATAATGGCTAACATGGTATAACACACTAGTACTACAAACATAATGTGTAAGTCTTGAGCATCCTTTTACATAGATGTTTATTTTTTGTCTTCTGAATTAATATGTCAGTAGAGAAGACCAAATTTTCCAAAAAAATCACAAATTACAGTGAATTTATATTATATATAACTAAAACTTGGATGCTACATCAAAATCAGTAAGTATCCGCTAAGAAAAGTCATTTAGATTTATCAATATTTAGAAGTAAGACCCTACCTCCCCACAATAAAAAAAAAACCTAAATACAGTGGAACCTCGGTTTACGGGTAACTTGGTTTACAAGTGTGTTGCAAGATGAGCTAAAACTTTTAATAAATTTTGACTTGAGAAACGAGTGAGGTCTTGCAATACGAGTAGTATGTATACGCTTTGTCTGCTGAGCATCATGTGATCACAACTGAGCTGATGGTTCTTCTCTCCTTCTCTCGCTGCGGGATTGTGGTCAATCGTCTCCTATTCTCAGACGGAGTCGGCGTGCCTCACTCATATAGTCAACATCCGTACGAGCATATACTGTTTACTACAGCATTGTGACTGTGTGTGTGTGTGTGTGTGTGCGCGCGCGCGCATGTCTGCTCTGACGTGCGAGTCCCTGTCTTGCACTTCAAAACACGTAGCCGAGTCTCAGTACTTTAGCAGCACCAGCTCTATTCAGCTTGAAACAGCAACAGTGCGGTTATCTATCGTAGCGGGATCTGCCACTCTCATATACACAGACACAGCAGTCAGGCAGGGTCGTGGCCAAGTAGTACTGTGCCCTGCTCATTTATAACGTTCTTTGTTTCTTGTATCACCCATCGACGGCAGGTGCTTATAGCATGTCCGCGATCTTTTCGGATTCGCTTTTACAGGTCCTCCCGTAGGGTGGAATCCCACAAGAGTTTAGAAACTCACTCACACCAGCCATGATTCTTTTCAAAGGTGAAGTGCAGGTTAATTTGTTTTATGTATTTTTACTTTATATTTTGTATTAATCATTTTTATATGAATAGTTTTGGGTTGTAGAACGAATCATCTGAGTTTCCATTATTTCTTATGGGGAAATTCACTTTGATATACGAGGGCTTTGGACTGCGAGCATGTTTCCAGAACGAATTATGCTCACAAACCGAGGTTCCACTGTACTACAAAATCTCCAAAATGGTTTGACAGATTTGAATGAAATTTGGTGACTTTTTTATTTTAAATTTGTGGATACATTTTTTTAGGTTCAATATTTATTAATGTTTTGTAATGTAATGTATATGCGCTGCACTGAGAGTGCAGGAACACTGGAGTGAGCCAGAGGGATTAATGGAATTGTGCTCTGGGGTTGGAATTGTGGAGAAGGGTGGAGAGACATCCATGGCATCCTCTATGGCCAGGACACTGGAGAGGGCCACAGAAGCCCGTGGCATGCTCTGGGATCTGAAAACCGGAAAGGGTTAGAGACATTTGCAATGTGGTCCAAGGCCAAACTAGAGCTAAGTGGTAACTTTCCTTCCCTTAATAGAAGGTAACTTCTCGATGTAAATAATTTTCAGCCCATTTCAGTCTTCCCCGTGTTTTCATTTATAACATATAACATTATTTCTGCTGATTACCCATTTCAATTAAAAAAAAAAAAAGGCAGTGATGTTTTCTGCATTTGTAATTGTGTATTGCATGTTTAAGAGTAAGAAGCTTCAATGACCTAAAATTCATATTATTTGACTGAAACTTTTATCCAAGGCAACAAACCATTTGAGATACAATTGGTTACATTTCATTTGGTTTTCAGATTGGAGCACAGGCAGGTGAAGTAACTAGCATATAGTCACACAGTGTCACTAGCAGGTTTTAAACCCACAACCTCAGGATTTGAAGTCCTAGTTCCAAAGCATTAACCACTACAACTTACTGCCTGTCAATAATATTAGCCCTTGGTTTAAAAAAAAAAAAAAAGGAAAAAAAAGTAATACTTCTGATACACGTGATTAACCAACGCCCATGGTCTTAGGAAATTTCCCGAGCAAAGCTAGATAACATAACGCTAGTGTAGCGTATTAAGCAACACACCATATTTCTGCTAAAATTTTGATTTCTTTGTAGATACAGAGCCTAGTACATGATTAAACAAATATATAACAAAGAATTGGCAATGGTCAGTGATATAATAAGCTGATCTGATCCAAACCGATTACTTCTGTTTCAGCTAATCAAACTGGGCGAAGGAAAACCAACTTGTGAATTTCCCATCGGGATTAATAAAGTATCTATCTATCTATCTATCTATCTATCTATCTATCTATCTATCTAAAAGGTTAGAGTGTAGCAGATGTATACAGTTTAACCTTCAAGTCATTAATTTTTGACCATGACAAGATGTACAGTCCAAGCCCTTCTGAAGAAGCACAAGGAAACGGGCAAGGTTCAGGACAAGAATAACAGTGGTCAGCCATGGAAACTGAATGCTGCAGACCAGAGTAACATGACACTGAAATCCCTTCCAAATCGGAAGCGGTTTAGCACTGCTATCAGCTCTGAAATTACTGTAAGGATGCTCCCATCAGGTTTTTTTTTTTTTTTAGGGCCAATACTGATCACATGTATCATGTTACTGAATTGATCAATTCTGTTTTTTTTTAATCTCTTTGTACACAAAACACAAAAACATGTACACAAGCCCTGCATAACCAGGCAAGGAGAAACCTTATTTCCACATTAAGATGTTACTGTTCACTTTTTATTAATAAAATGAATTTATGTGACTTATTGTCCAGTGAGCAAAAATAAAATAAAATTCCCTTAAAAATACATACTTTTACTAATAAAACACAGAGAAAATATTTATCCATAAAACATGCATTAAAGAAAATAAATTGCTTCTCATAAATTACAAGCTGTCATAATGTTCAATTCCTTCAGTAATGTACTTATCCTAAAGAAAGCTTAATTAAATAAAAAAAGTAGTTTTTACCTTTTGTCTAAATATATATATTTTTTTTCCCTCACACATTAATTCAATTAAATGATATTGGGCAGTTAACTGCTTAAATGTAAATATGCATGCAGCTACAGGTTTTAATAATTTTTTAATCATTAATTGTACTACGTCTTTTTTTTTGCTCTTAAAATACACATTATATTTACACAGGGTTTTTTTTCCCATCACATGTACAAGCTAGACGTTCCTAATTCTTGACATGTAATTATAAATATGGATTGCCATTTTAATTATGCAGTACTTTTTTCTTACCAAACTTACACTGTATGAGACACACAAACAAACAATAAACATAGTACAAACGTTTAAAAAAGCCACAAATGTATCAAATGTTCATTAACATGTGTATCAAGAAGATGGGAGGCTGACATGCCTAATAAGTTTAAAAGTTCACAAATTTTATTGTTTACTAAGCAGCAATTTCAAATTCTTCCTTTTTTTCTTTTTTCTTTAAAATGTAAGCTGCTGTACTTAACACGAGCTAGCTCACTGTGCAACCTAGCTGTTCTCACCATTTACCTAATTTGCACAAGATGACTCTTCAGATTCCTTTTTCTCCATTTATTACTCCACTTACTTTACCAGAGGGAATAATAGCCTTTAAATTAAAGTCTGCCTTACTGCTCTCTGCTTACAGGAGTTTTGCAGCAAAAAAAAAAAAAAAAACCAACAACATCTGCAAGCTCAACTACTGTAGTACTTTCCGTAAAGGAGCACTACAACAAAATTACCATAAAGAAAAACACACACTATATAAAATGTATTACTGTAATGCATAGATATAAAATGGAATTTAAAAATGAACAGTGCACCCATTCATTTTCTGAATGATACTATATATGAAAAAAAAATGCAGAGGAGAAAACATCCAGTGGAAAAGTGAATTATGAAAACCGGTAAGTGCAAGATTTTGCCCAAAGTCATCTACTCCATCTTATGGAAGAAAAAGATATTTCAATGCAAACTAAAGCAAAATAAAATGAGTGTGAAAGAATTTGCATGACAACTTCCAGTGTGTAATAGTTTATATATGCATCTCAGTAAGACAAAATGAATCAGAATGCTTCATAGTAATACACAGGTGTTTAATAAAATGCTGCTTGTCAAATGGGGCTGCTAAGAGATAGAGTAGGGGTCCTGTAAGTTGCTCCTACTTCTTATATATATTGTCACATGCATGTGCATGGGGAGCAGCTTAAAAGCTGAGATAATAGTAACTTCCCGCTGGAACAACAGTCCATCTGCCTAGACTCACCTCTTCCTGCCAGGAGTCCATATTTCTGATAGCTCTGCCCTCTTGTGGAAGTTTATGCCAGAGACTTATGTCTACATGATGTTTATTTGCTTTTTCAACACATTTTTTAACCCACGTTTTATTTGATTATACAGAGTTAGCCTTCAGGTGCCCCAAAACTTTATCTTTGTCTCATACATTACAATATATGTGTGCACTGTATACTTGGTAGAAAATGAGGTTAACCAAGTGTATTTACCTCTCTGGCATCCATAACTGTTCCGACACCTACTGTAAGAGCCATTGTTGGAACCTTTGACAAGTCATTACCAAAGAATCTAGCATTAGCCACAATGGTATCCTTTGCCAATGTTTTGACCCTTGTTCTGGAAACCAAACTGGAGCCTGGCTCATTGAAAGCAATGTGACCATCAGGGCCAATACCTGAAAGTAATATAAATGGGATGAGTTTACCATTCTTTAAAAACATAGTTATCAAACTCA
This sequence comes from Erpetoichthys calabaricus, assembly GCF_900747795.2. Taxonomy (NCBI): domain Eukaryota; kingdom Metazoa; phylum Chordata; class Cladistia; order Polypteriformes; family Polypteridae; genus Erpetoichthys; species Erpetoichthys calabaricus. The sequence goes on from NC_041398.2 coordinate 109,680,858, forward strand.
GGCCTTCTCAGAAATGGAACTTAAAATTTCATTTGAAACAACAAGATCCAGCAAATGAGCAGCAGACAAAAAAAGAAAAAAAAGTACAGTTTAATAAAGAGTTTAATTTTCACTTACTACAATCTACATATTTTTCCAGAATTGCATATAAAGTATATCAACACCTTTAAACAAATCTACAAGAAGATTTAAAAAAAAAAAATAGTGGTAATTTAGCACATACTAAATATTCTGCCCACAGAACAATAGTGTCATGATGAGCATAAGAGGATTATCAACACCAACATGTACCTCATCATACTATAAAGACACTAAGGTGATGAAGGTGGCTGGATGGCCACAGTCATCCAAAATATGATGTTGCTTATTCTAAAAGATTGTGGAACCAGGGAGGTTTGCTTTCCTTAGGAAAACTTTCAACTCGATTATTTACTTTTCCTCTCCAATACTTCCACTTCCATTATATTCTGCTACTTTATATACAATGTTTCCTGTATTTCGGAATCTCTGCATACACTCAATGCCTGTTATTTGGAGGTTCTGCTTTGACACTTAATTCCTTTTCAGTATTACCTGAACAACAACTATGGTCAAATCCATCCATCCATCCATTTTCCAACCCGCTGAATCCGAACACAGGGTCAAGGGGGTCTGCTGGAGCCAATCCCAGCCAACACAGGGCACAAGGCAGGGAACCAATCCTGGGCAGGGTGCCAACCCACCGCAGGACACACACAAACACACCCACACACCAAGCACACACTAGGGCCAATTTAGAATCGCCAATCCACCTAACCTGCATGTCTTTGGACTGTGGGAGGAAACCGGAGCGCCCGGAGGAAACCCACGCAGACACGGGGAGAACATGTAAACTCCACGCAGGGAGGACCCGGGAAGTGAACCCTGGTCCCCAGGTCTCCCAACTGCGAGGCAGCAGCGCTACCCACTGCGCCACCGTGCCATGGTCAAATCCTCTACAGGAAATGCTTTACAGAGCTCCTCTGTGACTTTTTGCACTTGCACTGTTTGTTGGGCTAGCCACAAGAAAATTAGGTTGAGACCTATGCAGAACTCTGGTCTCAAGGGGTGAGGATTTCTGATGTGTATTTAACATTGAACTTTTATTGATAAAGAAGAAAAATATATTGTATTTAAAGAATAAGTATTTTTCAAGTGGAAGTTGCTTTTCACAATCATAGATTAGTATGACAGAAGCATACTATGAAGTATATTTTATAAAAATTGTGAGAAAAAAAAAAAGGAACTAGCCCATTAATGCATTTCATAATGAAGCCAGTGGGTACTGAGGTCCTTTTGTAAAGAAATACCTTACAATTTACTAAATATGCCCAACTTTTAATTAGCAAAGGTTACAATTAAAAAATTGTGCCTTTCTCATTTCTTAGGCATGCTTGTGAAAACTAAAATAACCCAGAAGATTCAATAACAGTTTTGGCAGTGTAGTAGTGAAAACGAGAAATACAGTTTCTTTCTGTGTTTATGTTCATGTTTTGATATTTAAAGGTTTCTGAAACACATAATAACATTTTCTTTTTGACAAAAATTCAGTGACTTTGGCTCATTTTTCTGGGGGTAAACGTAACACTAAGGAGGCCAACAGCACCTGACCAATTGGAACATTTAATAATTCATCATGACAAAAACATGCTAGTGGTCCTCTTAATTACATTGTGCATCTCCCAATGAAGGAGTCTGCATGTTCTCCCCGTGTCTGCGTGGGTTTCCTCCCACAGTCCAAAGACATGCAGGTGCATTGGCGATTCTAAATTGTCCCTAGTGTGTGCTTGATGTGTGTGTGTGTGTGCCCTGCGGTGGGCTAGCGCCCTGCCCGGAGTTTGTCTCCTGCCTTGCGCCCTGTGTTGGCTGGGATTGGCTCTAGCAGACTCCCCCGTGACCCTGTAGTTAGGATATAGCGGGTTGGATAATGGATGGATGGATTCCCAATGAAACATGCAAATAAACCCCAAAAATGTTTAAATGCACATTTGAACAAGTAAATGATTCAAATATGAGACCAGTTATCAATCTGTTAATTTATCAATTCTTTTGCAATCTCCTAAACAATTCCAGGTTGTAGGGAACCAGTGTCTATCCCAGCAACACTGGGGATAAGGCAGAAAACAAATGAAAACTGGACAAATATTACAGTTTTAATTATGGGTTCAGATGGCAGACTTAGAAGTTTGTGCAGCTCTTGTGAGTGAATAATGAAAATATAAACATTTTATTGGGCATTTTCATTTACTGGCAAAGTACTGTACTCAAATAAACAGTAATGATTTTGAGTTTGCTGGAGTGTAGCTATTTTGAGTTTTGACTCACAGTCCAAACCAAAATCTATTTAGACATAACTTATTTATGTTTGGCTAGAAATTAAAACAGGACAAATGTCTTGATGTTTTGGCAGTTATGATGCCAAAACCAAAGCCAATTTTCGATTTGCTCCTAGCACCAGATTACCTTCTACTGCCCCTTAAATTACGAGATTATGTTCAAACACAGAAAATGGTATGTAGTGTGAAATACATTCACAGGTTTTATTGTTCCTGTTGTTAGGTACCCTACTTTCAAATTCATCTCGGCAACTGATTGACAAACAAAATTCTATTTTACTTACCACCAACAAACAGATCAATACCCCCTGCTTTACTAATTTTTTCTTCAAATGCTTCACATTCTGCTTCAAGATCCGTTGCATTTCCATCAAGAATATGGGCATTGGCAGGGTCAATATCAGTATGTTTGAAAAAATTGTTGAACATGTATGAGTGGTAGCTTTCTGGGTGATCTCTTGGTAATCCTGTAAAGAAAAAAAAATGTTATTCAGCTTCACAACAAAATTAAAGAAAAACTATTTCAATTAGAAATGTATAAAAAAAAAAACAATATTTAGTAGGGCTTCTATTGATTTTAAAGTTAAAAGTAAAAAGGAAGCAAATGACCAGCAACAACTCTTTGGAAAGTGCCTCTAAATGACACTCATTTCACTTTAAGAGCTTAATGTGTGCCAAAAAACATTCCCTAAAAGCACCACCCTACAGCCTTCAGCCTGTACTACCTTGGATTCATGCTATTCACACCAAATTCTAAGTCTATCATCAGACCGTTGCAACAGAAATGAAGATTTGTTAAGCCAGGCGTCATTTTTCCCAGTCTTTGTCTAATTTCTGTGATCACATGCCCACTGTAGACTCAACCTCTTTTTGTTAACTGATATGAATGAAATCTGACATGATTTTTCAGCTGCTGCAATGCATCCATTTAAGTCTGGTTTACTGCATGCCGATATTGTAAAGATCAGTTTCTTGAATATATCTGCCTTTCTGTTAGCGTGAACAAATCTGGCCATTCTCTTATGATCGCTTATTAACCAAGTGATTTTGCTCACTGGATTTTTTTTTTTCTTTTCTTAATTGCAGCATTCTCTGTAAACTCTTCAGACTGTAGTGTATGAAAATTCCTTGAATCCAGGTGTTTCCTAAGATGCTGGAAGAATCAAGTTCCACACCAACATTTATAACAACCAAGGCGCTCAGACCATGCATCTTACATATCCTATTATCTGGTCAAACAACAACATATATTCAGAGGCACCTAGAATGGATGTCTGGAGGAGAAGAATATTTGCTTTAATGAGTAGCGTATCAGCAAGAGTGAAAGGGAAGGTCTACAGGACAGTAATGAGACCAGCTATGTTATATGGGTTGGAGACGGTGGCACGGACCACAAAGCAGGAGACAGAGCTGGAGGTAGCAGATTTAAAGATGCTAAGATTTGCACTGGGTGTGACAAGGATGGATAAGATTAGAAAGGAGTACATTAGAGGGTCAGCTCAAGTTGGACAGTTGGCAGACAAAGTCAGAGAGGCGAGATTGCGATGGTTTGGACATGTGCAGAGGAGAGATGCTGGGTATATTGGGAGAAGGATGCTAAGGATAGAGCTGCTAGGGAATAGGAAAAGAGGAAGGCCTAAGCGTACGTTTATGGATGTGGTGAGAGAGGACATGCAGGTGATGGGTGTAGCAGAACAAGATGCAGAGGACAGAAAGATATGGAAGAAGATGATCTGCTGTGGCAACCCCTAACAGGAGCAGCCGAAAGAAGAAGAAGAAGAGTAGCTTTATCTAACAGAGGCCACTGAACACAAAATAAAGTAAGTACAACCCATGAAAATCTAGGTTTTTCAACATACCTGCAGTGCTTAATTTAGCTCCAAAAACTTAAAAGGAACCTTTTCCACCTCACCATGAAGAAAGGGTGCAGGAATGGACTGAGCATGGGTCTACAGACTCCACATCTAGTTTCTTAAATCACCCTGATAGGTAATCTAACTAAACAGTGAGATATTCATCCATTTACTGTTAGGTGGGAATGAGAAGTCAAGAAAAATTACACCTTTTATTGGCTAACTAAAAAGATCACAATATGCAACCTTTCAAGGCAACTCAAGCTCCTTCTTCAGGAAAGATGTAAGGCCTTTATTGAACAGTTTCCTTCAAGAAATAGCATGTCAGACAAAGACCACTGACCTGAAAGCAGTTACTACAAAACCCTTGGTAAATAAAAATGTTTGACAAAAGTGTGCTCTTTATTTTATGGAAGTATTCCAATTAAACTTTCAAATATCATCTAAGAACATCCTAATTTGACAAGTTTAATAAGATTATAAGAGCAAAAGAAACACCTTTACAATAATTAATAATAATAATAATATCCATGCTAGTGCCCGGCTGATAACAAGATTGACATATGAGCAAAGAAGATGGCTAATTACCAATGTACATTGTACCGATATTGCTGGTGTGTTTATTAGCTTTCCTAGAAAAAACATGAATACAAAGAAGTATATGATGTTTTCACATGAACATGTTTTAAAATAACAAACAAGTTAAATAACCGTACCTAATAACACCAACTGTGAAAATTGTGGGGATCTTTAAAAAACAGTGAAAATAGGCATGCTCTTTAAACCTTATCAGTATATTTGCCTAACCCACTTTAACTCTCCATTTGCCTTCCTCTTTCTGAAAGTGGGAGATACTGTTCTTGTTTCAAATAAAACAATTCAAAGTCTCAATAGTTCCAGTTAACCTGTGTGTCTTTGAGGATGAGGAAGGAACACCAGAACACTAAGGGGAACATCTATGAAGCTGTGGAAGAATGTGCCAACTCCATACAGCTAAGAAATGGTTGTAACATTTGAATGGCAAACACTGGACCCGTGAAGTGGCATAGCTAAATTACTAGGTTGCACTGCTGCCCTCAACTTTAAATAAGATACAGATTTTCTAATTGTCTTCTCACCAAGAAACTACAAGAGTAACATACTTATTTACTTTTCTTGCTATAAAAAGTCTGAGCTTTCTGCCTTCTACAGCTGTATGGACCTGTATAAACTTTATATGCTCCAAGATGTGCAGGTAAATGAGTTACACAACTGATCGGAAAATTTTTCTCACAGCAGCACTGGACCTTGATGGAACATATAATATATAAAGAGGGTGACTAACACAAGCTATAATGTTTAAATTTTTTTCCATTACAGCTATGTGTAGAAGCAAAGAACGTCTGCTTTTTAAAGATGTGTAACATCTGAAGAATTCTTTGACATACACTTTGTAGATAGGGAGTTTTGGAGCCCTAGAATTATTTAGCACATAATTGTTATGTTGTTAATGCTCAATTTGTTAGCATCATTTTGAATATCAGTCAAGGGATGTGGATTTTCAAACTAAGGCAGTCTATGCTAGGAAAATAAGCTAATAAATGTGCTTTGCTTTGAAGAGCTTAAATATCAGTGAAATATTGTCAGCACACACACACACACACACGTATCTCAAAGCAGCATTATAATTGCAAAATATTTAAAATAAAAATTATGCATACTCCAATTATGTCTTACTGTATAATTAAAAGTATGATATGGTCAAAATGCCTTGACAGAGTGAAACATTAAATGAAACAAAGTGTCTTATATAAAGGCAAGGACTTGAGGGTTACATCATGTGTCAAACTTGCAGTTAAGTATAAAAAATGCTAATTTTCTAATGAAATGTATTATTTATTACATTAATTTGAAATGTACAGACTCAAACAAAATTCAGTAACTTCTGAAGTATGACTATTTCATCTTCAGTTGATTGATGCAAATTAAAAGCGACTTACCCACATATTCATCCATGTTGAAGGTCTTCACATACTTAAAAGACAAATCACCACTTTTATGGTATTCTATTAGTTTTTTGTAACAGCCCAAAGGAGTGCTTCCTAAAATTAATCAATCATAAAATGAATATTTACATTTACTTGTTTATTACAACATATGGACCAGTTAAAAACTAATGTGAATATTTTGTTTTAGGACCAACAAGCTTCAACAGATCATTAATTTGTGTTTTATCCACAATGCACAAAAAAAAGCACATGCAACTTTACACGTCCTTCAAGTGCTACAAATCTGTAATAGATCCAAGAAAAATCAAGGTTTAATACAATTGACACAATACTGCTGTACAAAAGCACAAGTTAAAAGACGAGACTAAATTTGCAAAGCCAAACATGCAAGCTATATAGCTACACTGATAAAGGGCAAATCACGAAAAGCTAAGATATAATACATTTACTTGAATAATATTTCTCCTTTGAAATAGAGCTGAAATGTGTTCTATATCAGGACAATCTAAATGAAGTATCAGCAGTGATAAATCATACAATTAAAGTTTTAATTTTTAAGTGCATACATAGAAAATCCAAAATGCACCTACTGTCACCTTTCATGGCTCTGTCTGTCTGACTGCCTGCCTGCCTGGCAGCATGAAACAACTCAGATTCCCACTAGACCAATTTTTTTTTTTCTTCAAGGAGATTTGTCAGGAAAAGTTCCAATTTAATTCAAACATCTCAAATAAGCAATGCTTTAAACCTTTTTAAATTTGGAAAACTAAAATCAGTAGCAAAATGAGCAACCTTAAATATTGATTAATTTACAGTTTAAAATTTAACTTGAGAGAGATGATTTTAACTTATTACTCTTTTACTCATAATTAGATTCACTACAGATAGTGGCGAAAGTACAAGTCTTCTCAATTATGACTTGACTAGACTTGAATAAAACCAGTAAGTTAGCATGACTTGCTTGAGAAAATCCTGTAATTTTAACTAAGATAATTAAGACTTCACTTGAAACTTGAAGTTTACTTGTGATTTACATATGAAGGACTTAGTCCTATCTCCACAAGTTATTAAAATGCCAACAGAGTCATGTAATGGGGAACACACAGTCGCATCAGCTGTGTGTGCAAACCTCTTTTACCATCTGTCACACAAACTCACATCTTCAGCTGCTTGAAGTTGTATCAGGTAAATTAAATGATATTTCTACCCTTACATATAATTAATGCAAATGAGGAAAGCAAAAAGTTACTCATCTGGAAATAAAGATTAAACAACTTCTCTAAGCATAGCTCAATAAGTCATTTTGCATACAGTGGATAAACATGTACTCCGCATTTATGTTTCACTAAAACCAACTTCATGACTGTATTATCTGCATATTATGACTGGATATTGGTGTAATATGTTATACTATGTAATGTAATATGAATACTAAGATATCAGCAAAGCAGTATGATGACCTACAGTACAGCAAATTAGCCTGATTTAGATTTTATGTCGACATCAGGTAGATCTTTAAAAAATGTTATGTTTAAGAAATATGAACTACAACTAGCGATAAACCACAAAACAGCCTAACAATACTACAAAAAAATATATTTTCTACATCACTTATGCTGTAAAATGGCATCAATGAAAACTACTGTATATCAGGCACAATAAAGCAATTTTTTTTTTTTTTTAACTACAGTAAATGATATTGTAAAAAGCTCCCAAAAACATGTATTTTATGTTTTCTACCAATACATATATTTACATTATTGACTTATTATTTATGTTTGGATAAATCTCATTGTTGTAATTATACTCAAAAACCAATTATGTGATATTGGTCTCTTTGATTAAGTAAATAAAGAAAAAACTTTAATTAACTAAGTCCCTGCATGTGCCTGAAAATTATACCGTGCATACATTTTCTGTCTTATTTTCCTTTCATAAAATTGGCTGAAGAAAAAAAAACAAGTGTGCCATAAAAGCACAATATAGCAGCTATTTTTTATTATTCTTCTTCCCTAGATGATTCTGAGAAATATCACGTATTCTAAGCAGCCATGGTTTCTGTTCCTTCTTGCACACAGCTGTCACTTTTAGTACATACTAGCCAGATACAGTTTTACAAATGTATTTCTAAAAAGGAAGATTAAATTCACTATTTGCCAGTCTCCAGAACCAGTTGATGTTTGTGTATTTTTGCTGAATGTGATAGACAGATTAGACCTTGTCTATATAGAAGACTAGACTTCAGTACAATCTGTACCAATTGTTATAAAATAAAAGCAACGGATGGTCGCATTTATGTTGTCAGCTTTTCTGTTCTTTTAGAAGAGATGGATGCCACTCCATAGCAATACCATCTATCCATCTATTAATCCATTTATCCAGGGTATAGTCATGGGGCAGCTAGAGCCTATCCCCAACTACCATCGAGCACAAGCAAGGAACAACACCAGCAGAGGGGAAAAAGTCCCTCACAGCATCAACACACACACAGGCACACACAAACTAGGACCAGTTTAACAAAACCAATACACCTAACCTGTATGTCCTTAGACTGCGGGAGGAAACTGGAGCACTTGGAGGAAACTCCAGCATACAGAGAGGGGATATGCAAACTTCATGCAGGGAGCACCCTTTAGTGAACACCAGTCTTCTTACTGAAAGGCAGCAATTCTACCACTGTGTCCATAGCAATACATTTTTGTATGAACACATTTTTATTTTGCAAATGTTCTGTTCTGTGATTTTTTGTTTCAATGAAGGAACAAGCTTCATTTATGCAGAATCAGTTGTGCAAGCTTTGTTCACTATGCACTTATTCTACAAAGGCTAAGAAATGCTCCAACATTTCTTATCTTACATTGAAGGTCAACTCATAAAAAATAATATTGTTTCCAGAATCTATCCAATGCAAAGTCATAAGTTTCATATTCTGTCATCTGAGACCAGTACTTTGTAAAGTAATATTATTACTACAATGACATATTTTCCCTAACCACTGCTTTTATATTTCTTGAATGCAGCAAAAAAAAAAAAAAAAAAAGGTAAAAAGGTCAGCACTCATTATTTTAAACAATACACATATCTTCTTAAAAATGTACAAAATACCAAGAACTTTAGAAGGCAGTTATCTTATGGTAAATAGCTGTAAAGAAAAGCTTAGTCTAATGATGTGTCTGTTATTAAAATATTTTAATCTACACACGTAGATCATTTTTTCAATGCTAGTTTAGCCATAGTATGTCCTTGAAGTGATTATCCTAGCAGTACAATTCACATAGAATATTAAGTTGTTTGCATTTTTTAAAGAACTGATCCAACGAACACAACTCGTCAATAAAATAATTTGCCAAATTAATTTCAATATTTTAAATGCCTCAGTCAATTGAATACATGCATAAAGACTTTACTAGGTAAGATTTTACTTATTCTTCCACAACACGATTAAGGAATGTTGCCGGACAGATAAAAATAAGAGTTTAAAAAAATAAAAGAAAAATATGTTGGATTAAAGTGAAAAAAATCTGCTTAAAGATTTCTATTTTAAGATCCATCTTGTCTACTTAAAGATGGATATTTATAGGTTCATAACTCTAAAGTGATATATTGGCTATGACTAAACCTGCTTATACTTTAAGGTTAAAAGGAGAACATAGTTAAATGGTTTAAAGAAAATGCTTACCAGTAGGCAGTCCTAAAGTAAAATATTTTTGTGGTCCAGGTTGAAACTGGATAATACGGTTACGTATGTATTTCGCAGCCCATTCACTTGCCAGATCATATTCGTCAAGAATTACCAGTCTCATTCTTTCTGGAATTACAAAAACAGAATTTTAAATGTTAACTACAATAATAAAAAGCAACAAATTCTGTACAAAAGTAGTTCCAAACACAGCCGGTTCATTGTATTGCCACCCCTCTGCTGTTACTATAGTATTTACAGTAGCTCATTTTGTGTCAGTTTTGATCATGGATTACTGTCTCAAAAAAAAGCTTTATTTACATAGAACTTAATCCAGTTCACAATGAAATGGCTTATTTCCCAGAAGTAAAAGTCACCAAGCTCCTCTAATTCAATCCCTCTCAGATAACATAAATCAAAAGGTTGAAACAAAAGCAACACATGGCATGTCTCAAGAAACTCGCTTACATTTTAGGTAAAAAGAAACAAGTACAGTTTTTAACAAAAACACATTATGCTACTTGATCTACTTTATGAGATTAATAAAAGAATGCACATACTTCTGTTGAATTAAGAAGATCTATAGAAGAGGCCTCACACCAGCATCACTTCTACATAGTTAATTAATAGTGATACTCAGGTTGCCCACCAATCTAAATCAGTCAATTTTCACTCCAAATGACTTAATCAGTGATTGGTAAATTGATAAATTTCAAGGGCTGATTGTCCCCAACTGCTGTTTAATGCTGATATCGTCATTAAAGCAAATGGAAAATAACTCATAATTTTGATTTCACTTTTATTACAACGCTTTAAAATCCCCACTTTAACTAGCCTAATGTTAGGCAACATACTGTGTCACAGAATTAGTCCCAGTCTTACCTTGCTGCTGGATTGACACATAATGCCTAGAACAGCGAGATTAATTTGGAAAAATTCAGTCCATCTTTATTAAAATATCGCTACTACTGTAAACAAGAGATAAAGTAGACAGACTGCATGGATCCTGACTTGATACTGTGATTATCATGCATGTCTGGGCGAGTTCAAAGGTGCTGACCAGCTTTTTTTCTGAATGCCATGATATTAAATGTACCCTGCCACTGCCCACTGTGTTGTGAATACCTCCAAAATAATAAAACAAGTCTGCCTGATATTTTACTTCATTCACTATTCTCACATTTTCGCGGTCTTACTAACTGAATGGCCATTGTTTGTCTTGATATTTGTCAGGATAGCAACCCATAAAAGCAGCCACAAAAAGGGGCCTAAATCCTTACAGGGCACATGCGATGGCATTGCGCCTCGCTACATCATTAATATTTTTCATTCGCTGGTGACAGTGCAAAGCATGACGTGCTTATGACAGTGTTGCTTAGATTTCGTTAGTAGCGCTCATCTGGTGTCCCACTCTACAAATGTATTGTGATGTGTTTTGCAGATGCATGGACAGAAGTGAGGAATGGGAAGTGGGGCTATGGTGGAGACGAGGAAAACACACTTTTTATGAGGGTACAGAACACGTCTGTAGGAAAAGTTGTGCAACTGGGGTAAGGGATAAGGTGATGCTTTCGCGCCACACAGACTGTGCGGTTTAAACTTAAGTATCTAGCTGTAAGTAGCAGACTTAAAACAAGACAATGGTGCTGATGCTTTCTTTTTATATGGTGCAGCTGCTTGAGATTTTGATGGTTCTTATATTTAAACAACAGTTCTGCTAGAATTTGTCTTTTAAGTTACCACTTGTTCTTGCTCTAGCTGCCACTGCAGCCATTACCATAATAATAAAGTACAAAAAAAAAAAAACAAGTACAAATGTAAATGTTTCTCCAAGCAATGTTAACCTAAGTTCAGATATATTTCAATATTTACTTACTTTTAATTTGATTACCTGAACCTTACTTCTGGGCTAATTTGACAGTCCTAGTAAACAATGTTAACTTTGCAATGCTGGGCAAACTGGCTCACAAATTCTTGTGCATACCAGCCATGAGTTTACCATCAGAGAGAATGTTTAGTGCTGGAGACGATGTAGCCATGTGTCCGAGTTCATGTCTGAAACCAGCAAAGGTTAACATGCCGGTTTTCTTGACATAAAATCTGTAAAGACAGCAATGAATGTTAAGAAGAAGTGGAGATGTCAAGGAAGCAAGTATTATGTCAGACTTCTGTTATTTGGAGTAATTTTAAGATTTTATTTGTTCCGTACTATATCCTATAGTGGCAACCTTTGTGGAAAAACCGTTAAATGCTGGTTATCTACATATCTTTTAATGTGCAATATTTAAATACTTTAGTGGAAATTTACATTCTATTTCTATTATATTTGGTGATCACTTTAGGATAATTATTCTGTGGTTTGTGAATTTGTAAGCTTAATGCTGGATATTAGTAAATAATGTTCTAACAATTACAAATTGTGCAATATTGTATTTAGATGCTGCTCCTGAGCCACAAGTCACATCTTTTGTGACTTTTATGCCTATTAAAAAAATGTAATAAATACGCCATCCTTTAGAATATAAAGCAGTTAGTATTTTCATGGTATTTCTTGCAATAATTCACCACCATGTTTAAATCTAGTACACAGTGAATACAGAACTGAAGGTTGACTTTATAAATTTATCTTGCAAAACAAATCACAATATCTGTCAGAAAAATAACAATCTCTGAAACAATCAGGAGCCTAAACATGTATAGCTTTGTATTCACTTGATAAAATCAATTGCAAATCTTACTGGCAACTAGTGTATGAAAACAAGCACAGACATAATATGGACAAATCATGTGAAGAAGCAATCTAACCACAGAATTATGAATAGGACGGAGGCAAATCAAAGTATGGTGATTTAGACAAGAAAATATTACAATAATCTAGGAATGATGATATACAGTAATCCCTCACTATATCGCGCTTCGCCTTTCGCGGCTTCACTCTATCGCGGATTTTATATGTAAGCATATTTAAATATATATCGCAGATTTTTTGCTGGTTCGCGGATTTCTGCGGACAATGGCTCTTTTAATTTCTGGTACATGCTTCCTCAGATGGTTTGCCCAGTTGATTTCATACAAGGGGCGCTATTGGCAGATGGCTGAGAAGCTACCCAACTTACTTTTCTCTCTCTCTCTCTTGCGCTGACATTCTCTGATCCTGACGTAGGGGGATTGAGCAGGGGGGCTGTTCGCACACCTAGACGATACGGACGCTCGTCTCAAAATGCTGAAAGATTATCTTCACGTTGCTCCCTTCTGTGCAGCTGCTTCGTGAAGCGACATGCTGCACGGTGCTTCGCATACTTAAAAGCACGAAGGGCACGTATTGATTTTTGATTGTTTGTTTTTATCTGTCTCTCTCTCTCTTTTTCTCTGCTCCTGACGGAGGGGGTGTGAGCTGCCGCCTTCAACAGCTTTGTGCCGCGGTGCTTCGCATACTTAAAAGCCAAACAGCCCTATTGATTTGTTTGCTTTTCTCTATCTCTCTGACATTATCTGCTCCTGACGCGCACTCCTTTGAAGAGGAAGATATGTTTGCATTCTTTTAATTGTGAGACGGAACTGTCATCTCTGTCTTGTCATGGAGCACAGTTTAAACTTTTGAAAAAGAGACAAATGTTTGTTTGCAGTGTTTGAATAAAGTTCCTGTCTCTCTACAGCTTCCTGTGTTTCTGTGCAAATCTGTGACCCAAGCATGACAATATAAAAATAACCATATAAACATATGGGTTCTACTTCGCGGATTTTCACCTTTCACGGGGGGGGTCTGGAACGCAACCCCCGTGATGGAGGAGTGATTACTGTACATGGTCTTTTCTATAGACACAAAACAGGAGAGGTACACCTTAAAGGATACTTAAGAAACTGAGACTTAAAAGAGTAAAACTTGCCTGAATTAGCCTCATTTTACAATCAAGGCTTCACCGGGTCCACTTACACAAAGTGTTTCTCCTTAACTCATGGCAGGCATAGATGATTCATGAATATGCATGCACACGATATTGAAGTAGCCCTAAGAAACAATTGTGGGGAGGATCTATCATGGTTCAAAAAGACAGAGAGGGATGTGTAACATCTACATTTGAGTGTCTGTGAATTTAAATAAGAAGCTGATGAGATGTATGGTGTATAATGGTATGCTGTAGCTTGCAAAAGTAAAGAACACAAGTTACAGACTTGCCTCTTCCTTGGAGTTTTTGGTTGTTTTTTATTGATCTAAAATAGAAAAAAACATGTAAACTGACAGAAAGTCTTTCCAGCAACTGAACAAGAAATAATATTTGATGCATGAACCGTAAGAATCCATAACTATACAAAAAGGAAATGTGTCAATTATTAAGAGAAGGGGAGAGAGAGAGACAGAGAGAGGGACAGAGAGAGAGAGAGAGAAGAACTGTGCAGCAAACTACAACAGGCTAATCACATTAATAAATGTATTATGGTTCAGAATCTGTGCACTTCATAATTAAATGTTATTGAATTTCTCAACTTTAAAAAGTTTCTTTAAATTGTCTAGATTAATTTATACTTTTTTGTGAATATCATGCTTAAGGCAAATATGTATTCAGTACCAATGTAAGTGGTGTAAATCACAAGAAATTAAACAAGAACATACTTCAGAAACAAAGAAAAGAAAAGCTGCAGCTTCTGCCACTGGTGGGAACTCGTTCAACTTGGTACTGCACTCGTGATGAAAATTTCACCTGGAATAATATAATGACTGATGGAATAATACACTTATTAAACGTATTTAAAAAGGATTTACCTGTATGGGAATATTATGGAATATTTTGCATTTTATAAGGCCAGCCTCTCATGGGTCTGATGGTTCCGTTATGTACTGCAACTAATATGACTGCTAAGCCTGATGCACACTACCTAGAATCACTGATAAAGCTATAGTGAAGTATAAATGCATTTAGCATAATCTCATAAGCAACTTTTGTTTCATACACTCAAAGACGATTTGATAGCATAAGTGCTACAATGTCTAGAAAACACCACAAAAATGTTAACAACCCATTTTAGTGCAACAAATATTCTGCACACTTCCAGACTTATAGATTACCTTTTCAAGATTCCCTAAACTGTCGACACTGCACAAAAATGGACCAGATGCAAAGAAGCGCAAATTGATTCCATTTGTTCACACAAAAAGGAAATGGATTTTATGTCACTAAATTATTTGGGCAGGTGGTAGCAAATATAATGAAAACAAAAACAGCCCTACAACTGACCCCTGATGCACACCATAACGACTCACTGCTGACTTGGGTTTCCAAATCACAACTCTAGCTATAACAATAAGAAAAATTCAAAGCCATTATATTGGTTGGGAATAATGATCAACTCAATTCAAACATAAAAAGTATACCATGATTATGCTTTAGCAATAGAGGAGGAAAAAAAAAAACAGTGGCTAACTGATACACTCAATTACAGCTTTACTGAAGCAAACAAATACAACACACAATGTCTTATGTACAGTGTGATGTTAAAGCCATTTAAAACAGCCATTTATCATCACCATACACTATATTTAAAAAGCGTTAGAATTACTCTGTGGTGATGGGTAGGTAAACTAAGAAACTTAGATTGGCGGTTTTACACATTTGCAAGATGATAAATGTATTATGTTATGATCGTGTATTTTTTTTTCTAATGGTAAGAATTATTTTCTCCTTTCTAAGGTTTCCTCCTGAAATATTCTTCACAAAACGCTGTAACTATAAATTTCGTGTTGGTTAATTGAAGTCCATCGCTCAGTGCCTGCTGGTCGTTTCCTGTTCACTCTTGTCCTAGATACACTCGACAGGTTCATGTCAAATAGTCACCACTGCACTAATTTTACTGATGCTGGCAATGAGTAAACATATGACAACAGAATTTAATACACAATGTGATCGCTCGATGCACGTTTAAAAAACGCATGCATCTATCACCGTTTAGTACATGTAAAGGAAAACTTTTTTCTTTGTCCAAAACGCAACACACGAAACTTTTCCAGGGGAAAATAAAAGTCCCTCAATAGCATTTACTTGCCTGCAGTAGTCTCTTCCGGCGTTCCGCTCGATGATTAAAGTAGTGGATTGACTAAATTATCTCTCATGTGATCACTGATCATGTGCTTTTTCACGTGTCACGTGCTTGCGCAGGCCATTGATTGGCTCGTTCTTTTTTCTCTCAAGCTGAGTAGAACGTGCTGACTTAGTGACTTGACGGTTTGTAATAATAATAATAATAATTCATTACATTTATATAGCGCTTTTCTCAATACTCAAAGCGCTATCCACACAGGGAGGAACCGGGAAGCGAACCCACAGTCTTCCACAGTCTCCTTACTGTATCATAGCTGATGGAAGGAAAGTGGCCAATTACCACCTAATTTTCGTTATTAAAGTGTAACAGTGAGTTTTTAGTGAAATACAAACGGTTCTCCCCTTAAATGTAAAAACATATTACTCCGTTTATGTTTAACCAGCTGATGTAAAAGATAGCATTAGTAGCGTTAATTCCGTATCATAAACGAACTGCACCGTGGAGAATTATTCGGCGTATATTGTTGAGTTAAATAGATAAAAATAATTTACTGTGTGAATTTAATGTATCTTGTCAGCTGAAGGATTGCATGCATGATGGACACCTCGATGTTATTTTAATTATTTTTTGCAATCGGCGAGTTTAGAGTGGATTTACAGCGGATTTACTTTAAGTAGTCATTTGGTAGGTTCAGTACGCAAATACTTTTCGAGAAAAACACGATTGCTATTTTAAAACGACCGTGGATTTTTTTTTTTTTTTTGGCTCAGTGTATCGAGTATTTCAAATCGTTCGATAAAGAATGCTGGAATCTTTCAGGGAACAAGCACAGCACGAGATGTCAGTCCATGGTAGGGTATACTTGCTCTCCCCCAGATAGTTACACTTGTGCAATTATGTTATGTAATGGAATATCCACAAAGAAATCAGTATCGAAATATAACTGTAAATAAGGGTCTGTTTATAATAAAAATAGATAATGTGCCTCTCCCAGACATGTTTTAATGTACATTCTTATGATCAGGTTTTCTTTACAATAAGTCATGTATCTCATTTTCTCAATCCGCTTAATTTAGTCTAGGTTTGCTGGCGAGCAGAATTAATCTGGCATATCCCCAGGATCCAACGCTAGAGGGGGCACCAGCTCATAACAGACACCACACAGGCACTGATCATCACAAACAGTAATTCAATGTAGAGCCACCCTTAAGCCTAGCATGCTGCTTCAGTACAATATGGGAAGAAAACCAGAATGCACAAATATCAAAAGAATGTGCAGACTACACAGAGAGTGACACATTCTCCTAGAGCAAGAATTGAGTAGTCCTTTTATTATATCCTTCTGTAGTGAATGCTATTCTAAAAACCTGTGCAGTTAAGAATCCATCCATTTTTGAAGTTCTTTTTATTAAATTCAGGGTAACATGAGGCCAAAGCTTACACTGGGCGCATCAGGTGCCAAGCAAAAGCTCACCCAGAATTAGGTGCCAGTTCAGCACAGGTCACATTTATTCACACACAAACACAAGTCCTCTTTATAGTCACCAGATGACCTAACATGCATTATCTTTGAAAAGTAAGAAAAAACAATTACCTAAAAGAAAACCTACACAAGTACAGGGAAGGTGTGCAAACTCCATGCACATAGAGACTATGCCAGGGTTCAATCCTGGTGTTGTGAAGCCACAGCTGTAACTGCTGCAACATTTTCTTGCCACTGTACATTCAGCTATTGATTTATTTTATTACAACTGGTAGTGAAACATGTATTTGTTGCTAATTTTCTAGGTGCAAACTAGCAACATGCAGTAACAATATAGTGCAGTGGACACTGATTATTAAACAACACAATATCAATTAAAATACTGTTAAATGTCACTAATTAGGCAAATGTTTAAAATTAAAAATATAAATATGAGCAATAATCATATAAACATATACCAAAAAGAACAAGTAATGGCAATCAGTAAGTTTAAATTGATTTAAATAGTGCAATCATATTGGTAATGCAGGTGCTTTCCACAGCAGAGTCTAGGTGACAAATTAGATAGATAGATAGACAGATAGATAGTTTATTAATCCCCAAGAGGAAATTCACATAATCCAGCAGCAGCATACTGATAAAAAACAATATTAAATTAAAGAGTGATAAAAATGCAGGTATAACAGACAGTAACTTTGTATAATGTTAACGTTTACTCCCCCCGGGTGGATTTGAAGAGTCGCATAGGTGTGGGGGAGGAACGATCTCCTCAGTCTGTCAGTGGAGCAGGACAGTGACAGCAGTCTGTTGCTGAAGCTGCTCCTCTGTCTGGAGATGATACTGTTCAGTGGATGCAGTGGATTCTCCATGATTGACAGGAACCTGCTCAGCGCCCGTCGCTCTGCCAAGGATGTCAAACTGTCCAGCTCCATGCCTACAGTAGAGCCTGCCATCCTCACCAGTTTGTCCAGGCATGAGGCGTTAATCTTCTTCATGCTGCCTCCCCAGCACACCACTGCGTAGAAGAGGGCATTCGCCACAACCGTCTGATAGAACATCTGCAGCATCTTATTGCAGATGTTGAAGGACACCAGCCTTCTAAGGAAGTATAGTCGTCTCTGTCCTCTCTTGCACAGGGCATCAGTATTGGCAGTCCAGTCCAATTTATCATCCAGCTGCACTCCCAGGTATTTATAGGTCTGCACCTTCTGCACACAGTCACCTCTGATGATCACGGGGTCCTTGAGGGACCTGGTCCTCCTAAAATCCACCACCAGCTCCTTGGTTTTGCTGATGTTCAGTTGTAGGTGGTTTGAGTCGCACCATTTAACAAAGTCCTTGATTAAGTTCCTATACTCCTCCTCTTGCCCACTCCTGATGCAGCCCACGATAGCAGTGTCGTCAGCGAACTTTTGCACGTGGCAGGACTCCGAGTTGTATTGGAAGTCCGATGTATATAGACTGAACAGGACCAGAGAAAGTACAGTCCCCTGCGGCGCTCCTGTGCTGCTGACCAAAATGTCAGACCTGCAGTTCCCGAGACGCACATACTGAGGTCTGTCTGTAAGATAGTCCACGATCCATGCCACCAGGTATGAATCTACTCCCATCTCTGTCAGCTTGTCCCTAAGGAGCAGAAGTTGGATGGTGTTGAAGGTGCTAGAGAAGTCCAGAAACATAATTCTTACTGCACCACTGCCTCTGTCCAAGTGGGAGAGTGATCGGTGTAGCATGTAGATGATGGCATCCTCCGCTCCCACCTTCTCCTGGTATGCGAACTGCAGAGGGTCGAGGGCGTGGCGGACCTGTGGCTTCAGGTGGTGAAGCAGCAGCCTCTCCATGGTTTTCATCCCATGTGACATCAGGGCGACAGGCCTGAAGTCATTCAGCTCACTGTGACGTGATACCTTTGGGACTGGGATGATGCAAGATGTTTTCCAAAGCCTCGGGACTCTCCCCTGTTCCAGGCTCAGGTTGAAGATACGCTGTAGAGGACTCCCCAGCTCCAACGCACAGGCTTTCAGCAGTCGTGGCGATACTCCATCTGGACCCACTGCTTTGCTGGCACAAAGTCTCCTCAGCTCTCTGCTTACCTGGGCTGCTGTAATTGTGGGTGGAGGGAAATTCTCTCCTATGCTGGTATCAGCAGAAGGATGGCTGGAGGGTGCAGTACTCTTAGGTGAGAGTGGGTTAGGCTGGTCAAACCTGTTAAAGAAGTTGTTCTTCAGGTTTGCGCTCTCCATGTCTCTCTCGATGGTGGCACCCCGCTTCGAGCTACAGCCAGTGATGATCTTCATCCCATCCCACACTTCCTTCATGCTGTTATTCTGCAACTTCTGCTCCAGCTTTCTCCTGTACTGAGTTCCTTCTTCATGCGCTTGTGCTCATGCTGATCACCGCCTTTAAAAGCCCTTTTCTTCTGGTTCACTTGTAATCCATGGCTTGTTGTTAGCATAGCAGTGTACTGTTCTTACTGGAACTACAATGTCCATACAGAAGTTAATGTAGTCAATAGTGCAGTCAACAACCTCCTCAATGTTCTCACTATATGATCACTGCAGGATATCTCAGTCCGTAGTTCCAAAGCAGTCTCTCAGAGCCTTCTGTGCCTCAGGGGACCACTTCCTGAATGAGCGTGTGGTTGTAGGTAGCTCCCTCACTCTTGGTTTGTAGTGAGGCTGAAGCAGAACCAGGTTATGATCTGCTTATTAAATTAAACATGCTTAAACTAAATTAAACAGATGAATGAATGTGATATTGCAGTTTAATGCAGTTTAATGGCCTGGGTGTAAAAAAACAATTTGTGAAGCTTGTGATATGGCATCAAATGCTATAGGAACACTTAAGATGGTGGAGAAACAAACAGTTTGTTTCTAATTTATGTCGCCTCGACAACAATAAAAATACTTTCTTCAGACTTTACATGCCAATGCAGCATGGAGACTCAATGATGAGGTCTAGCTTTGAAAGTCCCTAAAATCATACTGTCTACCACAGTACTTTGTAGCTTATTCCCTGTGTCTGTGGTTCTCTGTGCAAAGAAAAACGTACCAATATTTGTGTGAAACTTACCCTCAATAAGTTTCCAACTGTGTCCCTGTATTCTTGATGAACTCGTTTTAAAATAAGTCTCTGTACTAATTCCCTTCATAATTTTAAACACTTAAATCATGTCTCCTCTTATCTTCTTTTGCTTAAACTGAAACAACTCCGCTCTTTTAATGTTCCCTCATATTTCATCCCCTTTAGTCCTGGAATTAGCCTAGTAGCTCTTCTATGACTTCTATGTCAAATGTATAAGTACTTCAGAAGAGGCCTCACCAGAGCATTATAAAGCTTCACCGTAAAATCATTGAACTTGTACTCTACACATCATGCTATATAACTTAACATTCTGTTAGCTTTGTTAATGGTTTATGAACACTGTCTGGAAGTTGATAGTGTCAAATCCACTACAACTCCTAAATCCTTCTCATAAGGTGTACTTTCGATTATCAGATCCTCCTATTGTGTATTCAGGCCTGATATTTTTACTTCCTACATGTAATACTTTACATTTAATGATATTAAGTTTCATCTGCCACAAATCTGCCCAAGCCTGTATGCTGTCTAAGTCCCTCTGTAATGATTCAACGGATTCTAGGTTATCTGCTGATCCACCTAGCCTGGTATCATCTACAAGCTTCCTCCTTAGACCTTGCCAGATATGTTCAAAATGTGCTGTACTAAAGTTAAACATCAGTTTTAGCCTTTGCATCTGCACTCTTTCAAAGCACTGAGAACTGTTATTATATTGAGGTCACTGGACCCTAGTGATTCAATCACCTCTACTTACTCAATTCTATCCTGTTTGTTACAAAATACTAAATCCAAACAGGCTTCTCCCTTCATTAATGCTTTAACATGTGTTAAAGAACAGTCACTGTTTACTTCTAAAAACTCCTGCTATTGTACTCCGCTATTTGCAACGTTATCTCAGTTAATATTTGGGTAGCTAAAGTCCCCCGTGACTATAATATCATCCTGTAAACTTTCCTTTTTAATATTACTAAAAAATTACTGTCTGCATTGGGGGTTCTATAGCAGACTCCTAAAATAGGACCTCTTTCCCTAATGTTTTCCAGAAGAAGCCTGATGTCTTCAGTAAAATGGGGCTCATCATCCAACTAAAGAGGACTTACATTTAAGTTCTGTTTGACATAAACAGCAACCCCACCTCCTTTTCTGTTCTATCTAAAAATTGGGTATTACTTTGTGTTACACTCATCCTCATCTTTACTATTTAGCCAGGTTTCTGTTATTGCTATAATATCATAATTATGCTCTGCTACATACAAGTCCAACTCATTTATTTTATTTTTCATACTTCTAGGATAAATACAGGCTCTTTTTAATGGGTTACTTATTTTACTTTTGCATTTAAACATTGGGTTAGAAATTATTACTATGCATTTTTATTTTTACACCATTGTTTGTTCCTTCATGTACAGTTCTAAACCTGGCCTGTCCTTAACTCCCTGCCCCCCCCATACCCTAGTTTAAACAGCCCTCAACTAAAAAGTTACGTACTGTATATATCCCTTAAATATTTTGTGTTTTTGGCATTCTAAAGAGAGTTAGAGAGTTTGCTTTCTGTAGACTCATGTGTCATACTTGATGTTATCATTTCTCCCCTGACTTTTTTCTGATGACAAATTTGGAAATGCTGGGTTTTGACATGTAATAAATGCCTTTTATAGTGCACACCCACTCCCATACCATTCCATTCTGAAGAACAGAACAGGTTGGAACAAAACTGCTTTTCACTTGCAAATATTTTACAGTCGTCAATGAACCTTAAACACATAAACATCTTTGGGATGCAGAAAGCGGGTGTATCCAAAGAAAGCTCATGTGGACAGAAGGAGAATGAACAAACACTAGATTAAAAGTAAGCTGGGCCAGGAATGATCCCAGACATTGTGAGGGGTAGCACTAACCACTACTTCACTGTTCCTTCTTGATTATGGATACTTTTTTCATGTTAAATACATTTATTACTGAAGTATCTTGTCAGTGTATTAACTGACCCAGCTCCATATATACTGTACTGTATTTTCATGTTATGCGGTTTTCTACAGCCTTTCAGCATTACACCATGTAAACACATGTTTTCAAGTTTATGTTAGGTCCTTTCAGTATCATCTGTGACAAAGGTAAACCTGCCAAAAACTTCAAATATGTTTACATTTTTAGTTCAGTAAAAATATTAAATTTTTTAATTTTTAAAATAGATTTGCATTTAAAGAGGTCTAAAATGTAAAAATAGCAATTCACACTATATACTGAACTCATGTTATAAATATAGAAAATCATGTTCTGGCCACATTACTTTTTATTTTTTTAGAGATAATAACAATGTATGTACTGGATTTGTTAATTGCAACTGAACCAAATATTAGAGAAACATTTCTGCTTTCAAATAATGGCATACATATTTGTTTTTCTCTTTATGACCTTTTCAGATAGCTTCTTAAACTAGCCAAAAACACTTCTCTCTGCACCATGATGATGTACAGAATTTCTTGCAAACAATAATAAAAAAAGTAGGTTCGGTTTAAATCTACACATTACATAAGCAGGTTATTAACATGTATTTAAAAAATCATTGCTGTTTTCTAGGAGCAACTGGAACAACAGTTCTAGTTGACCAGTAGAGGCCCCTTAGAGGAAAGCTGGGGGCATTCATTATAATCAGGCCCTTAAATAGAGGCAGACCTCTTCTTTTTGTTGAACACATTATTTGAAAAGACATTCTTGTTTTAACACCTTTAACAATAACCACAATCATATATGAGTGGTAGAACAGTTATTTGGTGGGATACTGGTAACATGCCTAGTTTTTAAATTATCTTTAGGAAGTTCAGAGACAATGATATTTTTCCTATTTCAGTGACAAGAAACTTGTAAACTGGATCCAAATCCTAACCTGGTTAATGTCTTCCATGTTTCTACATGGGTTTTCTGAGAGTACTGGTTTGTTTCCCATGTTTGTGAGACATGCAGGTTAGGTTGATTGAGGATGCTAAGCTATATGAGTGTGAATAAATACCCTGCAGTCCACTTAACATCATCCATGGTTGGTTCTTACCTTGTTCCGAAATCTACCAGGATGAGCTTTGGCTCACGGAAATCCATAAAATATATTAAATAAAACTGTGAAATGGTATAATGTCCGTAAGGTGGCAAAATTATAGTGCAATAATTAGTGCTGTTGCTTCAGGTAACCATGATGTATTTCCCCAGCTAGTGAAATGCTTTGTGCATTTTGTGAATTTTTTCCTGGGGACATGATTTCCACCTACACCAGTTTCCTCCTACCTCATTAAAAATGTTATGCGACTCAGAATTATCACAGTATGATTGAACCTGTGTTAGGATGACTTGGTTACCTATCAAGTGACTGTTCCTTTCTTGTGAATTTCCCATTGGGATTAATAAAGTATCTATCTATCTATCTATCTATCTTGTAGTCATTTAAAGATAAGCTATGGTTTTCCATAAGCCTATAAAGGGAAAAATAATTTTGAAAATGAATGGATGGTTGGATACATGAATAATGTTAATAAAATCATAAATGCAGTTTTTAAGTAAAATGAAGTGAGGGAAAAGGACCAAAAAGTCTCTGCCAGGGCCTCAATGTCCTTCAGCAATTACATTCTCTTTCAAGATCCATCCTACAATACATGTAATAATACATATACAAAAGGAAACATTTAAAACAGAAGTATTTTCAGTTTGTGAATGTAACAACCATTGGATGAATTTAAAAATATGCTTTTAAATTGAGTTATTGATTTTATTCAGATTCATACAATATGAAAAAAATATGTTCACAGTGTTTTTCCATATGAAAAAGATGTTGGGAATAAAGAGCTGAAATTCTATACAGCATGGCAACTGCTATTAACACTTGTCACGATTTAAAATTAGAATTCTTTAAATAGCTCTTGTTTACTCTGCTTACAGCCAGTGTCCTGGTACACTCAGCCCCTCTTGTTAAATGAAGAAAGCGAACTATAGCATATACCTGCATTTCTGTGAAGGTATGAACATTTAAATGTCCTCTATATAGCTTAATATGTTGATCAGTTGTATTGAAATCATAAATGCAAAACATTTCAGCTTTAAATTTTAACCATACTAACCAATACCTTGTTAGTGTGAATAATGTGAATTCTTATAAACTATTTGGCAAACCAACTGTTGTAAATTCCAATAAACTGCATGAAAATTTCTTTGTATGTATTGAAAAGTCATGTACTGTAAGTTCACTCAAATATTCTATTTATATTCTGTCTTATTATTCGCATAACATGTTATAAAAATATTTTAATTGCTGATGAAGTGAAATATGTTCCCACCACATAATTTGCTTTACAGGCTCAATTTTGAGTTGATGTGCCTCTCTAAAATCTATGAGATCTCTTCATGTATTGCATAGGTAGTAGTCCAGAATTACGCTCTTAGGTAAAATGGAGTGTATTGGTATGTGTCCATTTTTGTTTGAGGCTGCAGAAGACTTGTATCCTATCTCTCCCGGGTTAGTTCCTGCTTTTGGCTCACAGGCAGATTGATTCATATGGCATGAGAAAGAAGGACCAATAATATCCAGCCAAGGACCCAATCCTCTCTCTCTACCTTCTGTTAAAAACTCCCCTAAACATATCAATGGCACATCAGAAATAATCGATAGCACATCAGAAAACCTTCAACAATTAAATAATTTTCCTGTAGTACTATTTCCATGATTTTAGTTATTTGAAGGAAAGTAAGAGTCACTATTTTGTTAGGAAAATTTTCACCAGTTTTGAAGAAACAGAAACCAGAACATACATCAAAGTACTTCAACTCTTTCTATCATATTAACTCAGACTGTATACAAATTATAATCATTGTCTGGTGGATCTGGCATTTACACCTGATATCTGACATTGCTCCTTGAAAAAAAGCACTTTCAATAGAACCCCGATTTAACATTCTCATATTTAGAGATTCTACACATTTAACATCTTTTCGATGCTGTTGTTAAACAGAAAACCTGAAGAAGCCTGAGTCTTTTAAGACTACATTCTCACTGCAGCTAAAAGTGACTCGGTCCTGGTTTTTACCTCATATCTGATCTTTTTTTTTCCAATCAGATAGGAGTCCAAATGTCTGTCTTCAATGTATAATGAATAAAAAATTGTTGTCAGACATAGATCCAAACTAATAGATAGATGCTGGTTGCTGAGCTACTTTTAAGTGTAGGATGTCTGTGAATCTGTCAGTTCTTGACTGCAAGGAAGAGAAATAGGAAACAAAAGATCGGAACTGTTGGTTTGAGTATATTTAAATACAACTGTAGTTTAAATCCTTTTCTGCAAAGTTTTTCTTTCCATTTTTGCTAATTACAAATCAGATCCATGTCACATAAGGGAAATATTGGAATTGGGCTGCAGTGAACGTAGCCTTTTTTTGGTTGCAGAGCAAAAGGTTGTATGTGGTGTGATGAGCTGCAATTGGGCGTCATGCTCCTAATGCTTTAATAACAGCTGTCACAAAAACGAGACATTACTCAGATAGAGGGTTGGGGCAGCCACTCGTATAATGTGGTATCCCGGCTGCAAAATCGTTCTGTCACAAAATAACAACACTGAAGTGCAAAAAACTGAGTCCAAAACAAGACTGAGGAATTAGGAAAGAGGGCAGGGTTTTAAAGGGGAAGACAGGAAGTGAGGTCATAAGGATCAGGGATGTGTTCGTTCTCCATTGGACTGAGCCCGGACGTGACGTCAGAGGGGTCGGAGCCAGTCAGGTCTCCTTCCATTGGCTCGGTCCCGGAAATGATGTCACGAGAGCCAGGTGGAATCTCCCGGGAACGGTCTGCAGGCAAGAGAGAAAAAGAGTCAGTGCACTCTGCCACCTCCCGGAATGTCTCAGAACTGCCGTCCCTCAAGCCCTTTAGCTGCCTCCCATGCGCACGTGTGTGACAAGGCCCCCCCCTTAGCCCAGACTCGTCGGGTCGGGCGACCCTAACCGAGAGGTCGTGAACCCGGGAAAGAGCATCAGCGTTGGCATGGAGAGAGCCACGACAATGAATGAGCGAAAACTTGTATGGCTGTAGGTCAAGAAACCACCTGGTGACCCGCGGATTCGACTCCCTGTGCAGGGCCATCCACTGTAGGGGTGCATGGTCCGTGACAAGGGTGAATTCCCGGCCCAACAGGTAGTACCTCAGCTGAGTTATCGCCCACTTAATCGCCAAGGCTTCCCTTTCCACCGCTGCATACCTGGTCTCCCGGTCCAACAGTTTCCGGATCAGGTACATGATGGGGTGCTCCACACCATCAACGCTTTGGCTCAGCACTGCTCCCAAGCCTGTGTCCGAAGCGTCCGTCTGGAGAATGAAAGGCAAAGAAAAGTTAGGTGCCATCAAAATAGGTGCGGACATAAGGGCCTGTTTCAAGTCACTAAATGCAGCGCCTGTCTTCTCAGTCCATACCACAATGTTCGGGACCCTCTTCCTTGTTAAATCAGTCAAGGGCGCCGCTCTCTCTGAGAACCGAGGTACAAACCGGCGGTAGTACCCCGCTAACCCGAGAAAGGCTTGGACCTGCCGCTTGGTTCACGGACTGGGCCATTTCAAAATGGCGTCTACTTTGGAGCACTGTGGCCTCACGGTACCCCGACCCACCAGGTAGCCTAAATACTTGGCTTCGGTTAATCCAAAGAAACATTTCTTGGGATTAATCCTGAGCCCAGCCTCACTAAGTGTCCGCAATACCGTTTGGACCTGCTGTAGGTGTTCCTTCCATGTGCCGGAATAGATGACCACGTCATCCAGGTAGGCAGCACTGTATGAGTTATGAGGTCGGAGCACTTTGTCCACCAGACGCTGGAAGGTTGCAGGGGCCCCGTGTAACCCAAATGGAAGGACACGATACTGCCAGTGTCTGCTAGGGGTACTAAACACCGTTTTTTCCTTAGCGGAGTCCGTTAAAGGAACCTGCCAGTACCCTTTCGTCATGTCAAGCGTGGTCAAATATCGAGCCTGCCCAAGTCTCTCAAGGAGGTCATCCACTCGTGGCATTGGATAGGCATCAAATTGGGAGACTTGATTAAGCCTGCGGAAGTCATTGCAAAACCTCCAACTCCCGTCCGGCTTACCGACCAGCACAATGGGACTGGACCAGGGACTATAACTTTCCTCAATTACTCCTAGTTCCAGCATGCGCTTGATCTCAAGCTCCACTTCAGCCCTCTTTGCCTCGGGAAGACGATACGGGCATTCTCGGACAATAACCCCGGGCTCTGTCACAATGTTATGCTCAACCAGAGAGGTCCGTCCGGGGTACTCACTGACTACCTCCTGAACGGCCTGGATAACTGTTTCCAGCTCCTGCCGTTGTCAGGGACTCAAGTCCGCCCCGAAGTTAAGGCTGGGGGTGTGAGCGAAGAGCGAGCGGGGCTGGCCGGAGGAGGGATCGGGATCCCTGTCCTTCCACGGTTTCAGCAGGTTCACATGATAAACCCGCTCCTTTGGCCGACAATTCGGCTGACTCACCAAATAGTCGACCAGTCCCTTCCTCTCCTTAACTTCAGAGGGGCCTTGCCAATGGGCGAGCAACTTCGAGTGGGAGGTAGGCACTAGGACCATGACTCGATCCCCCGGGCAGAACTCCCGGAGTGACGTGCCACGGTTATAATAACGGGCCTGTGCTGTCTGAGCCTCCTCCACGTGACTTTTAAGGAGGGGCCGTATCTTTCCAAATCTATCGCGTAACTGCGCGATATACTCTAATATGTTTGTCGAGGGAAGAGCCTCTTCTTCCCATCCTTCTTTTAAAATATCCAATATGCCCCGGGGTTGTCACCCATGCAGTAATTCAAAAGGGGAGAACCCCGTGGAGGCTTGAGGGACTTCCCGATAGGCAAAAAGGACGAGGGGGAGGAGTTGATCCCAGTTCCGTCCATCCTCGCTGACCACCTTACGTAGCATCTGTTTGAGAGTCTGATTGAACCTCTCGACTAAACCGTCGGTTTGAGGATGGTACACCGCGGCCTTTAAATGCTTTATTCTCAGTAACTTGGCAGTCTCCTTGAACGTCTCCGAGGTGAAAGGTGTCCCCTGGTCTGTCAAGACTTCCTTGGGGATACCTACGCGCGAAAAGACCCCTAGTAACTCCCGTGCGATTGCTTTAGAAGTAGCTGAGTGCAAAGGAACAGCTTCGGGGTATTTCGTAGCATAGTCCACGAGGACTAAGATGTACTTGTGTCCTCGGGCTGAGGGCTCTAGAGGTCCGACTATATCGACCCCAATTCTCTGGAAGGGAACATCAATCAGGGGAATGGGAATGAGAGGAGCACGGTCCCTTCTTGGAATTTGTCGCAGTTGACACTCCGGACAGGAAGCGCAAAAGCGACGAACCTCCTCATTGACTCCCAGCCAGTAGAAACGGAGCTTAATCCGCTCCAGGGTTTTTTCGGTGCCCAAGTGGCCACCTAGGAGATGGGCGTGTGCTAACTCACAGACCTGCCGCCAGAAGGTCCGTGGGATTAGCAGTTGCTTTCTCTCCTGCCCGTCATGCAATGCTACCCGATATATTAGGTCATTTTCCAACACAAAGTGAGGACCCTGTGGCATGGACTGGTTGGTGCGTTGGCCGTTAACAAGGACTACTGCATTTTTTGCATGTTTCAGGGAGTCATCACTCCACTGCTCCCTTTTAAAGGAAGCCGGCGTCTCTCTAAATTGAAACCTTAAAAGGGAGAGAAGGTTGGTGCCGACCTCAAGGGGCGTGGTTTCCTCCTGCTCCGCCACGGCACTGGTGGATGACGTATTGGCCCGCGACGGCCTGGGAGTAGCCACGCCACCCAGGCCGACTGCTTCATCTCTCTCTGCCGGCCAATTACACGGCGTGGAGGCCGCTTGAGACGGCTCATCCCCGTCTATAACTAGGCCTAACTTATCCCCAGGAGTGGTATGTGACTCACCGCTGTTTATTTCAGACCAGTCCCGTCCTAGTATCACCGGGTGTGGAGGCCCAGGATGGACAGCCATGGTTAACCTCCGAACTGAACCTCCGTAGCTGATGACACAAATGGTGGTCTTGTACCAGCGGATGTCTCCGTGGACACAGGTTATAGCAGTCTTATGTTTTAACCACTGTTGCGGTAGCACAAAACGGCGGGCAACAATGGATATGTTGCTGCTGGTATCTAATAACACAGATGTTTTATACCTGTTAACGATCAGCATGTCTGTATACGGGACCGCTAACGGGTTTGTCAGAGCACACCAACCCCTCTTCCCCCTCCACCTGCATCCCCCCTTATTCCCAAACGGTTCGTGCGCCCGCGGCGCCGGGGACGTCGGTGCAAGGTCTGGGTTGTACAGAGGGAGGCTAGGGTTTGGAACGTACTCCAGGTTGAGGTCGGCCCAGGGGCGGCTCAGCCCTCCCAGGTCGGGAGGCCTCCCTTTGTTGTTCTACGAGCTCAATGAGCTCTGCCATATTTATGAAATCTTTACCCCAAACCGGCTGGGTGAAGTGCTGGGGTAGTGAATTTAAAAACAGGTAGCAAGCCACCTGTTCAAGCATGTGGTAGGGCGTACTTTCATGTGGACGTAGCCACAGCCCTACCTTCATCCATAGGCTCAAGGCCTGTTGAGGGGTTGGCCTCTCTGGGTCAAACCGCCAGGCTTTCACTCTACTCACCTGCCGGTCTGGGGCACCCCTAGGTGGAATTCGGGGCTCTGGCTTTACAGGGAGACGGGCACTCTCTCCCGAGAGAGCACAAACAGCCCTCCTGGCCTCCCGCTTCCGAAGCAGCCCAATTCTGTGAGCCCCTCCCGCATACTCCCCAGCCCTCCTAGGTTGCCTAATAGAGTCTGCTGGAGGCAGAGCCTGCACCGGGTCACCCTGAACCACGGGACACCCTCCCCGCCTGGAAACTCGGTCCCGGTACGCTCCCACCTGGATGTGTTGCAGGTCCTGTCCCCTTCTTTTCCAGGACTTCGCCCTCCTGCCGACTACGCCACTGTCACAAAAACGAGACATTACTCAGATAGAGGGTTTGGGCAGCCACCCGTATAATGTGGTATCCCGGCTGCAAAGTCGTTCTGTCACAAAATAACAACACTGAAGTGCAAAAAACTGAGTCCAAAACAAGACTGAGGAATTAGGAAAGAGGGCAGGGTTTTAAAGGGGAAGACAGGAAGTGAGGTCATAAGGATCAGGGATGTGTTCGTTCTCCATTGGACCGAGCCTGGACGTGACGTCAGAGGGGTCAGAGCCAGTCAGGTCTCCTTCCATTGGCTCGGTCCCGGAAATGATGTCACGAGAGCCAGGTGGAATCTCCCGGGAAAGGTGCACTCTGCCACCTCCCGGTATGTCTCAGAACTGCCGTCCCTCAAGCCCTTTAGCTGCCTCCAATGCGCACGTGTGTAACACAGCACAGCTGCTATCAACAACACACCTATGTAAGGAAAAACAACCTGAAACAACAAAAATGACAATATTAATTCCACAAATAGACCAAATTGGGATACTAATTAATCATAAAAATAACTAAGTGTAAAAGTAAAAAGAAAAAAAAAACAACAAAAATTCATTAACATAGAGATTCCATATCTGCACTAATTAACCCTGTGTTACCATATCTTTCATG
Source organism: Erpetoichthys calabaricus (assembly GCF_900747795.2). NCBI lineage: Eukaryota > Metazoa > Chordata > Cladistia > Polypteriformes > Polypteridae > Erpetoichthys > Erpetoichthys calabaricus. Next base: position 109,711,940 of record NC_041398.2, read on the forward strand.
CATTTAACAGTTTTTTTCTATTGAAGTTCTACTGTTTTTCAAACTCACCTTCTTATTGGGTGAAATCAGAAACTTTTCAAACCAATGTTTTTTTTGAGAATAAATTAACCCATGCTATGCACTGCCAATTTATTGTAAATTGGGGAAAACTGCAGTGGAATTAACATAACAATTACATTTTTTGAGATCCCAGTGTTACTATTTACTGTACTTGTTTCTATTCAAATGCTGCATATCATTATTTAAATAGCCTGGGTCTGGGTTTGTCAGGTCGCTTGGCACATTTTTATTAAAAAGCTCATGGCCGTGTACAATTGGAGCAAGGAGAAGCAGCATCTTCTGTTGAGTTCTCCGTGATTCTCAGTTCACCTGAAGGCACTAGCAGCATTTCGAAAAATTACTCTTATACTGATCATTTAAACATAGATGTCATTTTTGGTATCGTTTTGCAATAGCTAATTGTTCCAATTGCTTGCTTTGGGCAGTGCTTAGATATTTTCTTTTTCATACAATATAACTCTTTGTTGTATACTAGCTAACTTGTGCATATTTCAGGTATTAGTACGTCCACCTGTCTCTTACACAAAATACTATTTCTGTTATCAAAAATGAAAATTATATTGATGGGGCCATTTTTGTGGAGGTTTGATGTAGCCTCGCATGGACTATTGTGATTCTCAAATAAGAATACACCTCTGGAGAAAACCCGTCAAAATGTTTGTAGTGATTTCAGGGAGAGAGAGAAAAAGAAACTGAACAAAAGACTTGGCACTGAGAAAGCTGAATTTGCTATTATAATTTCAGGAGCTCAGTAGCACAAGGTAACAGAAGCTTAATTATTAATATTGTAATATTGCTGACAAGTAACATCAGCTAGTGATTTGTCATTTAAGTATGAATTGGCATTACATCACCAGTGGCGGGGGTGCCTATATAAATGGCAAGTTAGCAAAGTCACATGTTTTCCCAACCAGTGTGGCAAAAAGTGAGTAGTCATTTTAAAGATAGAGAGCCACCTCAACGAACCATGTAAAGAGCAAAGAATTCATCCATTGCAGTACTCTGTGCTGACGCTACACTATGTAAATAAGATGCCATCATCATGTGCAGTGACAGGGCACATTTCCATTTGAATGGTTACATAAATAAGCAAAACTTTTGCTATTGGGCTGAAACCAACCATCGTGAACTTCATCACAGACCCCTGCACAGTGAGCGTGTTCCAGTTTGGGCTGAGTTGCAGAATTTGACATTGTAGGCCCTTACTTTTTTGAGGAATGGGGAGCAACGGTCACGTCACTTCAGAACATTACATTGAAATGCTACAGAAGCTTTTGCAGCCCGAACTGGAAGAACTGGATGTAGTGGATGCCTGGTTTCAACAAGATAGAGCACCAGCTCATATGGTGACGAGATCCATGCAAGTTTTGCGGGAGATGTTTCTGGGGAAGCTGGCCTCGGTGATGTCGGATAGCCTTCATGTTCGCCTGATCTTGCTCTATGCTATTTCTTCTTGTGGGGGAATCTCAAGTTGAAGGAAGGTCAAGTTCTTGTGTCATAATGAAATTTATTTTATCTTGTAGAGTTTTTTGTAGAATAAACATTTGAAATGTGGTACTTCTTTTTGGCTCACCCTGTATAATCTAATGTATAATTTAATTTTTCACAAACGATGTGCATTTTAAAATGTGCACTATATTCCCTATATTGATTTACCTGAGCGCACTTTAGCATATCTTTCATTAGCATTGTTCAGAAAAATACTTCAGCAAATTTAGATCACTATGCCAGTCTTAAAAGTACCACAATGTTGTGTCCTTTTTTGTCCAGCTATAGCAATAAAGGAAATAAGCATAACATTTCTTGAGAGAGTCAAGATAACATCTACCAAATTTAATTATGCATGTAGAATTTGATTTGTGATAGTTAAACTGAAGAAAATATATCTTTCCAGTGTCCTAAAAAATGGAGACTAAGAGGACATACACAAAAAGTATTCAAACCTATGAATGGAGAGGAGATGCCACTTTCATTTTGAAATACTTTCTTAAACATGGACACAGTAAGGGTGGTGGTAAAGTGGTTAGGGTTGCTGCCTGATGGTTCTACCATCATTGGTTTGTCCCTGAATATTGTCTGTATAAAGTCTGCAACTTCTGCATGTGGCTGTGTGTGTTTTCATCCAGGTATTCAGGTACTTCATGAAGGATAGATAAATTGATTATTCCAAACTGGTCCTGCAAGGGTGTGCACATGAGTGACCCCTGTGATAGGCTGGCACCTTTCCATGGCATTCCTGCCCTGTGCTGAGTGCTGCTCTCTTGACCATAAATTGGGTTAAGTATTAAAATATTATGTTATACTTGGCATTTCTGGATTGCTAGAGTTGCTGAATGGCACGGTGGTGCAGTGGGTAGTGCTGCTGCCTCGCAGTTGGGACATCTGGGGACCTGGGTTCGCTTCCTGGGTCCTCCCTGTGTGGAGTTTGCATGTTCTCCCCGTGTCTGCGTGGGTTTCCTCTGGGCGCTCCGGTTTCCTCCCACAGTCCAAAGACATGCAGGTTAGGTGGACTGGCGATTCTAAATTGGCCCCTAGTGTGTGCTTGGTGTGTGGGTGTGTTTGTGTGTGTCCTGCGGTGGGTTGGCACCCTGCCCGGGATTGGTTCGTGCCCTGTGTTGGCTGGGATTGGCTCCAGCAGACCCCTGTGACCCTGTGTTTGGATTCAGCGGTTTGGAAAATGGATGGATGGATAGTGTTGCTGAATGCTGGAATGTCATTCTTAGGCTAGCTGCAGTCTCCTAAAGAAATACCCCACCCATAAATTATTTTTTGTATGTTGCTTACCCCATATAATTTGAAGTGGTGGCTGAAAAAAAAATTATCTCATGTTTTCATGCAGAATGGAGAGAAAGAATTGTATGCCATAACAGAACTCAGTGATGGCCAGTGCTGTTCAATGGCAAAATGTCCATGAAAAAAGTAAAAAAAAAAATCTAAATTTATTGGTGTTGCATAATCAACATTTTGCTCAGAATGTGAAAAATGTATTCTTTTTTTCTAAAATATTGTTATATAGTTACTTCTTGAATTATCAGTTATTTCTTGAATTATCATATACAGAAAACCTAATGACTCATTGAGGTCGCTTTTTGAATTTAAGACAGGACTTTTGACCAATGAGTGATAGTTAGAGGTGGGTAAAGTCAGTCCCATGAGGTTATAAAAATCTTTGTTTGTTTGTATTTGCATGCCTTCATTCACTTTGTCTTTAATTATTTTCCTTGTTAACCAATATTTTCTGCCTTTTCCAATCTTTTGGAAATAAAACATATAAACATCATATAATGACATTAAAATTTTGTGTCATCTAGACCTCTAGTGGAGGGTTGATGGACTCTACAGTTTATGCCAATATCTACTGTCCTATCAGTCCTAGATAAGAAACACTCATGTACATGCACAGACACACTGTCTTATGTCAGGCTAAGTTACAAATAACCTAGACAACATGTTTTTGAGATGTCTAGAGGAAACTGGTGTGCATAGAGAAAACCCATACAAATGTGGCGAGTCAGATCCTTGTAGATAAAAGGCAGCAGCATTGTTCCATCATGATCCCCACTGCGTTAAGGTGTAAAGGCTGCTATGATTCTATATGTTTGGAAATTTTTGGAATGCTTGCTTCAGCTTTTTTCTTCATTGTTCTTTCTTGATAAGAGTTTATTATGGTGCTGCATTATATTATTTGAATTTTTTTTATTTTTAATGTTATTTTCAGTTATTAGAAAATTAATCTGTACCATTTCTGGCAACATTTTGTTTTACATTGTCTGGTACTTAGTGCACCTCAGGAGGAGACATGCCTAATGTCAGTGCACAATGCTATAAAAAGTTCCACATCAGATACATCACCACTCACATTTGCAGATATCCTTTTGCACGTATGTTAACTCACCAGCTTTAGATTACCTTGTTCCTGACTATTGTTTCTGTATTCCTTTCTATGATTCTTTGATTTGTTTTTGACAAATGACAGAATAGACCTTTGGTTTTAATTATTGCTCTGTTTAATGTTTTTTCTCTTGGTCACCCCTATTAACTCTGGTTGCCTTTTTCTTGTGGAAGGCTTAACAAAGGTCTATAAAGGTAGCTGAGTGTCTCAAAACAGCCAGAATCAGTGAATCTGTTCTTAGGAAAATGGAAAAGATGGAAGATAAAGGCAGGAGTTATGAAGTAGATCCACTGTTACAGTGGGAATTTGTTTTGTAAAATTGTAAGGAGCAGCCAAAAGTCTAATTTTAATCTTATTTAACGATTTGAGAAAAATAGCTTAAATGGCTACTTTGGTCACTATGGAAGTGGGAAGCAGGGGCTGGCCACTCAGTAAATGTAAACAATTAATAGAGATATTACTAGAAAAGCCATATATGGAAACAAAATGCCAAATACAGAATACAAGCAGACCAGCATTTTAAAATTAGCAGGAAGAACAGAGCAATAAAATATTAATTTGAATATGTTTGTGATTACTTTCTGACACAGAGAGTGGTTCTGTCTCAAGTTTAACTATATTAATCCACCATGAATTAATTTACTATGCATGATTGTCAGGATAAAAGAACAACACTGTGTTATTTACTCTTGCTTCCTCTTTATCTTTTTTATTCAGGTTAGGCATAATGCCTAGACGTTTGTAAATATGTGTGTTGGATATATCAAAGTCTGGACTAACAGAAATTGTGTTATATCTTTTCTGACTAACAAGTTATACAAAGTGTTTTATTGTGCAATGTTACATTACTACTTATTAAATAACCACAAAGAGGTTTAAATTATTGAAAAAAACCGTCAATGCTGTTAGACCATCCATCTCCATAATTGTAATGTAAAAAACACAACCTTTTTTTGTAGTATGGAATATTCTGAGCCCATTGATCAAGATTTTTATCAGTCTAATTTTAACACCGATGAAGGACAAGACATGTATAACTATGGTATCTCCAGTCATCCTTATCACAGCAAGTAAGTAATCTGTTGGTCAAGGACTATACAGTTTGTATGAATATTGCTGTTATTATATTTGTTATTTATTTCATTTTACCAAACATGTTTTTATAGAAAATAATACTTGGAAAATACAAGAACAAAACACAAATTAATAGGGAACTTTGTGCAAGAGCGGTGTTTATATGGCAAAGGTGAAAACATAGGAGTTGTGAGGGAAATTTTGAACTTTTGTCATGTTATACAGTAATGCTAATATTTTACTTGATGTGTAAGCTCAAGTTGCTGTTTAGAAGTTCTTGTTAAATGTTTTGACAATATCCCTTAGTATGCACTATAATTTTTAAAATTTCTTCATTGCTTGTGTCTTAGTGAAAAAATAAAATTTACTTAGCCTGCTAGATAAAAAAATATTTTGCAAAATGCAAACATGTATTTAGTTCTAAAATGTTGAACCTTTTGGAACTATATTAAGATTCTTTGCAAAGATGCTGATCATTCTCTACATTAATAGATTCAAATGATACAACCTGTTTTGTAGTGAAAAGCTTTTCAGTAATGTATTTCTCTGGTAGCATAATACAGACTTGAAGTGCTGACTAAGAGCATCTGTCATAAAATTGTATATATATATTTCTTAATAACTTAAAAGCAAATGGGATAATGCACAGGGAATAACCCAGGTGAGACACAGGAGGAGACAGACCCAAAACCTACTTGTCCCAGCAGCCCTAGCACCAAGCAAAGTAGTGGAACCTCAGCAAATGAAGTGACATGTAGCTAGTAAAAAAAAGAGTGGCTCCAATTTGATGATTATATAGACATCCTAAACGCCACCATGTAAAGGATGTTTGCAGGAAATTTCAGACAGTGAGAACCATTATCATGATCTTTGATGAAGAGGTTTGGTATGGTGGAGATTATTGTCACCAAGACTCCATATGAAGAACAATTTGGTAAAGGTGATTAGTCAGCTAAGGAACAAACACTGAAGATTAGTTTCCTGCAGACACTGAAGAAGCAGTTCAAAAGTCAGACCAGGAAGAAAGGAATGGTAGAGAGGTAGTGCTCAAACCCAGAGCAGAATGACACAGTAGGTGGTCAAGAGTCAGGGCCAGGAAATGAAACCCATTTGGGTTCATCAAGCAAGTCTTAGATCAGAAATGCAGTAGCTCCCTCACATTCCTCAGAGAGGAGATAGACCACCTTCTCTACAACATCTACAGTGATGAAGAAAGGAAGGTGGACTTAGGGGAATGTAGAGGCTTGATAGACCCACCTGGGCCTACCATTAACTTTAACATCAAGCAACTTAGCTTAAAGGAGATGAAGGAATCTGTAAAGTTTGCCAGAGCCAACCCAGTCTCCAGACCCAGCAGATTTCCCTACATAGTGCACAAGAGATGTCCCAGGCTAATATAATGAGTGTGGAATATCTTGAGGGTTATGTGGAGGATAGGTAAGGCAGCCCAACAGCAGAGATTTCCAGAAGGTGTCTGGATTGCCAAGGAGGAAAAGTCACAGAAGATTTTCCAGTTTAGGAAATCTCACTACTCAGTATCAAAGGGAAGATATTCTTTAGTATCACTGCCCAACAGGTAACATAATACCTCTTGAAGAATTAGTGCATCAATACCTATATTCAGAAGAGTGGCATCCCTATGGTCCCGGTTATTCATGGAACACACAGAAGGTTGCACAGGTGATCTGAGAGGCACAAGATGTGAAAGGAGATCTGAAATGTGCTGTGGCTGGACCTTACTAATGCATATGGGTTCATACCCCACAAGCTTTTGGAAACAGCACTGGAGCGGCACCATTTCCCTGATAAAACCAGGATTATTACCACCATTTCAAACTGAGAGTCACTTCTAAGGCACTTTCTAAGATTTGCATTTAACTAATTAATTCTGTAGCTATGTATTTTTCTCTGAATTAGCATTTCCCCACCAGAAGATTTAATGTTTCCTGAACAGCCTTATCTGGGTCAGATTTTACATCCTTTGAGTGTCACAAGCTCTCTTCATTCAGACCCAAATAGCTTTGATGATGAACCCCCATTACTGGAAGGTATATTTTCATTTTCTAATGATGTGATAACTATATTTTAAATATTTTAAGGTTCTTCTTTGCATTGCTTCCAATAGCAATACTTCAACAGTTAGGAAATATACTGTTTACAGTATTATTGTGCTATAGCTTCAGTTTTGAAGAATGACTAAAATATAAAGTGAAGTATTTATTGGATAACTTTGTTTATTAAATAAAAACTATGTTATTTGGTCACACAAATAAACTTTACCTAATACTAGATTTTGGTTAAAGACCTGAAAATGTTTAGTGTCAAACATTTGCAGTAATAGAGGAATTCTGAAGGGATGCAAGTAATTTCTAACAGAATTGTATAAACAGTTTGTGTGTATTCATACCTCTCTCTCCAGCCTTCTTACACACTCATCACTGAGTAATTACCCAAACCCCCCTCTGAGCTGAGACAACAATGAACCATCTTTCAGGGTCACTTCAAGCTGTGCCACTGAATCACTTTCAGATCCAAGCTGCTTTTTCATCGGTAACTATGCCACTAGACTAATGATATGTTAACCTTGCAACCCTGAACATTCAGTTCTAATAAAGCAACAGGTTTAATAGTTAGCCTCCATACTGGCCATTCTCTTAATGGACAGTATGTTCCTGCTTATTATGACTTGGGACTGTGTGCCATTTAGCAGTCTGGAGAACCTCAGTAATACCAGTCTCTCCTCTAATGAGTCAACATAGTCCATTATTTCCCAATCTGGAACACTCTAGTGCCATCTAGTGACCTGAAAATACTATCGACACCACTCCTCAATACTGACACTTCATATCGAATAGAGCAGGGGTAGGCAACGTCGGTCCTGGAGTGCCACAGTATGTGCAGGTTTTTGTTCCAACCCAGTTCCTTAACGAGAACTCAATTATTGCTGATGAAGCACATATTGCTTAAGTGACATTTTAATGCTTCATTTTAGTGGTCTCACTTGTTAAGGTTCTCTAACCTTAATTGCTTATTTCAATCTTAAACTGCTGCATTCAGTGTTTTAATTGCTCCTTATTAGCAATAAGATGTAAAACAGGGGTAGGCAATGTCGATCCTGGTGAGCCGCAGTGGCTACAGGTTTTCATTCAACCCAATTGCTTAATTAGAAACCAATCATTGCCAATCTCAGACCTTATTTAATTTTATGGCTTGTTAGTCTGTGCAATGTAAGGCTTTTATATCGTAGATTTTTTTCCTTTCCAAGGATATCATCCAAATGATTTGAAGCCTAAAACAGATCATTTTCAGTCTGTCACATTTTTCTATTACGTGTTTTATTAAATCAAACCGTGCATGATGAACACACACAGATGTAACTGGAAAAAAGCTAGCTGGAGAACTGCTGGCTGCTTTGTCTTTTACATCTTATTACTAATAAGGAGCAATTAAAACACTGAATGCAGCAGTTTAAGATTGAAATAAGCAATTAAGGTTGGAGAACCTTAACAAGCGAGACCACTAAAATGAAGCATTAAAATGTCACTTAAGCAATATGTGCTTCATCAGCAATAATTGAGTTCTCGTTAAGGAACTGGGTTGGAACAAAAACCTGCACATACTGTGGCACTCCAGGACCGACGTTGCCTACCCCTGGAATAGAGCATCAAGCCCCGTTTGAATCAGCAGTGTCACATGCCTTCACTGCATAATGCTCCTAATTTCCCAAGCATCCCACTTGAAAGAAACTGCCACTTACTGGTGGTTGTTGTCATCCCACATTGGTATATTGTATAAAGAACTTTCCCCTTGTAAGTGTGGTTGTTTCTTTTGCTTTTTTCTGTAGGTGTTGTAAAAGGTGTGTTTCATCATAGTCAAGTCCTTGTCACTGGCAACCTATTGCTAAAAAATCATACTAGTACAAAATCCTCAGTCTTCTAAAGCTGTAATTTCAAACCCAGATCCTGTAGGGATGCAGTAATATCAGGCTTTCATTCCAATCATTTCCTCAATGAGCAGCCAATTACTGATGCTAGTGCAACATATTTCATTTGCCTTAATTTCACCTGATTACTGCAATCTCTCATGGTTTTGTCAGCTCAGGTCACAAGCTTATATATACTGTATTTATAACATGATAAAGCTTTGTTTCTCACATGATTTGCAAGTATTATATTTTAATAACCATATTTTCATTTTGTACACACCTTTAAATGACAGTAATTGAAATTATAGTATGGTGTACTTTAAACAGCACAAATACACGTAAAGAAAGCCCTAAGCACTACAAGCTGAAACAGCTGCACTAGTTTATTTGCCACTAGATGTCTCCATTTAGTTTCAGATAACTATGATTCTAATAATTGTGATCTGTTAACTTTTTTCACATTTTTCACCTTTAAGAACTTACATATTTTATTTAAGTATTTGCTTATGTCTTTTGTTTTTGAAGAGCTGGGTATTAACTTCCAGCATATACAGCAAAAAACCTTGACAGTACTAAATCCATTGAAGCAGACAGATGGAAGCATTATGAATGAGACAGATCTAACAGGACCAGTGGTGTTTTGTTTGGCATTAGGAACAACATTGCTACTCGTAAGTGTGAACTGCAAAATTTCCTGATGTTTTACATTACTGTCTATTTTAAATAGGTAAAATTTGAAGACTTTAAAAAACAAAAAAACTACATTTTTTGCTAGTGTTATGCACTGTAAATTGAAATATCTTTGATCTTTTCTTGTCTTTGTAAAAGTTTATTTGTAGGTTATGTTTTAGCTAATTCATGCTAATTCAAATTTAAGAACAATTTGAAGGAAACATTTATTATTAATTTTTAAAACAGGATTATTTAAAAGCACAGCTCATTTGAGTTGTCATAAGCTTTAAACACCTTAATAATGAGACTAAGTAATTACTTAATTTAGAAGTTCTGTATTTTCTCATTTTTCTCTTATACACACTAAAACAATTAACTTTTATTTATAATTTCTTCATGTGAATTCAGCAATGTTTACCTAATTTATGTAAAATATGTAATTTAAGTATGTATATATGCTCTAAATTTCATCACAATAAATAAATCTAGCTGCATCCAGCAATGATCAGTGGCCAGGCTTCCACACACATAAAAGGTGATAACAGGTATTTTGAAAAATCTTAATTATCTGCATATTTTCAGGTAACAGTAGCAACTCTTTAAATGGCCTTCATTACTGATTACTTCAAAATTCACTTACATCAAGAGAATACACTCCTGATTACTTCCCTGGATATGATGCCAGACAGACTTAGAATATGCTCCCACATACTCTCACACCCACTTACTGGGTCATCTTTAAGTAATTAAATTAAATGTACATGAACATCTTTAGGATATGAGAGGATAATCGAGTATATGACGAAAAACCAATCAAACATGGTAAGAATGTGTCAGACTCCATAAGCAGAACAAATGAGTGAGGAGGCAATCTAAAATGAATTGCTATAGGCCTCTTTAAGTGGTTCCAAACATAGACTGGATGCTGTTGGGATTATCACTAGTTCACCACAACCCTTTAATAAATTGAGTAGTTTCATAAAATGAACAGTAAGATATGTGATTTGTTACATGTAACAGGCTCACATTAAACACCAACTAAAAAAGAAAGTTAACACACCGTGGATTCAGAAAGTATTCAGATGCCTTCAATTCTTCACACTGTGTTGTGTTGTAGATTTTATTTTAAATTGATACATTTTCCATTTTTCCCCTTTAATCTATAATCTATAACTCATAATGACAAAGTGAAAACAAATTTTTATTAAAAACCAAAAACTCAAATTTGTCATAAGTGTATTAGACCCTTTGCTGTTACCCTACAGATTGTGCTCAGGTGCATCCTGTGTGTTTTAATTATCCTTGAGATGTGTCTAGAACTTGACTGGAGTTTACGTGTGTCAAATTGAATTGGTTGGACAAAATTTAGAAACACACACGTCTCCCTATTCACACTGCATGTCAGGACAAAAACCAAGCCATGAAGTTCAATGAACTCTCTGTAGACCTCTGCAATCCAGTTTTGGTGAGGTATAGACCAAAGAAACCTTTTCTAAAGCTTTGAGTGTTCCCATGATTACAGGGGTCTAAATAATTGTGAAATGTAAGAAGTGTGAAATCACCAGGGGCCTCATGCATAACGCCGTGCGTAGAATTCGCACTATAACATGACGTAAGCACAAAAGCTGAAATGTGCTTACACACAGAAAAATCCAGATGCATAAATCTGTGCGTTCGCCAACTTCCACGTTCTTCTGCTACATAAATCCCGGTCAGCGTGAAAAGTAACGCTCGAGCACGCGCCTGCTGTCCCACCCCAACTCCTCCCAGAATTACGCCTCTTTGAATATGCAAATCAATATAAATAGCCCTTAAGCTCAGCGTTCTGTGAAAAGGCAATGGCAAATGTACAAGGAAAAATCGAAGAATTTCAGCAAATACCAAATGGAGGCAAAGAAAAATGTACTATTTGTTGGTTTAAACAGTTATATAAGCAACAAAAGGAAGTTGATTGAGTGACATAGCGTGTCGGAGAAACTCAAAAGCTCAAGTTCACAAAGTCGCACAGTGCCCGAAATAAAAATGAAGTTGTCACATATCAAAGTCGGCATGAACAAGCGACTCGTAGCCCACTGTCTGAGTGTCATATGAAAGCTTATTAGGGTACAGTGAAAAAAAAGGCACACAGTGTGAAAAAAAGAACGAAATATCAACTTTAATCTCGAACTTTCCACCTTAATCATATGGTTTATTTGGTCATTAAAGTAGAACATCATAAACTTCATCTTAAAATCGTTTAATTTACTAGTTTCTCAAATCCCATCGTAACTAAAGTAGCACGTTAAATGCTTTGTTTTGTATTTGATCTTATATGTGCTCTATGTGCCTGAATCACTACGTGCTCTTCCTCCAACAGAACACAGAATCCATTACATTCATAATATTACAGCTCTCTGAATAATTAAAATACTGAGAAGTATACGTGATATCATTTTCATGATGATATGAGTTGAAGCATGTTATTAAACATGGGAACACGGTGGCATAGTGATTGTTCATGTCTTACGCAAGATGCTTGCTGCGCCATGCGCGACCTTCGATGAAATGCTTTATTACAGAAGTACTGTCTTTTTCAAACGTAGTAACCCCCAATTCCTGTCCTTACTTTTCTTTCTCCAAATAGCAGCTGACAGAAGAAGAAGAAGGTGCAGTGAGAGTAACAACGCTAAAGCAGTTATGGTATTTAGAATAGTTTGACCATGCTGTGGACCATTATATTGTTACAGGTTAATCACAATCAGATGCATTAAACTAATAAACAATATGCGGTTAATTTCAGTGTATTTATAAAGCCGCGTCAGGGATGTGGATCTAAAAAGAAAGGGAAACCACACATGAACAGTAGCACTGCTTTGATGCTGGGTGCCACCAGTCTGCAAAACCAAGCAGAGAACTTGCGTACGACAGGGTATGAGCTACCGTGGAAATGTGTGTGGCTTTACGCCAAGTTTAGGTTTTATACATCGCGATTTGAACGTGGAAACGTTCTTACACAACATTTCTGTGCGTATGCACCATTTATACATGAGGCCCCAGGACTCTTCCTAGAGTTGGCCATTTGGCCAGACTGAGTAACTGGGCAAGAAGGAATTTGCCCAGGGAAGTGACCAGGAACCCAACAGTCCCTCTAACACAGGTTCAGGAGGATGGCAGAACCTGTCAGAAGTACAACCATCTCTGCAGTGCTCAATTAATCAGCTGTTTATGGTAGAGTGGCTAGACAGAATCCGCTCTTAAAATAAAAGGTATTTGTCAGTTTACTGCGGTGGATTGGCACCCTACCCGGGATTGGTTCCTGCCTTGTGTCCTGTGTTGGCTGGGATTGGCTCCAGCAGACCCCCGTGACCCTGTGTTCGGATTCAGCGGGTTGGAAAATGGATGGATGGATTTGTCAGTTTAAATATCTCTAAAAACATAATGAAAAAGATTCATTATGATTTTTTTGGGAAGACCAAGACACTACTCATTACCTGCCTAATATCATCCCTATTACATCTCACTGACAGGGACAGGAAGCCTAGTTAGAATTGAGGTAAGAGTGAATGTTGTCAAATAAAGAGAGATCTTTGAAGAAAACATGCTTTAGTCTGCATGCAATTTCATCATTGATCCGAATCATACAGACAAGACAATGCTAAAGTAGCTTTGGGACAAGTTTCTGACTATCCCTGAATGACCCAGCCAAAGGCCAGACATAAATCCTACATAACATCTGTGGAGAGACCTAAAGATTTCAGTTTACAGATACTTCTCATTCAGTTTATCAGAGCTTGAGAGGATCAGCCTGGAAGAATGGGATAAACTGCCCAAAACTGGGTGTGCAAAGCTTGTACAGACTTACCCAACAAGACCTAAAGATGTAATTGCTGCCAAAGGGGCTTCTACAGAGTACTGAATTAAGAGGCTGAGTTCTTTACTGATATTTTGACTCCATGAGAGATTTCAGTTATTGATTTTTAATAAATTTGCAAACCTCTCTGAACACATGTTTTCACTTTGTCATTATAAGTTATTGAGTGTAGATTCTTCTTCTTCTTCTTTCAGCGGATCATCTTCTTCCATATCTTTCTGTCCTCTGCATCTTGCTCTGTTACACCCATAACCTGTAGATTAATGGGCAAAAATGGCAAATGTATCCATTTAAAATTAAATCTACACAGTAAAATGAGAAGAATGTGGTCTGAATAGTTTTTGAATCCACCATGTATATAGTACAGGCAACATAATGTAGTGAAAAAAAGGAATAGTTAATTTAAAAGTTTCTAGTATAAAGTTAAGAATTTGGGCAGCTCACACTATATACTATCTCTGTTGACTTGTTAGCCCATATTTATAAATCTAGTTAAATTCAAGTCAATGAGTGATTAGGCCCAGAGAGAGAATTTAAGTTAAAACAAGTGTAAAGAAGGAGGAAGGTAATGTCTTTGGTGATTTATGGGGTGGGTCTAAAGCAAACCACGATTTGCCTATCAAACAGATAAGGATGCAGCCAGTTGAAAATGTGCAATGACTACCAAGTACTGTAATTGTAAATGTCTAATTAGCATACTGTATTTAATATAGCATTATGTTAAAGCAGAATATGGATGAAACAAATGTTACATACCAGATATTATTATTCAGTATCTACAGTACTTAGGTAATAGTCAGTCAGACTTAAATATTAATTTTTATTAAGAGTTTTTATGATAGTTACTAACTACTGATATCTCATTGTTAGATTTACTGGATAGTTTTGTCCTTGTTTTCATTTTTCCTCATGGTTGCAATTTTCTTTTGATTTCTTCTTGTCTGGTTTTTCTTGAGCTTTTGAATTCTCCCTGGCCCTTCTCCCTCATTGTGCTTTGTGTGTTCCAAGGTGGGGCATCATTGTAAATTATGATTCACAGGTGCTATGGTCACCTGAGACGTTTATTTAAGAGAGCTGCCCACCTCTGGCTTTTTGCTGTGGCCTTACCAAGCTTCGATGTTGTGCTGTTTTGGCACTATTTTGTGCTCTTTTTCTTTTGATAAAGGTTTAGTATTCTTTTGAGACCTTAGGTTTTAGAAACATCGAATTTGGATTATACTTTCAGACTTTGAGGATTTTGAGTTAAGAATTTGGTACTTTATAAGGAAAGGCAACAGAAAGTGATATCAAATTTGATTTACTTTATTTTATGTCAGGTGTGTCTAATTCAGATTCTGGCAAGTCACAGTGGCTGCTGATTTTCTATTCTGCCACTTTCTAAATCAGGGACCAATTTCTGTTGTTAATTGACTTCTATTCCCTTTGTTTTAATTACCATGTTTTAAAAGACTCCGTCTCCTGAATTGATTTTTTTTTTAAATGGCAGCCAAACAAAAATTGGATGGGAAGTGAGCCAACAGATGACCAGCTAACTCCAACCTATTTCTCTCCAACCATTTGCTTAATTAGAAGACAATTCTTGTTGTTAATTAAACCAGTTTTTTACCTCCATGGCTTGCTGGTGCTCTCATTCTGCCACAGCAGACATTTCCAAAACAGTTGATTTTCTTTTTTCTAAGAGAACCATCAAAATGTTTTGTAGACCTGAGCAGACCAACATTACTGAAACCTTCACCTTTCTCTATTTTCAGATATTGTATGATTTAAACAGGTTATCTGGTTATGTGTTGGCTCACTTTGTGTCTCATTATTAAGGGGTCTGATCTTAAATAGAAAGTCAATTACAGATAAGGTAAAAGAAGTTAATTAGCAGCAGCACCTGGTCACTAATTAAGAAAATGGATAGACTGAAACCCTGCAGCCACTATGGCCCTCCAGGATTGGAGCTGGACACCCCTGATTTATGTCCATGCTATCATTCAGATATAATACTGGTTATAAAGTTTGGTAGCTGAAACCTTCCAGTTTGATCTTTGCAAAGTGGTCTAAAACACAAATATACGGTAAAACACAAAGCAATTGATTAGATAAGTGTTCACTCCCTTCAAGTCAGTATTTAGTTGATGCACCTTTGGCAGTAATAACAACCTTAAGTCTGGTCTTTCTCAGCATTGTACATCTGAACACTGCAGTTGTTCCTTGTTCTTCTTTTAAAAACTCTGTCAGATTGCATGGGGATTGTTAGTGAACAGCCTTTTTCAAACCCAGGCACACATTCTCAATTAGAATGAGATCTGGACTGTAGCACTTGAGGATATTAACAGTGTTAGCTTGAGGATATTAACCGTATAGCTTTGTCTTTATGCTAGGGGTCATTGCCTTGTGGGTTTTCTTCAAGGATTTCCTTGTATTTTGCTACATTCATGTTACCTTCTACTAAACCCTCCAGAGCCTGCTGCAGAGAAGCATTTCCAATGCATGATGCTTCCACCATCCTGCTTTACTGTGGGAATTGTTAAAGTTTTATTATGCAAGCGTTTTGGGGTGTCCATGTCCTAAATTTGTTATGTTGACGCACATGTATGTCCTCCACCCCAACTCTTGTCCTCTTATCTTTGCACTTACTTTGCTGGGAAGGAAGCCACTTATACCTGTGACTCTGGTTTAATTTCACCCAGAGCTGACCATATTCTCCTCTCCTGTAATCTCTAGACACCAGGGGCCTCATGTATAAACAGTGCATACGCACAGAAATGTTGCGTACGAACGTTTCCACGCTCAAATCGCGATGTATAAAACCTAAACTTGGCGTAAAGCCACGCACATTTCCACGGTACCTCATACCCTGGTGTACGCAATTTCTCCGCTCGGTTTTGCAGACTGGTGGCGCCCAGCGTCAAAGCAGTGCTACTGTTCCTGTGTGGTTACCCTTTCTTTCTTAGAGCCACATTCCTGACGCGGCTTTATAAATACACTGAAATTAACTGCATATTGTTTATTAGTGTAATGCATCTGATTGTAATTAACCTGTAGCAATATAATGGTCCAGGGAATAGCCATAGTATTCCAAATACCATAACTGCTTTAGCATTGTTACACTCACTGCATCTTCTTCTTCTTTCAGCTGCTCCTGTTAAGGGTTGCCACAGCGGATCATCTTTTTCCATATTACTCTCACTGCACCACTCGGAGTATTTATATCACTGTATCTGAGTGGGGAATCACAGCAGCAGCTGATCGGAAAGAGAATTATCGGTATACAGTTTCAAGCACACACTACCTCAGCCACGGCAAAATGCATCAAAGCCTTTCCTGTACGGACCTCACGTTTCAGAAACAGTTTCATCCCAAGAACTATAAACACACTCAATCAGTCCATCAAGTGTTCCTTGTAGTGACTGTTTGTACTTATAGGTACAATTACCCCACTGTAAACTTGCATTACAGTTATAATATTGCACAACCTGCGCCACTTTATAAAGTGCGTATGATGACAATATCATTTTTAAGATGAAATGCAGCAAAACATATTGCTTATAGTATACAGATAAAACTTTAACTTCATTTAAATAATCAGTATTGTTAATAATTAAACATGTGAGGACACGGTGCCGCAGCTCTAGCTTGTTCACGGATAGCTCCTGCCTTGCGCTGTATTATTGCTGGTGCTGACGCGACATTGGAAGGATAGACGGATAGAATAATTAAACATGTACTACGAAGATATTTCAATGTTCCTTAAAAGTTTTGAAGAATCGGCGTTCAAAGCTTACAGATGGCTTAATGTCTATTACAGAGATGATTGTGTGGCGATTGGGTATTTGGAGAAAGAATAAGTAAGGACAGGAATTGGAGGTTAGTACGTTTGAAAGAGACAGTACTTCTGTAATAAATTATTTCATCGAAGGTCGCACATGGAGCAGCAAGCCTCTTGCGTGAGATATGAACAATCACTGCGCCACCGTGTTCCCATGTTTAATAACATGCTTTCATTCCTATCATCATAAAAAAGATATCACGTATACATCTCAGTATTTTAATTATTCAGAGAGCTGTAATATCACAAATGCAATGGATTCTGTGTCCTGACGGAGAAAGAGAAAGAACGGAAGCACGTAGTGATTCACACACATAGAGCACCTAGAAGATCAAATACAGAACAAAGGTGCTACTTGAGAAACTAGTAAAATAAACAATTTTAAGATGAAGTTTATGATGTTCTACTTTAATGACAAAATAAACTACGTGATTAAAGTGGAAATTTCGAGATTAAAGTTGACATTTTGTTCTTTTTTCCCACTGTGTGCCTATTTTTTTTCCCTGTACCCTAACAAGCTTTCATATGACACTCAGACGATCCGCTACAAGTCACCTTTTCACGCCGACTTTGATATGTGACAACTTCTTTTTTATTTCGGGCACTGTGCGACTTTGTGAACTTGAGCTTTCGAGTTTCTCCGACACTATGTCACTCGATCAACTTTCTTTTGTTGATTATACCACTGTTTAAACCAACAAATAGTACGTTTTTCCTTTGCCTCCACTTGGTATTCGCTGAAATTCTTATATTTTCCCCTGTGCTTTTCCCATTGTCTTTTCACAGAAGGCTATTTATATCGATTTGCATATTCAAAGAGGCATAATTCTGGGAGGAGTTGGGGCGGGACAGCAGGCGCGTGCACATGCGTTACTTTTCACGCTGATCGGGATTTATGTAGTGGAAGAACGTGAAAGTTTGCGTACACACAGATTCCTGCATCTGGATTTTTCTGTGCGTACGCACATTCCCGCTTTTGTGCTTATCCCATGTTATAGTGTGTTCTACGCATGGCGTTATACATGAGGCCCCAGGTAATAAGACAGGGCATCAAAACAAGGAGCAGGTTTAGATACCTTATCCAGTCATTATAGTCGTCAGCATTGTTAAATATTCTAAATGTGCCTACAACAGAAGAAAAAGGTAAATGTATGTGTCAAATCACCATACAACCTAGATATTTCAGCAACTATGATCGGCAATGGCAATGACAGACACATACAAGGTCTCTTAAGGTTCTGCTCTCATTCTGCTCTCTGGTTCTCATTACTGCTTTATCTCATACATCTAATGACATAGGTCATCTGGTCCTCAGTCTTCCCTATTCCTCCTCTTTTTTTGCCTGAAGTTGCTAATTTTGTAAAGTTTGTCAGGGCCTAGGTAAACATCCCTATCCCCTCTGTGTCCAATGTCATTTGACATATCATGTGAGCACGTGTAAAGGTCAAGCTTCTAAGTCTTAAGCAGGTGGAATGTCTAGGAAAAATGTCATTTTTCTGTTTAAACTTTGGATCATTGTCTAAATCCTGTTTGTCTGCAAATGTCCCACTCATTAGAGTGGAAAGTTTTTTATTTGCGATCCTGTCTTTCACAGCTACCAAAATTCCCTATTTTAACTGATAAGCTGCTGCTACAGAGGTCATATATAACAAATAAAACAAAAATAAATAAGGGTAAAAAGTTTCAGTTCTATACTGCACTTACCATCCAGCAAATGCTTTTAACAAAGTAACAAACTACGAATGCAACAAAGACAGATAACTAAAACATATTTTAACATTCTTGATCACTTTTACTACACAATAGAGTCACATTCCATAACAGTGTGTTTTTGATAATTTAAAGTTTTTGGCCTATACCAAACATGGCATTTAGTCTGATGGCTAAAAAAGTTTAATGTTGGTCTCATAACACCTTAGAAGCTTCTTTCAGATGACTTCAGAGTCTCCCAGGTGCCTTCTGTCAAACTGGGTGTTGTGTTTGTGTTTTTTAAACAGTGGCTTACTCTTTGCCCCTCCCCCATGAAGCTGCAACTGGTAAAGCACCCAGGCAACAATCCAAACTCGTCCAAGCTAACTATGCAGATACTGTATGTGTTTATTAATGCAAACTCAAACAATGTGAAAATATATACCAAAAATGAATCATTTATGTCTGTAACACAAATCATAGTGATACATTAAATAGTGATCTTTTTTTTATTGCTTACTTCAATAATATTTTAAAATGCAAATGAACCTATTTAGACCTAAAGCAATTATTTTAAGCACATTCCACTACAATTCAAATACACAGAAAGAAGACCATCAAATTAAACTCAAACACTCTTTGATATTATGATCAAAATTTAAATGATGTGTTTCGTGCATTTTTTCAGGCTGGAAAAGTTCACTTTGGTTATGTTTATGGAATTAGCGCTCTTGGATGCCTTGGGATGTACATGTTGTTAAACCTGATGAGCAGAATTGAAGTGTCATGTGGCTGCGTGGCCAGTGTGCTTGGATATTGTCTTCTTCCTATGGTCAGCCTATCTAGTTTTGCTGTGTTCTTCTCTTTGCAGTAAGTACTGTGAGTTATCTCAACGCCTATCTCATTACATTTTTTGTCACTACCAGTCTGTAGTAAAACAACAGAAACCTATTTATGCAAAATAAATTATAATTAAAAGCAAATTTATTTTTATTTTACAAAATGAAAAGTTTAACTGACCTGCGCCCATACCATTATATATAAACAGCCCCCCTGCTCGCTTCGCTCGACAACCAAAGGGCGAGCCTGCGCTTTGCGCCAGCAAATTCACGTCTCTGTCGCTCATATATGTGGATTTCACTTTCACCAAGCAACAAAACTTTTAATTCTCGCAGATAGGCCTCTTCATTGGGACAAAACACTACTTTTCCCTTTTGGCAACACGAATTAGACGATCTACAAATCTCTGACTTAAAGTTTAAAGCCAAACAATATCTACATACTTCTGTCATATCACCTATGTCCACATATTCGATCTCTTTTTGCTATTACTTTTCATCAATATCGCATTGAATTTTGATTCTGTGTTTGGAATTACATTGTGACAATGCAATGTATAACTGCCCGTGAGTGAATATCATTTCTTTCTCTCTACAAGAAATGTGTCTGACAATAGCATTCACACAAATGAGAAATGATTGAACCGTGTGCATGGTTATGTGGGCAGGATTTTTTCATATCTCTTTGCATAAGCTCTTGTCTCATGGGGCTTGAAATTTTTTCTCACGGGTTTTCACTTTCACCAAACAACAAATCTTTTAATTCTCACGGATACGCCTTTTCATTGGGAAGAAACACTACTTTTTTTTTTCCTTGATGGCAACACGAATTAGATGATCTACAAGTCTCCGACTTAAAGATTAAATCCGAACAATATATTTAATCTCTTTTCGCTGTTCTGTTATTTGACCGAGTAATAAATTCCATTTGTTTGCGCTAATGTGATCTTTACTATCCATTTTTTGAGACATTCTAATTTTCGTACTTCCATTATCTCTAACCTGCTCTGCCAGCGTTTTTGAATTCTTTACGATGTTCTAATTTGTCATCTACTTTGTCTTTTATTTCCGGCCCTGTGCATTGGTAAATCTCTTGGCATAAACACTCGTCTCGCGGGAAGTGTAAGTGTCTCTCCGAGAAAATCACGTCTCATCTCCTTCAAAGATTTTTTTTTATAATAGAGATACGTAACTTTAATTATTACCTGATTTATAGTTCAACCTGCTTAAATGAGTATGTTTATTTACAGATGTTTTGAATGATGTCAGACATGTTTTTAATCAGGGCCATTTTTCTGGTGATCTTTGAATTTTTGGTTGCATTTTCAACTGTCCTATGGAAGCATCATTAATTACCTAAAAATAAAAAGGTTCAGTTATTAGACTTATTCTTTCATAAAACTGTGTTTCACTACTTATTCTTTTTTAAAATTGTGTGCTGCTATAACAGACACATGATCATAAATTAAGATTTCTAACAGTAAATGAGAAACAAAACCAAAAAATTTCTTTCCATGTGGAGATAAGTTGCAGTTTATATGACTTTTATGCAACTTTAAAACTAGTATTTTAACCCTAAACCACTATATAGTCACTCCTTTTTCCAAATATTAAAATTAATCAACAGATCATAATACATTATGTATACAAATAAATCTACACATAAGCTTCTTGTAAGTAAAAATGGTAACTTTTTACATCTACCTTTTCATTTAGATTAATTTAAATATTTGTTTTTATTCAAAAATGTATTAATAACATTTAAAGAATATTTCAGCCTCAGCACTTTAACATTATAAGTTATTTGAAAATTATGTTTTTTGAATTCTTAATTATATATTTTGTCAAACCTTTAGATTAGTAGCAAAATATTTAGTAATATTAGCAGCTATTGTTTTCCATTTGAACTTCACAAATTCAAATATGACATGTAGGCAACTTGCTTATGTGTCCTTTTGACAGACTTTCAGTTGCATTAAGTTTCCCGACTCAGATTTCATTTCAGGCTTTATTAGATTTTGTAAAATATCTTTAGTTACCTGAAGTGCCTTGGTTATTTGCTTTAGTATCTGTTTTTTTTTTATCGTTACAGAAGCATCTTTGGAATTGTTTTGGCTGTCATAGTTATCGGATGGTGCAGCCTCTCAGCTTCAAAGATATTTGTGGCTACACTAGCCATGGATGGTCAACAGCTTCTAATCGCTTATCCTTGTGCTTTGCTCTATGGTGTATTTGCACTTCTTACAGTTTTTTAACTTTAGAACCATTCATTTATAACATCTTCCAAGAAGATTGAAGGACTGTGACAGCTATGTTCTTTACAGTTCAATAAATATTACAGCCAATTAAGTTGTAGGACATGAGACAATTTAAATCAACCTTAAAAACATAAGATGTCTGACAAATAAGAGGAAACCATTCATTCTTTAAAGCTTGTTTCGTTGGCTAATCTAATCTGAGCACTTTTTAAGGGTTGTCTAGGTTTCTCCTTCAACTACATAAGTCAGTAGTTTGTTGCAGAGTTTCACAACACTTTGTGTGAAGACGTTCTTCCTGACATCAGTCTTAAATACATTTCCCTTTAATTTCATCTGAAGTCCTCTATTGGATGATTCAGTATTTAGATGAAAGCCTTTTTATGGAATCAACTTTATCTATGACTTTGAGAATTTTGAAGACCTGGATTAAGCCCCTATACAGCCTTCTTTTCTCAAAATTAAACAAGTTGCATTCCCTTAGCCTGTCCAAGTAGAACATGTCCTTTTATCCTCGATTGCACTTAGTTGCTGTCCTCTGTACAGCCTTAAGTACTACGTTATTTTATAGTGTCATGACCAGAACTCTGCAGTGGGCTGGCGCCCTGCCCGGGGTTTGTTCCCTGCCTTGTGCCCTGTGTTAACTGGGATTGGCTCTAGCAGACCTCCGTGACCCTGTGGTTAGGATATAGCGGGTTGGATAATGGATGGATGGATGACCAGAACTGCAGAAAGTACTCCAGATATGGTCTTACTAGTGCATTATACAGTCTGACCAAAACATCAATTGTTTCATATTCAACAGTTTTTAAAATGTGCCTAACATTTTATCTTTTTTAATTGCCTCTATACATTTCCAATTAAAATGTTTACGTGAATCCTGAAATCCTTTTTTAGATGCTGCTCTTCAAATCAACTGAGCTTCTCACATACCTATCACTAGTTAGAAGGATTTTACAACAGATGCTTTACTGCATGCCGTGTTCTTAGAAATATTGTTTTTAAAAAGCAGGCAGCATGGTGGTGCAATGGTAGCGCTGCTGCCTTACAACTACAAGACCAGGATTTATGTCCCAGGTGCTCCCTACATGTAGTTTGCATATTCTTCCCCATCATCATTTCCAGGTTTCCTCCAATGGTCCAGAGATATGCAGAGTAGCTGAATTGGAATTGTTAAATTGGCCCGTCTGTGTGTATTCACCTGTGATATTGGATTAGGCTCTGGCTTCCCCGTTACCCTGCTCAGAATATGCAGGTTTGGAAAATGGATGGATTTATGGATTTAAATTCCAATCATCTGTTAAACAAAAAAGGTACAATATTACCCCTGACAAAAAAGTGCAGTTCCTGGCAGATACCTGCTAGATGCTCTTCTTGAAATATCCTGGGAAGATTCACTAGGAATGAATATTTTCTTAGTAAGCTGCTCATTTACTAATGTGTGCTGCGCCCAAATAGCCACTGTAAAACCATAGTATACAACATTGGCTGCAAAAGGCAAAAACGGATTTTTCATGCAATTTGAGGGCTTCCAAATGTGATTGCTTTTATTGTTGGCACACATATTGGATTAAATCACCCATCGACAAGTCACTGTGAAAAATCTACAAATTATCTGTGACAACAAGCTCATTATAAAGAACATAGTGTCCAGGTTGTCAGGAGCTACATAAGATACCACAGTATGAGTGAAATGCAACAT
This sequence comes from Erpetoichthys calabaricus, assembly GCF_900747795.2. Taxonomy (NCBI): domain Eukaryota; kingdom Metazoa; phylum Chordata; class Cladistia; order Polypteriformes; family Polypteridae; genus Erpetoichthys; species Erpetoichthys calabaricus. Next base: position 109,735,715 of record NC_041398.2, read on the forward strand.
TTGAGCATCTGGTAGAAGAAGGTGAGTTTCATATTACGTGGCATTTGAGAGACAGCAGGTATCCTCTCTTTCTCTACTTGTTGTAGCCTATGAAGCAGCCGTCATCCTTAACGAAAGAGACAAGTCATTAAGGTATATATTGGTTTGTTTAAAGGCCACTTCATCTGTCAGAAGGTGCCCTACAGTATTTTCCTAATAAAAGTGTGATGTCTCTGTTTGGCTTTACTTCAATAACTTTACCACTCATTGGTAAGCCTTTGCTTAACCTTTCCATTTCTATTAAAGAAATTGTACATTTCCTGCACAGTTGCTTTTGCATAATCCCCCCTCTCCCTTGGTGTAATTTATTTATATACCTTTAACAATGTGTTGCAAATGTCCTTCAACACTGTATTAACTTTTTTTCTGGTTTGATGTTACTCAAATATGTGTCTAAAGATTGAACTTTTTCAACCATATTTTTTTTATTACCGTATTTTCTATATTGATATGTCAAGTACCCTCATTATTTAATTATTTATTTGCATTGCTTTACATCAGGAATTGTTTTAACTGAAACTTTAATAAAGGCTTTAATAAAGGCTTTAGGCATCAACAGAAGAAAATGCAAACAAATCTCTCACTTTTTGTTATTGAGAACCTGGACCAATGTCTCGAATCTTATGTTTATAATTGATATTCAATTTTGCCTATGTGTAATGCTTTGCACTTTTCTACTTTAAACTGTATTTTCAAGTGTTCTGAAGATTTTCCAAGTCTTTTGGAATTGTTTTTGCTGACTCCTTAATATCTGTTATTTTTATTTTCTAAATATACTGGATTTTACATCATAAATGTAAATTAGAAAAAGGACAGACCCTTGTGGAACTCCACCTAGCCTCACCAGAGTATTCACCTCTTATTGTAATCTTTATCTCATACTGATTAAAGGCAGTGTCATATTACATGACTTTTTTTCAGCAATTTTCAGTCTTAGCCTTCTTATACATAAACAGTGAGTTGAAGGCAGTCAGCAGCATGGTTCTTTCAAGTCAGTAACGTAATGTAACATGCCCTGCGATTCTCTCCAACTAGTTTGCAACTTGCTCCAATAAAATCAAACAGATTTAATTTTCTCTTTAGTTGTAGGGGTAGATTCCTCATGCATGACTACTCATTTGGAAATGCGATACATACATTATACATACAGTGCAGCAAGGAGTAATAAGTAACACAATTGTTTTGGACCTCCCAAACAAAAGAGAAGCTTGTCTGTCTGATGTGTCATGTTTTAAATACCATAACAGCATGAAGAAAAGGGGCAGAGATTGCAGTTGAACTTGACATAGCTGTTAACCCTTCATACACCACCGGAGAGATTCTTTTCTGTAAGCAATAGCAATTCTTGAACAGGTATAGTAGAGGAAGAAGATCTAAGATATTTAACCAGAAACACAAAGAAAGAGAAAATAGTTGAACCCAGAAACAATGGTGCAATTTGTATGAAAGCAGATAAACCAAACAACTTACAGTATACATTTGAAATCAATGACCAGCAAACATCAGCACAGTAACATATTGTTGGAGACCAAGCAGAGCTTTATGTGGATACCATTAATATCATTTAAAGCTCAAATAGCTTGTAGTATTTGCAGCAAAGTGTCATGAAATTGAACACCTTGCATGGAAGTCCACTCTAGGGTTATTTTTGTGGCCTGGTGACTCCAGGAGCTGGAAAATTTGTAGTCTATATACAAGATGGAGTCAATCAACAAAACACATGTTCAAACAAACAAGCAAAAGATTCCAACACAAACAATAATTCTTTTCCTTAACTTTTTGGAATTTATTCAATGATCAGATAAACATCAGTTTAAATGGTTGGGGATGGTGACTCATTGCATCATACAACTTCCATAAGTCCTGACTGGCAAAATGCATAATCACCAAAAACAATGTGGCAGCAACTATGAAAAATGAGCACAAAGTGTTGCCTCTAGAAAGTAAATGGTATTGCAGTGAAACTGATAGTAATAATATGCATCTAAGGATGCAAAAATGAGGCTTCATCACAGAAGCTAGACTACTCCTATATATGGCAAAGCAGCATGAAATGTAGTTGGGGTCACATTACATTTTATGCATGCTCCATTGTTAAAAGGAAATTGTATTGAAATCATGCAAGTATTCCTGGGGGATTACAGCCATCTATGGTTGGTCATTACTCTATTTGAAAATGACAATGAGCAGATTAAAGGTGATACAAATGGTGAACTCCTTCATGCCTCTCCTCACCATCAAATATCCCATAACAAGTGATACAGGGACAGACTTTGAACAATTGTTTGTGTGCCAGTTTATATTTCACATATAACACTAGACATATGTTTATGTAGCGATAAAGTATGTAGTCAAAAGAAGAACCTAATGTGTAACAGATTAAGTGCTCTTATGCTTACTCTGCTTACTGGAAAACCAGTCAGAACCAGTAAAAAAGAGCAACTTGGAGTTGTCTAAACAGACACGTTAACCACAAGTTGGAGGCTGCAAAGAGAAACAAAATACGTGATTTATTTATTCTAGCCCATGGCCATGGGTAGAACAGTGATTGGTAGAAGGTTTAAAACATCAGAAATTAGTCAGAAGTAGTTCAAGGGCACATGAGAAGGATGTTGGCATCTAAACTATGATGACCATTGGTACAAGGGGTACAGCACGGAAGCATAAGACTAGCATAAATATGGGAGCTCGCCAGGAGCTTGAGGTCTCAGTCCATCAATTCAATCCTAAAACCATGCTGGATTAAAAATTGATTACCTCAGAGCCAAAATGCAACATTGAAAGAATCACCCACTGTCTAGGCACATTAGGTGTTTAGACTTCCAGCAAAAAGAGCTGCCATCTATTCAGGTTATATGGAGTGATTACCACAACCAATTTGTTTTGCTTTTTCTTAATGCACATTTAAGAATTCTAAAATCTATATAAATGGTAAAGTTTTAATGAGCAAATAAAAGTTTGAATTCACTCTCATGATTGCTTCATGATCTGTTTTTCTGCCTGGGAACTAGAGAGTTAAAAGCAAAAGAAATAAGAAAGTCATCAGTACGATCAACCCTGGTGACAATGACCGCAAATGGAACTGCAGACAGCAGCTATATCTATGCAATAGGCTGGTAAGTATCACAAAACAGATGAAAAGTCAAAGGACTAGGATGCTCAAATCTACAAAGAAAGTGCTAACGGGAGGATAGGATCACCATTAGACCCTTCCGAGATAAAACAGTTGGCATCACGAACAGGATTTTGGGGAAACCATGTCTCACATAACATTTATAAGTAACTTAGTGTGTAAATATTTGAGGGGCACCTTGGCCAGGATAGAACGCACATTCTTAACAGAAGCATAGTGTGCAAAAATACTTTTGTGTATTCATTGCTAACAGTAGTAAGTCTCCAGTATTGAAGAGTGTTGGGCTGTGCTGGTGTAGACACTATTTATAATTAGTGCTTTAAGCCGATAGTTTTTGTATTAGCATTTAGTAAAACAGAGCAAGAGTATTTCAACCCAGAAAGAATTAGAGAAATAACATTAGATTATTACCACAGACCCAGAAATATCTAAACCCACACTGAAATCAGAGACCTTACAGTTGTTATGTGTCAGCAAGTGTTCCTCCTCTAGTAGGAGTTCACATTTCTTTTTAATGTCTTTTTTGTTCATTCTTAATTTTTTTATGATAATAAAAAATTGCTCCTGTTTGTTATTTGTATTATTTTGTATCCTATAGTATTGTTGATCATTTAGTTTTTATATGTCCATATGTTTTCATTTATGTTCTTTGTGCTTTGCGGGTGGTTCTCCAAAAGGTGGGGCTACCTGTCCATCACTGTCAAGGAACTTCCCTTAGCCATATAAATGATGGGGAAAAACATAGTTCCTTGCAGTTCATTAAATGTGGTGGAATTGGTGAATTCTCTAGTGATTTATTGCTTCTTTTTGATCATTGATTTGCTAGAATTTGACCTCTGTGCTGTTTTTAGATCATTTTTGAGATTTGTATAATGAGACTCGTTTGCCTCTGACTTTCCTAATTTTTAATGGTTACTCCTTCTGTGCTTTTAATGCTCCTTGGTGCTTTCTGTGCCACCGGGCATTTTATGATAATAAATGTTTTTTTTTTTTAAATAAAGATCCTGTGTTTACCTTTCCATGATTAGCTGGGGTTTGATGTTTCTCCTTCTCCTCTAGTGGGCATTTTTGAAGTATTTTGGGACTGTGTTTTCTTCAAAGGCATAACAACAGTGCAACACCACTGGAGCAGCCAATGTAAGCAGGCAAGAGAGCCCTACTAGCTTTCTCTTTTAAGCCTGTGGCATGGAAGTGGGCAGCTGTTGTTCAAGCACTAGTGGATGCGCAAGTTGAGTCAGCAGGAGTACCAGATGTAGCACAAATGAACATGAGGCAAGTGTTACACACATTGAAGCTATATAAAGGGACATCAGGAGAAAAGACTGTAGCAGACGTAGTGTGGATATTGTCTTCAATTATAGGAAACGTTGAAGAATAAGGGCAAAAACTGACCAATGAAAACAAAAATATGAAGAAAGCTATAGCCAAAATGGAAAGTGATAACATGGACGTACGTATGTGAATCAGTGTCCAAAAGCTGTAATAGTTGGTGAGCAAAATGAGAGGTGTTAATGTGTAAAATAGCCACCGTTAAAGTTAAGAGGAAGTGATGGAGCTTTAAAATGAAGCTTAAGCTGTCTACATTTAACGTTAGGGATGTGGTAATAGAGTCAAACTGGAACCCTAACACATGGAGAGGTAAAGTACCAGATTTGGAAGAATATTTGGATAAAAAATAGGAAAAGTAAGTGGGAATGGGAGGAAAAGGCTACATAAGGAGAAATACAGCTAGTAGCATTAGTAGCACCATCCCCATTTAATCTTATATTCAACGCCTGTCCAATATTCAAAGACAAATACACAATGGGAGGACAGCAGCACAAGCATGCCATTCAGGCACAAAGAACAGTACATGATTTTATACAGAGTGGATTGCTGCATATATGAAGACAAATAAACAAAAAATCAGGTGAGAAACTGATCACTTGGGTGTCAGAGATTCAGAACAAAGGAGGTGAAAATGTGCAGTTGAAGCAAACTGAGCAACACAACTAGGTATGATGGCTACTAACACCAAATTGAGGCCCTTGACAGACTGGATTGCTATGGTTATGAAATTGTGTTGGCAAGACAAGTATGACATGTCTCCAGAGGATAAACCTTGAAAGGACCTTGGTGAAACTGTAGAATGGATTTGAGAGCATGGGATATTGCAGCCTATCTTCCCCTTTGGAGATAATGAGCAATGCTATTTGGTAACCCCGACAGAAAAGACGTCACCTAGTGCTTTGGGCAAATTAATTAAAATGGCCCCACAGGAGTTCAAGGAGTTCATTCTTAGAGACTGAAATGATCTTATTATATGAGAAGTAGTTAATTGTAAAAACACCACTGAGGATTACAGATTTCATGGGAAAACCTTCTTTGGTTGTTTGCCTTGCCAGATATTATGAATATAACTGAGAAAGTCATAGAGAAAGCTGGGGATTGGCATGCTAATGCTTTCTTTTCCTTTACTCTGACTCTGGAATTTCAAGATCAACTTACATTCACATGGCTAGACATTCCACCCACAGGGTTATCTGCATAGCCCTATGGTATGTTACAGTCTTGTAGCACATACTTTGGTGAAGTGTGAAGCTTTGCAAAACATCACATTCTTTCATTAAGTAGATACTGACTCGGAGTAGTGAGGACCAGGTGAAAGGGACGTTGTAGGCACTTAACTGCATACATGAAAGGGAGTGGGTGAGCAATACATAAGGACAAAGTGCAGGGACCAGCCCAAAAAGTAAACTCTAATCAAATTGAAGCGGTATCTGCAGGCCTAGTATTGAAATGGAAAGGAAAGAGCCAAGCGCACAGGAAGGAACTGTGGCTGGTACTGTAGAGTAATCCCATCACCATTTGGGGAAGCTCCCCCTTTCAGCTCACTAAGCAAAGAACAGAAACAAAACACATGGTTAATACAGTAGACAGAACAGCACAATTGTGCAATGCAACCAGAAAGTGGAAAGAACATCTTTGTATCCTGGTTCAGGAAACATTAAGTCAGAACAGGGAGAGGGGAAATCCAATCAATGAGCAGAACTAAGGCCAGTAGCTTCTGTACTGGAAAATTAACATGGACGACCACTGTACATATTCACAGACAGTCAGACTGTGTATCAGTATTTGAAATTGTAGTGTACAAAAAGGAAGGCTAATCAATAGCTCATCAAAGGTAAGTCCATATGGAAAGGAAAAGTATTTGGCACCAAGGTCTACAGGGTGATGTGTGCAAAGGACATGCTAATGTGCATAAGAATGGCAAACTTGAGGGAGGGCATTAGATGAACTATCAGTGTCTCAGTGGCCTGAGACACTCCAGGACACAAATCATCAGGTAGAGACAGTAAAAGCACTAGCTAAATGGAGCCACAAAACATCAGGACATCTGAGCATCAAGGCTGAGTGATGTCAAAGAAAGAGAGTTGTAGTAACTAAAAGATGGATGAAGGAAGTAATACAAGGATGTCCTGTCTGCAAAAAGAGTGCAAAAATGGCTGTGAAAAAGTGCAGCACAGGCTAAAATCAGATCAGGCTAAAAATGTGGCATGCAAGATTTGACAAGTTGATTATGTAGGGCTACTAACCAGTTATAGAAATACAAGACTTCTGATGACTAAAATAAATTCATATATGGGAATCATGTATGCAGTCCTCTCAGTTAGGACAACACAGACTGTCACCATAAAAGTGTCAAACTGGTTAGTCCAAGTATACAAGGTGCCTGATAAAATATAATCAGCCAATGGAACACATTTAAAGGGCTTGAAGTTCATAACAATGATGTCATAATAATGGCATGTATTAGAATGGCTTTGGATTCTAAACTCACCTTTTGAATCACTTGTTTCTTCTAATGAAATTTCTAGGACAGGTTTTGTTTGTTTGAAATAAAGTTAATAGATAAATATGGGCTATGGATTTCTAGCTAATTTTAGCAAAATCAAATAATATTACATAGAAGTGTTACCAATAATTTCCTGCCAATGCCATTTATAAATATTTTCAAACTTTTTGTATTGTTTAAAAAATAGTGGTCAATTAAAAGAACAACAAAACACCAATGCTTTGGGAAGCCATTTGTTTACTACAGAACAAAAGGAATTTTAGTAGATTGGTTATACTGTAGCTCCAAGTAAAAAACATTATCATTTTTTAAAACGGACAAATATAATGAATATGATTTAGTCACAAAATTGGTAAAGGTCATTATTAATTATGGCATATTTATGCTTACTCTTAAGATGATTGTAATTTGAATTTTAAAGTACTCTGGAGTGGCAGACTGCAAAATGGCATTATTATTTGTAAAATGTTATAACTGAAGCACATATAAAGTAGGTATAATTAAATTAGTGACTTTTTAACACACACAACTGTGAACAACAGAAACAATTTATTTGTTTTAAGTATGTAATATGCTGTCAGCAGGTACAAACATGCTAGAAAACTGCAGTACACTATTGGTATTGTTTGGTTTGAGGTTAACTTAATTCACTGTAAACAAGACAGGCTAGTGGTTATTTTTGAAAAGAGAAAGTAAGTCATAATGATAAACTATTTCCAATTTAATGTTACTTTGGTAATGTTTCTATATCTAAATATAAACAAAATAGAAAAAATGATAACCAACTATACTGTCAAGTTGAAGAATATGAACTTTTAATACTACTTAGGTCATACTGACTACACTAAACTATGAAGTCAAGTCAAATTTATTGTCAAGTGTACTCAGTTTCTTCATATTATCAGATAACCTAACATGAAAGGTAGCGACTAACCCCTTAGGATCTTTTCCTACTAGGGGATAGAAAGAAATGCTAAAATCAGCTACTGTATATATATGTTTCCTGTAACCTCTTACCTGTCTCAGTGTTCTTTTTGTATCCAATCTATTTAACCCTTGATACCTCTAATGGCAAGCTGCTTTGCTGACTAAGACTGCCTTTCGTTTTCAAACCTTTACTTCAACCCTGTTTTAGCACAAATAGTAAGATTCTCAAAAGTGTATCCTTGAGTCCTTAAGAGACCACATCTAGACAAAGAATGGACAATCCAGCCCCAAACAGCTGGTTATAATGATTAGACAATGGCATTCACTTTTGTCCTATCACTTGTAAATTGTATTTATTTGCATTAAAATCAATAACAGCATATATAAGGCGATACACAGAATCACAAAACCTTTAAATCTGTATTTAGCCATATCAGATACAAGAAAATGCTGATGACCATTTCACTCACAGATGTTCTCTATTCTTGCAGGTTATGTGTTCTCAAGAAAAGCAAGTATTTAGTGAGCAGGAGACACAGAATTCTTTGCCAGTTTTAAAACAACAACTGCTGGGTCTCCTGTATAAGTCTTGCCCTTTTCGCACCCAAACAGGGCACACACAGCAGTAGCAGGGCATGTTGACATTAATCTTTGCAGTTTTACCAGCACCTTACATTGGTATCATCAGAAGATTCCCATCTAAGTAAGCAAAAGCTTAAAATAAAACAAACATCTAAATTCCTGTTTAGTGGTCCATCTTCCATATCATGACTTCAGTCTAAGAATCCAAAAGTCCTCTTACTTGAATATTTTAATCTCTATACATCAGTACATTAAAACTCTTTCTTGCATGTCTTCTCTATCACACTTTAACAGAGTTTGAGTTTGTACCAGAGTGTGTTATTCACAAGATCAGTATCCCATATGTGTCTAGTGCCAATAGGATTGGCAGAGACTCCCCAACCATACTGTAATGCAGGGGTCCGCAAGTTTGGTTATGGAGGCCCACAATGGCTGTTTTTTTTTGTTCCAATCAAATGTATTAATTAGTAGCCAGTTATTTCTGCTTAACCAGATATTACTCCAGCTACATTTTTGTGCTTCATTTTAGATAACTTGCTTATTAATATCACCACCTCTTATTTCTTTCTTAAATATCTGCCTTCCTTGTTTTTAATTGCTTTTTGTTTTCTTACCCTGCTGCTAATTAAGAGCGAGATGCAATTGACAAAAGAGCCAGGAGCTGACCAGGTACGTGGGTCCCATTTACACCTTTGTGTTTTCATCGTGAATTGTCTGTTTTAATGAAATGATTATAAAGCGGTGGAAGGCAAAAAGTGATAAACTGAAAGTTACTATGTTATTGTCCACAAATTATTTGGGTCATATTTTTGGAAAAAACACATCTTTTATATAAGAATCACCCAACATGGCAGGAATGAAAGCATTAATAAGTCTTAAAAATAAACAACAAGTTCAGCTCTTGGTAATTACTAGGTTCTTGTTAAGTGAATGAGTGAAGCAGGATGTGTGTGTGTGTGTGTATCTTGTGGACGACTGGCACTGTAAGCCAAAGCTTTCTCTTACCTTGTTTTAGTAAATTTATTTTAGCCCATTAGTTTTAGTAATGGTTCTGGGTCTTGTAATGAAGTGATTCTTAAAAAAAGTCAGGTTCACAAACTGCTTAGATGAAAAAAAAATGAAATTTCATTATTAAATCTATAAAGATACTTGAAACTCACATACTTAAATATTGTGAATTTTAATAATGTATTTGCAGTTGTATATAGTAAAACTGTATCTATGTTTAGTTTTAGTTCTCTTCTATTTCCATAAGATGGTGCTGTTGAAACTTCATGCCACAGCTGTGAGAATGTGCCTTTACTTACTAGTACTGTTTTATCCAGTCTGTCAGCTATTTCAGTCCTTGTTTAAGGTAAAAAATAAAAAAAGACACTGCCAAAAAACTAACTTACGACCCAGTTAAAAAAATACTAAAATATGTACAGCATAACATTTTTCACTATCTCTAGTTATTTGAGAGATAATATATTTATTTTCCTAAATAATAATAAAGTAACATACTGTATCATATGATTGTCAAACCTGCTTAATCCAGTTCAAGGCTTAAGGTGCAAGGCAGGATCCTGATCTTGACTTTATGCATACACCCACACACACTTGGGGCTATTTAATCTATTTATTTTTTTAAATATAAAAACTATTATATTTCACACTGACTTGTGAATAAAAAGAAATGTAAACTCTACCAGCATAAAATTGCATAATTTAAATGTCTTTGTACTCACTTCTTCTTTGTAATATTTTTCTGTGCTTTCCAAATCCCAAATCCCTGCGATTGTAACGTTTGCAGTTTACACATTTAGTTAAAATGAATGCGCATTTGATAATTTTGGTTAATCATCTCACCAACGTCCATCAGTACAATAGCTTAAAGGATTTAGAGAATTTTTGCTGCAACCTTAAATGAAACATTGTACTTTACTTGCATATGGCAGTTCATAATACCCACCGCAGGAGATAATACAATCTGCTTTTCTTTCCCTCAATTGTATTCCTTTAAAGATTTAATTTTATATCTGGGGCAAGTGGCAGAGAAATATGAACCTAGATTTAATTTTAACAAACCTTGTTTATGCTTTCACAAATGTGAAGCTATGTTGTGGACCCATGCAGGTAAGAAGCATCAAATGTTGGGAGCTATATATGCCTTTACTTAAAATAAAGCTTATGGATATAACTTCCACATATACAACACAGGTAGTATAAAGGTTGAAAATCCCTTTATTTCTGTATTAACTGGAAAAAATTGAAAACACTCTTTTTTCAGTGGTTACAAATGTATTCTATAATCCAAGATTAATTTTCTTTCACATTTTTAAATATCTTCAAAGTCAAACAGTTAAAGTATAAAAACATACTGCTTCTTGGAATTGTTAATCTACTGAGGGGTCTGCTGCAGTCTGCCCAGTTTATTGATATTTAGTAAACTAATACAGCTGCATGGCAGACTGCTATATATAAACAGGGTGAGAGATAGACCAGCCCCTGATGAGATGTAATACTGTCTCTTTAAATGACTGATGTGTAAATTTCTAATAGCATTCCCTGCAGTCAGGTAATGACGTCACCATGGCTTCCCCAGACTCTAATGATGCTGGGAGTTGCTCAGCAGTGATTTTTTTTTCTCTTTTTTTTCTTTTTTTTTTTTTGCCTTTATGAGCCTCGTTCACTCTCTGCTTTTCCTCTCTCTCTCTCTCTCTCTCTCTCTCTCTCTGTAAGGCTGAGTGCAGTCCTGGGAACCTGATACTCTATTTTTTTTGCTTGCTTTTTTCCTCTCTTGAGCAGGGATGTAGATTCTCTGAGCAGAAACTTCTAATCTGCCAGCAGCAGCCGCTGGGTCTCCTCCAGTTTTCCCAGAAGCTTTTCCATTTTTCCTAATTGCTTCATCAGAAATGGCACTGAAAGAAAACATTTTACCCATCAGTGAGATGTCGAGTCCTTTCCCAGAGGTAGTGGAGCTGAATGTAGGAGGACAGGTGTATGTTACTAAGCATTCTACCCTCATTAGCGTTCCTGAGTCTACTTTACACAGCATGTTTACCAAGAATCAGGTGAAAGAGCTACCCAGGGACAATCGGGGTCGTTTCTTCATAGATCGAGATGGCTTCCTCTTCAGGTACATTTTGGATTTCCTAAGGGACAAACAACTGGTCCTTCCAGATCACTTTCCTGAAAAGGAGAGGCTGTTGCGAGAGGCAGAATATTTTCAGTTGAATGATCTGCTTAAACTTCTGACGCCCAAGGTCACGAAGCAAAGCTCTATGAATGATGAAGGATGCCAGAGTGATATTGAAGAAAATTCTCAGAGCAGTGACCTGGCCAGGGCTGCTGCGCTTGACAAAAAATCAGGATTTATTACCATAGGCTACAGAGGCTCTTATACCATGGTGAGAGACAACCAAGCTGATGCCAAATTTCGACGAGTGGCTAGGATTATGGTGTGTGGCAGGATTGCCTTGGCAAAAGAAGTGTTTGGTGAAACTTTAAATGAGAGCAGAGACCCAGATCGACCACCAGAGAAGTATACTTCACGATTTTACCTGAAGTTTACTTACCTAGAGCAAGCTTTTGACAAGCTGTCTGAAGGGGGCTTTCATATGGTGGCTTGTAATTCTACAGGGACTGCTGCTTTTATCAACCAGTATAGAGATGACAAAATCTGGAGCAGCTACACTGAATACATCTTCTATAGTAAGTTTTAAGCACTTTACTTTTTATTTCAAGTCATGTACTTTTCCAGGTACTTTGCTTGTAGTTATGGCATAAACAATATATTTATTTTGGTAATAACAGAAACATAACATCATTTTACAGTTCTGCAATTTTTCAAAATCTCTTTTGCTATTTGAGTTACACTACCTTTATTCATTTTTTGTAAAAGAAAATAATTTAACATTCTGCAATTAAGTGATGGCCAGCGTAAAAGTTAGATTAAATTGCACCTACCTTTCTTAATCCCGATGCCTATTTTCAGTATTCTCTGCGGAAAAATATAGAATTATCATAAGTCTATCACAGGTTCTGAGCCTGTTGAATGGGTAGAGAACTGAAAAAAACAAATATACTGTATATATTGGATGCTTTAAAAAATCAGTTATTTTAACTGAAACCTTTATGTAATGAAAGAAAAGACTGTGCCGGTTATTAAGATCTAAATTGGAAAATAATGCATTTTGTTCAATGTATGTTTCCAGGAAAATTCTGATATACTAGCATACTTTTTGTTTTGTTTCAATCATGTCATTAATACTTTGGTGCTAGATTCTTCTGAATTCAGCTCATTTCTTAATTATCTGTTCAATAGTAAATACATAACAGCTTGTGTCCACTGCTTAGGGCTACAGTTTAAGATCAAGATGGTAACTAATTCTTTTTCAAATTTGATATACATGTACTATATTTTTGCTATCTATGTAGTAATCGATAATAATAATAATAATATGATAACATTATTCTAGTAAAAAAGCACTTAAATAACGAACTAGAGATAAATCAGGAAGACAATAGTTTAATTAGACAACAGATTGATAACCATCTGCAGTTTATTGCTTACAGATTTAATTAATTTTTTTAAATCTATTTTAACCCTTCACAAAAAAACTAAAAATATATAGTATATTTTGAAGTCGTGCCAAGAAAACTAAACAAATACTCATTTTTAACATTCAGGAGAAATACTATGCAATAACATTCACAGTTTTCCTGTTTATAATTAATGTACTCTCCTTAGAAATTTAATGACAGTGTAAAAAAGGCTCCAGTTAGGAATTTCCTGCTAAACACACTTTTGTTGTAAAGAAACATTTATCTGAAGGGTTGTCATAATATGAAGAAAATTATTACAAAATTATGATTTTTTTTTGTAAATACAAAATGGAAAAAAAATCCAATTAAAAAATGAACAACACCTAAACGTGGCCATCAGAAAAAAAGAAAAAAATGTGTACATTTAGGAACATTAGTGCTAATAACAACAAAAGTAGTTCTAGCTATCATAATTCATTGTCCTATAAATATTTGACACTTTATTTTTCTCACAGATTTCTAAGTGCAATCATATGATTATGCTTTTCAACATACTCATCCATCCATTCATCCTCTTTCTGAACCTGCTTATCCAATCCACACTCAAAGACTTGTGGGAATTTGGAACAAACTTCTGAGTAATGTGGTTGAAGCAGAAACATTGACAACCTTTAAGAAGCATCTGGATGGGATTTTGGGACAGTTTAACTATTAGTCTGATGGACTGATGTTTGTTAAATTTCTTGTTCTTACAGAATGTTCTGCATGGAACCGGAGCCCACTCACCTGCGTTAGGCATAACACAGGAACCAGCGCTGAAAGTGATACTAGTCCACTTCACGCATAAATTTTAAGGCATAACAAAATGATCATTGAAGTTGTTCACTTTATAAACTGTACATCTTTGAATACACTTATCATTTTATTTTTATAAATATAGATTAAGTAAGTTCAATAATGTATGGATGGACTGATGTATGTTAGTATGTAAAAAAATATATAGTAGAAAATATATTGAAACTGCAGTACTGCAGTTAGCAGTGTTCCAAACAAAGCTTCCATTCTCAGTCCACTCGCTGTCTGCTTGGAGTTTACATGTTTTCCGTGTGACTGCCTGGAGTTCATTGGTCACTCTGTTGTCCTCTCACACCTCAGAAAACGGTATATTAAGTTATCTTGCATATCTGTTTTGATCTGATATGATAAATTGTGTGTATAAATGTACTCTATGAAGATCTTGGTTTGCAATATTTTACATTTTGGCTTGGCTTTCCTCTGACCCAGTAATTTAGAAAGCAGGTTCCAAATAAGGGTTGAAAACAATAAATTATAAAATGTTTATGTGTAGTCTTTATTAAATTAGTTTTAACTCTTTCTCACAGTAATCATTACTGTATTAAATTATTTGGAGGTGTAATTGTCAACTAAGCTTTCTCTCTCATTCAACAAATCAGTTTGTTTTGTTAAGGTGTTGCTTACACGGAAAATACTTTGTTGGCTTTGACTTCTTTTGAGATACTTTGTTTTAATTTCTCATAATATTATACGTGTTCAATTTTTTTTATTGTTATGAAAGTACTATGCTTTTCTATAGATTTTTAGTAACTTCATGTACTGCACACAATTTTAATAGAATCATATATATATAGATTAAGTACTGTATAAATAAAACTGTATAGATAAATAGTGAGATGAAAATAGAAGCAGTAGCTTTAATACAGTTCCATATAAAAAGCTCATTATTACGCTATTTTTTTATAAAACGTAATAAGTCATTTTCTCAGTTCTGGTGTATAGGTGTGTAGTATATATACAGTATACTATATACTAAATACATCAACTGAATTTTATATCTGACCTTTTAAAACTCCATGTAGACAGCCTCTGGTAATCTGTTTACTTCAAATGTGATACTTTTTTGCAGTTGGCTTCATAACAGAGTTTACCCTTGGGGTGCATGCTGCTTGTCAGGAATAGCAGATTTTATGTGCCGACAGGCAATGATTCCCTCTCTTGCTGTGTTATGTAAAATTCAATTAGTGGTGTTAGATGATTTCTCAGATGTTAAAAGTGAATTGAATTTGTGTTGGCAGAAGTGATTTTTGCTCAGGGATAGTGTAATTCACACTTTCTTCAAATCAAACTTTTAGCTTATTATAGGAAATAACATTTTGAAGTATGTGTGTTCATCCTTTATCTGTACGCTGGACATGTATTACTTTCTATAATTCAATTATATATATGTTCATCCATTTTATTAATCCACTTAGTGTTTAATTGGGTTGTGGAGTGCCAGAGGAGAACTTGGCAGTTGCAGACACAGGATAAGAATCAACATTTGATGGGACACCATTTCATCACCAATATTGCACCCACATCCATTCTGTACAAAATAGAAATATTGAACCACCAAAAACTGCCATTAAGGACTAAAGTAATGTACTAACAGTAGATAATATTGTGACCAGTAGGGGGCATTGCAGCATCCCAAATACAACTACACTACATAAGTAGTTACATTTACTTATTTGGCTGACATCTTTATCCAAGGTGGCTTACAACATTTTTTGATACAATTTGTTACATTTCTTGTGGTTTTCCAACTGGAGCACAGACAGGTGAAGTGACTTGCTCATGGTCACACAGTGTCAGTAGCAGGATTTGAACCCACAACCTCAGAGTTTAAAGTCCAAAGCCTTAACCACTACACCACTCTGCCTGCTCAAATAATACATCTAAAAATAAATTCAAATTAAAAAGGTTTATTAACAAAAGTACCCTAATATAACAAGGTTCTTATACGTTGGTTCTTCACAAATATTCTCTTCTCCTCTCTTTCTCTCTCTCTCTCTCTCTCTCTTATTCCTCTACCTCTCCCAGGCACATGTTGTCCAGCTCTGACTCACCTGGATGAGGTAGAGCAGCTTCTTTTATCTTAGACCCAGGAGTACGTCTGGTGCTAGGGCATAGGCTGAAGGAAGCACTTCCAGGTTGAGCAGAAGTCCCCAAATGTAGGGATCACAAACACAGCATCCTCTGGCAGCACATCCGGAAATCAACAAGTCTGCCCCATGGGACTACAGTTCCAGGCATTCTTTGTGGGTGTCTATACAGCTAGTGCCGCCCAGGAATACCACTGCCAACATACCCAGTTCCAAACTGGCATCTTCTGCCATCTTCCTGGCAAGTGTAGGGAACACCCTGTCTTTTCTTTTGAGCTTCCAAAGGGCTGGCCTTCTGTCCAGGTAAGGTGCATCATCCTTTGCAATACGTAATGCTGAAAGTTTAGCCTGTTCATTATACATTCAAAAACATTCAGTGGTCTCATCTATTTTACAAAAATTAAAAGCAAACAGACTATATTATGTCAAAAAGAAAAAGAATGAGAAAACAGAAAAAATATTCACTATTTGAACCAACTGAAAGCTCCTTGAACTATATAATAATAATACATTTAAATTGGCTAAATGTCTAAGGCTGTGGACTATTATGTACTGTATGTGTCTGGCTGGTCAGTCCTTGCCTCTGACTTATTGTGTAACTCTCACCAAGCTTCTTATCTTGCTTCAACTGTAAAAAAAATACACATTCTCATACAAACATTATCCAGTTCAAGGTTGCTGGGGGCATGTGCCTATCACAGCAGCACCGGTACAAGGCAGAAAAACACAGGGCCCACTTATACTGTATACGCAAACACTTACATTCACACAGGGCCAAAGTCTTTTGAAAATTGGAAGGAAAAGTGGATAATATGTGGGAGAACATGCATATTCTACACAGAAAATATCTAGGGTAGGATTCTAAACCAGGATGCTAAATTTAGAAATGACAATTTACCCATCATGCACATCTTTGGAAAGCTACAAGCATGGGGAGAACTTCTGCACTCCAGAACATCAATCAGTTCAAACCCAGGATACAGTGTCCCTGAAGGGCATGTCAAAAGAGATGGTATATTACCGGTAAATACACATTATTTGATAAATGTCTATTTATGACTAAATAGTTCCTGGATTGTGAATTAGTCAGTGACATGTACTGCATTTTTCTGATTTAATAAAGTATAATATCCATCCATTTTCTGAGTCCACTTTTTCTTTATAGGGTCAGAAAGAGCTGTTGCAAGAACATAAAACAAACAGAATGCCAGCTCATTACAGGTCATGCTGACTCACAGACCAACACATACATTTATTTAAACTGTTTGACTTGCCAATTAAACTAACATGCACATTTTTGCGTATTGGAGGAATCTACAGAACTCAGAGAAAAGCCAAGCTGAAAGCATTTAAACACCACAAAGTTCTGCACCAGCAATCAAATCCAGGTTACTGAAGGCAGTGCTAGCCTCCGCACCAACCTAATATACTTTATGTTAATATTATTTTTTAAAATCTATGCACACTTTATTGCCATAACAACTCCTTTTGCATGAAATTTGTTTTGATGAAGTTAATGCAAATATAATGTCAACAGAAAACGTACAGCATTAAGAATATCAGTGACCAACCATCATTCACCCACAGCCCAGAAACAACCACTGAAATATAAATGCAATTTGATATAGTCATCATATTATTGTAGATGACTCATAAGGTCAAGATGTTAAGCCCATATGCCTCACAGCTTGTGGTTAAGTAGTTTTACGAAATCTTGCAGTTCTTGATTTACTTAATTTACTAGACGGAAGATGTTTGAACACGGGCGGCACGGTGGCGCAGTGGTAGCGCTGCTGCCTCGCAGTTAGGAGACCCGGGTTCGCTTCCCGGGTCCACCCTGCGTGGAGTTTGCATGTTCTCCCCGTGTCTGCGTGGGTTTCCTCCGGGCGCTCCGGTTTCCTCCCACAGTCCAAAGACATGCAGGTTAGGTGGATTGGTGATTCTGAATTGGCCCTAGTGTGTGCTTGGTGTGTGGGTGTGTTTGTGTGTGTCCTGCGGTGCGTTGGCACCCTGCCCGGGATTGGTTCCCTGCCTTGTGCCCTGTGTTGGCTGGGATTGGCTCCAGCAGACCCCTGTGACCCTGTGTTCGGATTCAGCGGGTTGGAAAATGGATGGATGGATGGAAGATGTTTGAACAGAAAGTGAGAAGGGTGTCTTTGGTCAGAAAAGATGTTTACAACTCTATGTTTCAGTTCAAAAAAACAAAATGTGTCCACAGTGGGAAGGTGGTTATCACAGATTTTAGAAATGATGCACACTACTCTCCCCAGCTGCTTCATCTCCTTTGCACTGACACTGACCTACCAAATTGTAATGGAGAAGGTTAAAACAATTTCAATAATCAACCTGTAGTCATTGCTTCTTGTGACACTTCAAATTTTTACATGTCACAGAAAGAACAACCTTCTTGATCATAACAGATTTGGTGACCTCCTATGTTGGAGTCTTAGATATGGTAATGCTGAGGAACTAAAAATTCTATTTATAACCTAGCTGTTAAAGTATAAATGTCACAGAGACCTTTTGCTATTCACAAACCCCCCACTCCACAACCCTCTTACAGCACCAATTCTTTTATTTTCTTGTTATTTAAATCCAGATTTATAATATTTTATATGAGAATGTGGAACTTTAAAGAGTTGCCCATTATAGTAAATGCATTTTGTCAGTTGCTGTAGAACCCCTAGCTATCTAAGCTGAAAACACTGTACTGTATATCATAGATCCAAACTGATCATTACCAAATGCATTAAATATGTAGGAAGAATTTTACAAGAATATACTTCACCTTTCCCATTCAGTAATTTGCAGGTCAAACTAAATTAGATATCTTTTTGACAGTATGGTCTGCTATGGGTCTTACTCCAAGATTCTATATTTTTTTCCTCTTTTGAATTGGGGTTTTCCTGTTTTTGTTAAGTTGTATTACTGATAATTTAGTGTTACTTTATCAATTTCCTCCCTTCTGTGTCTTGTTCATTTAGATACTTTGTAAATTGTTAGTTGTGAGACACAAGATCAGTTTTTGTTCAGTAGAACCTGGGAACTACTGTATGTATAACAAGCACCTGCTGCTATTGCAGATTACAGTGGCATTAACCTTGTTTAGTGTTCTTTAGGTTCGCTTTGCACTTCTTTTATTTCTTGTTATCTCAAATATTTTTGTTTTTGATAGTTACAACTTTATGAATTTTGCTTTCGCTTTAGAATTCTAGATATTGAATTTTGCTATTATTATTAGTAATTAGTTTCTTTCTTGTGTTATTGCCTTTTTTGTACTTTGTATTTTTGTGTTTAGTATTTAGGATTTTGGAAATTTAAAAATTTTAATTCACTTAATTTTTTTCTTTTATATTAAAAATAAATTACAGCAGAACACTATGTTTATGTACAACTTAGAAATGTTGTAATAAGAAATCTGTTGAGTTTTATCATTTTGAATTTTTCATTTTTTGAATACATTTTAACTAAATAAAGTTATTAGTAGCAGGCGGCACAGGGGCGCAGTGGGTAGCGCTGCTGCCTCGGAGTTAGGAGACCCAGGTTCACTTCCCGGGTCCTCCCTGTGTGGAGTTTGCATGTTCTACTTGTGTCTGTGTGGGTTTCCTCCCACAGTCCAAAGACATGCAGGTTAGGTGCATTGGTGATTCTAAATTGGCCTAGTGTGTGCTTGGTGTGTGTGTGTGCCCTGCGGTGGGCTGGCGCCCTGCTCTGGGTTTGTTTTCTGCCTTGCACCCTGTATTGGCTGGGATTGGCTCCAGCAGACCCCTGTGATCCTATGGTTAGGATATAGCGGGTTGATGGATGGATGAAGTTATCAGTAATTATTTCTAGACCCTATCAATGTTAAATGATAACCTGAACTATCAAGAAGATACTTAGAGGTTTTCAAATTGTAGAAACAGAAGCACTGTATAGATTAAAAAGCTAAACATCAAACAAATCACCAAAACTAAATAGCTTAAGAAGGTTAGTGAGTATACATACTGTATATAAACTCTTGACATGTATTTTTCACTTATCACTGGAGAAGTTGTTACAGGTTGTTATGTAGAAATTGTATGCCATTACATAAATTGTAGTATTATTGATTCAAGCATCTACAGGCCAGTAAGTTTAACATCCATTATTGGCAAATAAATTGAAACAATAAATTAAGGAAACAAATAGGTGTATTAGTTAACAGCCAGCATGATTTTAGACATTACAGGTCATATTATAGTAATATTCTGGAATTCTGTAAGTAAGCAACAAAAAAGTATGATCAAAGAGGTACACATAATAATATTTATCTTGATTTTTGGAAAGCTTTTTAATGTACTGCATAAGTGGCTGGGGATTGTGATGCAATGCTGTGCAGGACAGTGCAGCCGAGTAGACAGTTCAGCTGATGCCACCAAGAAGCACTCGGCCAAGGCCTACAGTTCTCCTGTTAGCTCAGGCTGATAAGAGACTGCTTCTGAGGGTCATTTTAATCCAGGAATCACGGATTTGCTGTGGGCCATCTGCAGTTACTAATAGTGCAAATCTGCAAACTGAGATGGCTGTGACGTGAATCCACAGCAATACAGGGCTCAAACTAAAAGAAGTGGGAATTCCAAATGCAGAATGCAGTGAGTAGATGGGTGCAAAATTGGCTTAGACAAATAGATAAGGCTTGGAAAACATTTTCAGAATTAGGTGATATTAAAAGTAGTGTCCCTCAAGGATCAGTGGTTGTAAAAAAAAACATTTAGTAGTCATGCTGGGTCAGTTGCAGTGTGCTATGGGTTCAGGGTGATCTCAAGCTGATCTGGTCTTAGTACGTATTTATAGTAGCATACAGTAACTAACCCAGAGCTCCAGACTTGCAGCAGACCAAAACTAAGACTAAATGCAGTTACAGTATGCTTCTTGGAGTCAAAGAAGATGAACAAAGTTGTGTACTAACTTAGACCAACTGGAGAGCAAGTCTAAATAACAATACAGTGGGTAATGTTACAATATGAATTCTGCACGAATTAGATATGCCATTCAAAAACATATAAACAATATTTCATATTTGGACTGAAGAGTAGCATGATACTGAATCAAATATACTCAAGTCCATGAAAAAAAGATGAGCCATGGCTGGAAATATTTATATAGAATAATATAAAAAATAAAAAAATAAGGATCAACATACATTTAAGCATTAATCTCCAGTACAAAGATGCAAAGTAGGTGTCCTTCATTAAGAAATCACTTAACTGCCAGTTCGGAAAGTGCACATTGAAAAATGTTGCCAGTTTCTTCCATGCTGTGTTTCTTCGGAGTGACTTGAAGGTACCATGTGTTCTCCAGATCTGATATGAGAGCTCTCACAATATGTACTATGTAGATCTTGTGCTCTATTATGAAGTTTCTGCTGTTCTGAGGCATTCTTTATCAATATTGTTCTACCTCCTAATAGGTATTTTATACACTTGGTGATTGTTCAGTTATTCAGAAAAGCTGGGTGCATAATGACTGACAGGTATCAACTCTTCTGTATTATCCATGTAATTGGGAAATGAGGCTCATAGATTCACAGGGTATCACATGCATATGTTTACATTCTATGAACATCACATAAAACTAAAAAGAGCTGGGGAAGGGGGGAGGGTCTTTCTCATAGATTTGGGCCATGAGGCATTCAAACATTAGATGGAGGGACAAAAATATAATGCACTGTACGAGTAATCAGTTAAGTACCACTGAAACAGAAAATGTCTGGATTACTTCTTTTTTTGCAAATGCCAAGGCACCAGGGCATGTACGCAGGACACACGGATGATAGATCTGTCCATAAGTTACAGAAAGACAATTAAACTTCAGATATGATTTAGCTAATATTTAACGTACATTGTCAATACTTTCCATAAAAGGAATTCGCGACATTTTCATATGCAGGATGTGGATAACATTTACAGTAAGCACAGTGACACTCATTTTGATCTAATGTAGTTTAATGATTGCAGTTATTTTTTAATGCGTTTACATGAGGATGTACTTTTACCCTGTGCTCTGTTCCTTTAAATTGAGAGGAATGTGTAGCGGTACATCAATTAATTGAAAGAGAGCAAGATGTTAATTATTTGCTGCTCCACCATTAATGGGCAATCAGACAGCCAGCTGCCCAAACCGAGAAGAAATATGAAGCAAAAACAAGACTAGCTGCGAGTTAGTTAAACTTGGTACTGATCTTGTTCTACTGTTCATTGCAACAGCACTTAAACCCGAGGATGGTCTCCTCTTACTACTGTACTAAGTAGTCTGGTCTTGATCCACAGCTATTATGCTACTATCTCAGGTACTCTGCAACTGACCACCTACGTTTCACACTATGTTTTGCTTGTTTTAAGAGTGACAAATACTTCCTGTTGTCTTGGATTTTTATGTTGGCAAAGGCAGAATGGGAGGATTGTGAGGTGGAAACATAGTTCTCATTTGGTGATGTGTTCTGGTTTATAGGTGAAAAGGAATACTGGTAAGCTGATGTTTCACCCAAAAACCTTCTGACAGTGTATTCTTGAAATTCTTTGCTGTAAGACTCATGTGTCTGTCAAAATATTTATATAATTAATTATAAATTAGATTTTTTGAACAAAAAATACATACACACACAAATTAAGTAGAATCGAAAAGAGAAAAAAGGTCATTTAACACTAATAAAAGAATTTTTGATTAACTAGAAGAAAACCATCAAATTATACAACGTGAATCTTAGACATCAACATTTACTAAAAGAGCACATAAAAGAGAATTCACAAGAACATATTTAATTTTAAATTAGAAATCTTAACCAGAGCAGAAAACTCCACAATAACTCGAACACGGCTACTGATTAAAGAGGTTAGGATGAAAAAGAAAAAGCTCATAAGCATACTGAGACCAAAAACAATAGTGAAACTGGCCATTGAACATTCAGCCACAAATCAAACTAAAAAGAATGTGTGAACAATAGGCCTCACCTGTTCATAATCCAGACATCATCTGTTTAGTATGTAGTCGAGTTATGGACCAATGAGATTGGACTCCCAGGCAACAGAATTAGGGCAAAGTGTCTGAGCCACAGTGAAGGGCACAGTAAACTGAGCAAATAACACAGGGTCCAGGTCAAACCAGAATCTAAAGCAAAGGAGCTGGGTTCAGGACCAAAAATGACTTAAAACTGAGCAGTTATGAATGGGGCCTAAGCAATACCATAGAACTGAATTAGCTAGAAGATACTTTAAATGTGTTCTATGGTCTCAAGATTCATGACACTTTTCCTCCTTTTTAAGTGATGATTACATCTCTTCTTTTAAAGGAGAGAAATACACCACTGACCAGCTTATTTTATTTAGAAACTAGACAGCTGATCTAGACATGTCCAAATCAACTTCTAGATCTGAATAACAAAGTTGGATATGACAATATGTCTATAGTAATGACAAGAAAATGAACAGTGCAGTGAAGCTATTGTTTATGGGCTACTCTCAATATTTGTTGCTTACATGTTATTTTATACATTTCATTTAGCAGTTAATACATTTTTAAGGACATTATGTGCTTTCTGATAATGTACTGTTTTATAATATATTAAAACTGAATGAATAATTGTATTTTGCCCCATATCTAACCTCTAAATAATATAATACACCGCATAACAGGTGTAATAAAATGTATTGCTGAAATAGCTATACATTGCATTGCATTAAAAGTTGCATAGTTAGATCTGGACCACCCTATACTTCTGTAGACATATACAAGTACTAAATTTACTTTTTCTAAAAGTGTTTTTGTGGAGTGAGGGTGCTGCTGCAATATGTTTTCGGCGGAAGTTTTTGCAGAATCTGTCATTATAATTATTCTTTAATGATTTTGGCAGTTTATCTGAAGTTGACCCTCTCTTAATTGAAATTAGGGCAGTGTATTTTTTTCTGCATTTACACAATCCTTCAAGTTTACTATACAAAATAGTGCCCACCAAAGAATCCTGCTCTGTCTTTAAAATGATGCCTGTAAAGAAGGGAGTAAAAAAAGTACTCTGCACTTTTAGCAAGTATATGATGCAGTAAAATCCTCAAAGCTGTCATATTTAAATTCACCACAAAAATAAACTGCTCAAAAAAATTAAAGGAACACCCTCATGAAGTCTGTTTCTGATTGTTTGATCAGAGACATTCACAGCAGTGGCCTGCTGGAGGTCATTTTGTAGGGCTCTGGCAGTGTTCATCCTGTTCCTCCTTGCCCAAAGGAGCAGATACCAGTCCTGCTGATAGGTTAAGGACCTTCTACGGCCGTGTCCAGCTCTCCTAGAGTAGTTGCCTGTCTCCTGGAATCTCCTCCATGCCCTTGAGACTGTGCTGGGAGATACAGCAAACCTTCTGGCAATGTCACGTGATGATGTGCCATCCTGGAGAAGTTGGACTACCTGTGCAACCTCTGTAGGGTCCAGGTATCGCCTCATGCTACCAGTAGTGACACTGGCCGTAGCCAAATGCAAAACTTGTGAAAAAACAGTCAGAAAAGATGAGGAGGGAAAAATGTCAGTGGCCTCCACCTGTTAAACCATTCCTGCTTTGGGGGTCATCTCATTGTTGCCCCTCTAGTGCACCTGTTGTTAATTTCATTAACACAAAAGCAGCTGGTTGTAATAACCAGTGCTTAATGCTTTCAGTAAAAGGTCTTTAGTAGTATGATGTTGTACCATGTTGTACCATGTTAGCCGTTATGGATGCAATGAGAAGTCAAACACAATGAAACATTTTATTGGTATCCTTCAATAAGGGCGCGCACAAAAAGGCGAGCTTCAAAAGGGCGACCTCAATTGAGCGCAGCGAATAACGGCGTTCGTAGATAATTTAAATAATAATAGATAGATAATAATAGTAGATAATAATAAAATATCTACGTGGCATTGCACGTAATCTACAGCTTCAAGTGTAACACAACAATGAGTAAGAGCAGAAAACAACGAAATATAGAGAGCTTTAGAAATAGTTCGTTAGAAGTTCATGCATTAATTAATTGGATGTTTTAATATTCTTGCTTTCACCTTTTTATACGTTCAATCATTGCCTTTATCTAATAAATTTTCTGTAATAATTTTGTTGCGTTTGCCTTTATTCGCTGCGCCCAATTAAGGTCGCCCTTTTGAAGCTCGCCTTTTTGTGCGTGCCCTTATTGAATAGAACCCACTTTATTGGCTAACTAAAGTGATTGCAATGTGCAAACTTTCAAGGCAGGAGTCTCAGTTGCCTCAAAAGCTTGCACATTGTAATCAGTTCAGTTAGCCAATATAAAGTGTCATTTTCCTTGACTTCTCATTTGCAGTAAAAAGTCTTTGAATAGATGTTTTCATAAACTTAATAGCAAAAGTACCTGGCATTACCCAGGCATAGATAAATGGGAAAAAACAAAATTGAATATGGTTAAACACATCCCATGATCAGGCAAAAAGACAAACTTCTATAGCAGGGGTGGGCAAAGTCAGTCCTGGAGGGCCACAGTGGCTGCAGGTTTTTGTTCCAACCCAATTGCTTAATTAGAAAGCAATTCTTGCCAATAATTTAATTGCATGGCTTGTTAGTGCTTTAACTCTGCTATGTCAGGTGTTTCTCATATCCTAGAATTTTTCCCCTTTCTAAGGATATCATCCAAATGATTTGAAAGCTAAAATGGACGAATAATTCTCAGTCCTTCACTTTTTTCTGTTCAGTTTCCTTCCAAGTATTTAATTAAGCCCAATAGTTCATGATAAATACACACAGGTGTAAATGGTAACAAGCTAAATGGAGAGATGCTAGTCTCTTTTGTCATTTGCATGTTATTGCTAATAAGGAGCAATTGAAAACCAAGAATACAGCTGTATAAGACTAAAAAAAGCAATAAGGTTTCAAAATCTTAACAAGCGAGACAACTAAAGTGAAGCAGAAGTGTTACTTGAGCAATAAGTGCTTCTTATTAAGCAATTGGGATGGAGCAAATACCTGCAGCCCTCCAAGAACAACTTTGCCTACCCCTGTTCTAGACAAAAGTAACAATCCGGCAAAATAAAAACATTGTTATTCAATTAGTTGAGAAGAAAATGTTGTACCTCCTACTTTTAAGGGCTTGCGTTGGCCTGCCCATCAGCCCCAGCACACTTCTGCTGCCTGATTGGAATCATAGTCTGTGTGGCTACTGGTTTTTGAGCTGTCCCACACCCACTATAACCCCTCTCCCTGATATTTCATCTAGCCAATATTTTAAACTGGACCAATGGCAATGCATATCCAAAACTTTGTGAAAATCAGTTCAGCTCGTTTAAAATGATTTGGTGATCAAACTAACAGATTATGATTTTATTTATATAAATAAAATGAAAACAACCTTGTTTTGCTGTTTTTATTTCCATGCTCTTATTATATCTCAGAAATATTATATCGAAGTTTGTTTTCTTGTAAAAAGAATGAAAAAATACTTAGTAGCCTAAAACCTCTCTTTATTGGATTCTAGTTGGTATCATTTGTTCTAATTCAACATATATATAATTGCTTACAT
Organism: Erpetoichthys calabaricus; assembly: GCF_900747795.2. Taxonomy (NCBI): domain Eukaryota; kingdom Metazoa; phylum Chordata; class Cladistia; order Polypteriformes; family Polypteridae; genus Erpetoichthys; species Erpetoichthys calabaricus. The sequence continues at coordinate 109,762,227 of NC_041398.2, forward strand.
TTAAAGTATTTCCCTTGTTTTCAGTTACTGCATTATTACATTAAGCTGACCATCTTGATTCTTGTTACTATACTCACTTTTGCCATTGTATATGATTTGAAGTTTTTCAGCATGGTTGTTCCTTGCCTAGATTATTTTTATTAAAGTTAATCACTTGGTTTCATCCTACACATTACAGTATGTAGTTGGTTATATAAAATATTTGTTATATTTGGTTAATCAAGCACTGGGCTGTATGCTTGCAATGATCTCACATTTTAGAAGCAGAAAGTGGTCTGTCACTACTGTGTGTTAGCTTCTTTGACATTCAAATATCATATCATATTCCTTCACTTTTGCAAAAGGAACTCTAAAATACACTCTTTTCTACTGACACACTACTACAGAATAAGAAATATTTTCCTTCAAAAACAGAAATATTTTGTAGTTAATAACTGCACTATTGTTCAAAACCAAAAACACAAAATACAGCTTGGCTTTCATTTAATTTTAAATATGTTCTAAACACTTCACAGTTAGCATATTGTGGGCTGTGTTTTTTTTATATAATTCATATTCAAGATTATTATTATGTCAGTCATGTAAAGAAAAAACTAATTTGAGATTATATGAAAAATACAATAAACGATTTCACAAAAAACACACAAGTGACAGGAATACAGACATTGCAGTCATGTTTTTAACCATTCAAATTAAGAAAACCTTTCCATAAAAGACACCATTAGGAGCATCAAAAATAAACAATTTAAAAAATATACAACCTGAGTGGGTTCATGTAGTCTTCATTCACTCTCAGATGGCATTTTTCAGATGGCTTCTTTAATTTAGTTACAGATTATATATAAATATAATTACTTGAAAAATGAAAAGAAAGATTTCTTATTGGAGACAGAGCTCCTTTTCCAAGTATTCAGCAAGGTCCATTTAAATGTCCATATTGAGCGGAGATGCTTTTTGTAAATGTTCATTTTTGCAACTGAGCTGAGCTCTTTACAAATGTATAAAAACAGCAACTGGAAGCTCCAAATGGCAATCAAACTAAATTGCCAGAGAAAACTCTTATTGAAAAAGGTCTAATAAAAGGCAGCCACTCACTCAGCCTCCCTTCACGCCCAAATTAAGTGCATACACCTTGGTTTCTTTAAGCTAGAAGGGAGGACAGTTTCATAAAACAGTGGAAATGGTACCAATTCATTATCACCAATGCAATCCATGTGAATCAAAATCTGCACTTTCTAACTTAGTAAAATAATCTGAATCTTGCTTTGTCTTTTAGCATTCCCAGAATACATTTAATTTCTGTTCAGTATGACAAGATATGCAAGCTAAGGCTTCTCACCTAAAATCTGTCAGCTGAAAACATTAAAGTATCATCCATACATATTACAAGATGATGGTTCCTAAGCAGAAATGCTCCAGTGAAAATTACACTGCTTGTTGCATACAGTTATCTAAGATACTGTTAATGTTTTTTATAACATTTGGGGCAAAACAAAGCCTATGCTGAATCTAATATAAATTTAAAGAGAAAGTTCAGTTAAAGACTTTAGGAAACAGTCATTTTACAAGACATTTAATAAGATGTTCAAACAGTTAGCTTGTAGACTAAAATTAAGTATGAGCTAGAGCTGTCAGCTTGGCTCAGAAAGTGTGTGTTAGGCATTTCTTTTTAACAAATCTTTGAAACTCTAACGTTGAAAAATGGGCTTCTTCTTCAAAAAATAATTATAAAGTCATCATATTACATTTAGCCTGTCTTATCATTGGTAGAGTAATCAGCTTTTGGGGAAATAATTGTAATAATGTATTTAGCAAAGAGCTGAAAATACATTTAGATTTTAACAGAAAATTACAGTCTTTAGTCAAAAGAGAAAGATGGCTGAAAACATCAGTTTTGTTTACAGGAGTTTCAGTGAAAATTGGGTCTACTCCCACAAATTTATTAGAAAAACATTTACAAATATTTATTTTTAAATAGTTATGAGATTAAATGCAATTCAATGCAATATAATATAAAGACTACTGAATGAGTGACTCACTCACTCACCCATTGAGTAGTCAGAGATATATAAATGTAAAGAATTATTATTATTAACAAAAGCACTATTTCCTGTTTAGTTAAAAAGCTGAAATGTAAAAAAATTATATTAGCCAAGCTGTTTTTTTATTTGTTGATGAACCTTTTATTTGTTAATATTTATTAATATTATGCTAATGCACATACTCTGCTCTGCACTTAGAAGTAGCTTTATGCATCACATAATGAAGGATGCAGTAGAAGTGATTGACAGCAGTAGTAACCAATAGGGTGGCTAGATGACTGATGAACAGGTGATGTTCTGAACTTGAAAAAAGTGCCGTGATAACGCTTTACTTGTACACTAAGGTGTAAAATGGAAAGAGAAAGTTTGGCAAAGTTCAAAGAAGATGCAACGGTCAATGGTTAGCAAGTACAACAGTTCCTACAACAGTGATGTAACCCGGATTTTGGTGTAAGTCGAAACACACCTTAGCCTAAATCACTTACCTATCTTAAACACATTTGCAAAATCATAATCTAGAACATAAAAACATAACTAAGCCACAGAAAAAGGAAAATGATATAAATATACTGTACTGTACACTGTACTGTAGTAACAGAAAAAATGACAAAGAATTGAGTGTAAAAAAAAAATTCCTTACCTTTGTTCCTTCTGATCTCTTTACAATGTCTAATTTCACTTCCATTGTGATGGCTTTCCTCTTCTTCGAAGCGCTACCATCTGAAGACTCTGACTTTCGTTTAGGAGCCATGATAAGGGCCAAAAAGACACCAAACAAAGCAACACAAACGGAACACTTACTCCGCACACAACCAAACTAGTTCACCAAATCCCTCACTCAAATGCAGCGTTACTGCGTATTCAAACTATTTCACCCACGTAGTCTGTAAGTACGACGCTAACGGCGTAAGCCGAAACACTCACGTCTCAATTTTTATGGGAGTGAGCATTGTAAACTCAAAATGTCGTATGTCGAGACGTTGTAGACCGAGGACCCCCTGTACACTATAAAGTCCCAGTGAAGGTGCCAAATCACTGAGGCTGTGAGTGTTGGTGTTGTTTCACTAGAAGCAAAAAGAGAGGGAGAGTGAAGTAGTGGTGGAAGTGGTGTCCTTGTAGCCAAAACAAGGGGGAAAGATGAAGTAAGTTTAAGCTTAACAGATCCCCCATAAGATTTCCTATTGTAATATTCATTTGCATTTACAGACACACAAAAAAACACTAGCTCAAACATGCAACTGTTTAAAAACACAAAAATAAATACTTGAGTAGGTGACGTAAACAAGTCAAATTCATAAACATTGAATAATGATAATAATGCATACTCAAATTTCACACCTGTTTCAATTCAAAAGAATACAATTTCCTGCAAAATTAGGTTTTGCAATGCCCATCAACAAAAGCCAAGTCACTAAGACAAGCAGGAATTTTTTTGTACAAGGGTATAACATGTTCAAGAGTAAGCAGCGGCCTAATAATAGTGATCTAATAATATTCCTATTACTTATTATTTGACTGCCGCCTTTATCCAAAGTGACCTACAACATTTGAAACAAAATTGGTTATGTTTCTTTTGTTTTTCCAACTGCAGCACAGGCAGGTGAAGTGTCTTACTCAATGTGACACAGTGTTAGCAGCAGGATAAGTGAACGCAATCTTTGTTTTTGATACCTAAAGGTTTACAGTTCTTTGTTTACATACATAAGAAACGAAAAGCTTAGCATTTCACTGAACCCATAACCTCAAGGTTTGAAATCCTAGATTCAAAGCCCTAACCACTACAATATGCCTGCCAATAATATTTACCTTTGGTTAAAAAACAAAAATATTTTATACAGAAAAGTACTTAGTTACGTAGTACTTCTGATACAACTGGTGACACTCTAATAGAGGCCCATTGTCTCATGAAATTTCCTGGATGAAACAGGAAAACATAGCTAGTAATGTATGAGAGAGATTCATCACGGTTTTTTGTCTGGTTCTCTTATGTTGAATCAGCAAGAACTGTAGATGATCAAATTAAAGGAGATTATCTTTATCTTCCAATGTCTCATTTTTAACTTCCTTAACACACTACAGTCACACCATTTTGAGTACACACTTTTGATTGCCATACCCTATCTGTGAATTCCGAATTCTGATACTTCTAACACCATTGTTCAACTCAGCTCTTAGTTGAGTTTACTTCAACAGTTTTGATATTCTGCCAATTTTATCTTAACCACAATTGATTATTAATTTTTATTAACAGTTTTCATTCCAGATACTACTAGATGGATGTATGGCATACTATTCACAGCACTCATTCTTATTCACTTTCCCTTGAACTATATCATTATACTGTATAAGCCATTGGAACCTGACCATGTGTTTTAAAAAGCAATGTCTGAATACTTAAGACCTTTATATGTTTACGTAATAAACACCAATTTAGCAAACTTTAGCAAAACATGAAGTGTCAGAATGAACAAGAAAGTACAATTTCATAGAAGTTCCTATTAATGCAGTACCACTAATGTCAGTAATTAGTTTTACAGTGTATATTTGTATATGAAAAATATGGCTTTACAATATCTTTGCAGAAACAACAGTCAGTCAGCAATCTTATGTTTCACTAGAAATCAATGACTACATGATTTAGCTTTTCAGATGAGCATATTTTGTATCTTTTGTAGTTGCAGATAGCCATAGCACAGTAAATCTGATATTGAATCATTTCAGAATAGACTCCTCTCTTTTCCTAGTTTCAATATGTACACTATATAGACAAATGCATTGTTACACACCCCTTAAGTATTGAATTCAGACCCATTGCCACAGGTGTATAAAATCAAGCACCTAGCCATGCAGTCTCCATTTATAAACATTTGTGAAACAAAATGGGTCTTCTGAAGAGCGCAGTGACTTCAAGTAGTGGTACCGTGATATGATGCCATCTTTGCAATAAAAGTTGGTTAAATTTCATCCCTGTTGGATATTCCGTGGTCAACTGTAATTGGTATTATTGTAAAGTGGAAGCATTTAGTAACAACAGCAACTCAGCCATGAAGCAGAAGTCCACATAAAGTCACAGAGCTGGATCACAACTGTTAAGGTGTATGGTGTGTAAAAGTCACTAATGCTCTACTGATTCTATAGCTGAAGAGTTCCAAACTTCTACAGGCATTATTGTAAGCACAAAGACTGTGTGGCGGGAGCATCATGGAATTCATTTCCATGGCTGCACCGCTGCATGCAAGCCTCACATCACCAAGACCAATGCCAAGCGTTGGATGGAGTGGTGGAAACGTGTTCTGTGGAGTGACAAATCACAATTCTCTGTTTGGCAGTCAGATGGGTGAGTCTAGGTTTGGCAGATGCTGGGAAAATGTTACCTGCCTTACTGCATTGTGCTAACTGTGCAGTTTGATGGAGGAGGGATAATGGTGTGGGGCTGTTTTTCAGGGTTTGGGCCCCTTACTTCCAGTGAAAGGCATTCTTAATGCTTCAGCATACCAAGAAATTTTGAACAATGCTATGCTTCCAACTTTGCGGAAACATTTTGGGGAAGGCCTTTTTCTGTTCCAGCATGACTGTGCCCCATTACACAAAACACGGTCCATAAAGACATGGTTGGATGAGTTTGATGTGGAAGAACCTGACTGGCCTGCAATGAGGTCAACCCCATTGAAAACACCTTTGGGATGAACTGGAACAGAGATTGTGACCAAGGTCTTCTCATCTAACATCAGTACCTAACCTCACAAATGCTGTACAGAATGACACAGATTACCACAGAAACACTCCAAATCTTGTGGAAAGTCTTCCAAGAAGAGTGGAAGCTGTTATAGCTGCATCTGGGGCAACTCCATATTAAAGTGTATGTGTTTGAATATAATGTCATTAAAGTTCCCGTTGGTGTAATAGTCAGGCGTCCCAATACTTTGTCCATATAGTGTATCTTAATAGAATACATGGGAACAAAATGTATTTTTTGCAGTGTTTTGTAATTACTGTTTATCAAAGAACTCTTATTTGCAAAAATATTAGAATGTATAAATGACAGATGTATTTTTCCCATTTATAATATTTGCAAAAAATACATTATACGGAATTAAGAGGAAGACCAACTGATATAAATATTATACAAAAAGCTGAGATTCAGGAGTTCCTACAATCATATATTTTGTTGTTCTAAGGAGAATAAAATACAGTTTATGCAAAACTAAAACCCCATAATTACAACTACTTACCCAGCACCCAGCTACCAAATAGGTGAAGACTGTGGGCATAGAGCAACATGATATGTTTTATGTTTTACATCTGCTACACTTTTAAGCTGTCTATTATAGTTTTGCTATAATGTGTTTCTATAATATTACATTTTTCAAACATGCTTTATATAATTCTGAGTTCTGATGCACATAAGCCAAACCCAACCATATTGAGCATAATGCAGGAACCAACTGAGTGCCAGTTCTTTACTGAAAAATAACCATAGTATCCAGAGAAAATGCAGACCTATGAAAACTCCAGACAGACAAAAATGAGATATGATATAACCCATCCAGAAAGCTAGATTGGTGAGGTAGCAGCTCTAACACTAACTGACAGTGCTAAATTTATTTCACTTCTTGCATTGATTTTTGTGCTGTACGTTTCTCTTAGATACAGATTATACATTGTTGTTTTATTTATAACACACATTTTTCATTTAATTCTCACATACATAATATAAATTAAGCCTAATATGCTAACCATTTAAAAGAGAATGCATTTAATCCTTTCCTGTAGAAGGTCTCTAATATTGTAACTGTAGTGTCAAATTTCTTTAGGTTTGGAAGTATTCAGGCCCACAAGGCTTAGCATGAAGCTGGGCCACATTTAAATTAAAAGACGAGGCTTCATTTCTACATTATGTTGGTTTATTTATATTCCTTTAGTTTTAGTCTTTTTCTATCAAGTAGGATGAAAAGTACTGAAATATGGTTTTAATGATGCAAAATACAATCTAATTGTATGAAATGTATTCATAATTTAGATTATATTTTTGTTGGCTATGTTATATAATATAGCAAATGTATTAATCTTTCATAAACCACCTATTTATTCAATGTGTAGCCCTTTTTAAGGTATATCTGAAATTTAAAATAATGACTTAGAAAGATAAAATGTTAAAGTCCATCAAGCAGAATATCAGGTAGAAAAGAAGTATAAGGACAAGTGATGTTAATAGTAAAACATTAAGGGTAAAAAGATCCGAGGAAATCCTGTGAAGGCAGTTGGTTTAGCAAAACTACTGTTTAATGAAGTAATTGTACGTACATCCAATTGCACAGTGAACACACTAAAACAAAGAAGTTTGGTGAATAATTATTTGTTTCACTTATTTAAAAGATAAATTATATAATGTACTGTCCACACATTTTTAAAATTGGAAGGAGGCAGCAGTACCATTATCCAGCACATTAACTGATACAGATTTAAGGACCATGATCATAACATTCACTCCAGAAAGTGCACAAAGGTTAGTGTCTAAAATAGAATAAACAGGCTATAGTCAAACATTGGTCAAAATATGAGATGCTAGTAAAAGTATTCTTTAGGACTTTCCCAGAATCTTCAGCTTAAGGCAATAACCTGCTTCAGTTGCTGCTCCTAACTTAATCCTACACTCTTAAAAATAAAGGTGCCTGAGCAGTTTCTCAGAGCGAAAAAGGCAAAAGGCTCATCCTCATGAGGGTTCAAGAAAGAACCTTTACTTATTTTGATCCATAACAAGCTCCTTAGTAAATAACCACAAATATATGATAACGGTTTTGTGAAATATCAGTGGATCATGATTTTAAAAGGACTCTTGCTGCATACAATAACACAGGCTCAGTTCAGGTTTTCTTAATCTATTAGTGTCCTGCATGGTAGCCTTTCATACTGTAAAGATTTCAGGTTTTTTTCTACATTTTGTAAAGTTTTTCAAAGCAGAAAGAATCAACTTCATGCACAAAAGCTCCCAGAATGAAATGGTGCTTTGTCAGGCAAAGGTTCAACAAGCAACCACACAACCCAGTAAAGAACCGTAAAGTCACCATTAAATGACCATTATTTTTAAGAGTGTAGATGGACAGAGACAGAGAAAGTTAAAATGAATGAATGAGAAATAGAAAGTGTAGAAAGAGAAAGAAAATTAGGGAGAAGGGTTGAATGGTGGAAGGGGTGGATCCATAGTGGGCTGTGCCCAATGTCAAAAAACCTTGATGCCAACAGAGGGCAACAAATGGCCCAAGGATGGTAGAGCAAGGGCTAGGATGCCCCTTTAATGCTCTTATAGCACTACATTTTAGGACATTCTCAGACATTCATTTTTATTAAAAGCATGGACGCCAAATTATGTGCTGAAATTTACATTTAATTGATGGGTATATCCCAGTCTTCACCAGATGGTGAAGATATTTTCACATTTTTTGAGAACTATATCTCCTACTGTGACACCACAAACATTTTGGCATACCCATGTGAAGCTTAGAAAAATCAAAATCAGTTATTTGATTCATATATTTGCTTAATAAAACAGGTACACTTAAAAGATACAACAGAAATGTAGGTTAATTATGTAATTTTCTAGGGTCAACTAATTGAAGAGGGCATAAACACATTGTTCTGCTACAATTGTTAGTGAAAGAAGTGCTGTTCAAAGTGCAAAATAAATGCAAATCTTGTTCTTTTGTAGCATTACACCAACAAATTTTTAAGTATTTGATTTGTTTTTCAAATACATTTCATATTTTTAAAAGTGCTGTTTATGAATAATTTCAACCTTATATAACAGATGAAAATACTCCAGTGGAAATTTGAAATAATATTCTAATGGTTAAACATTTGAAAAAGTAAAGTGCATATTTTAAACATGTGTTCCCTTCTCTGTAAATTGCTCAACACAATAAACGTGAAACAGCAGGAAAGAAATAATGGAGAATAAATCTCCATTCCCACACATCCATATGATATGTCATATTTGCATTATTTGCAAAAACAGTGCATGAGATTCCAAGTAAATCAGAGGCACATATAGTAACAGTTCAAATGATCTTGTTCTTTTGTATTAATAAGGAACGTGCCTCTTATTGGAACAAGAGAACTTGTTGCATTCTTTAAAATCACCTAAGGCATGAATTATCTCAGAAGGATCATGATGAACAAAAGATATACATCTCAGGACTATGCTTGACTTCATCTGTACCTTTTGTTCTCATTTTATTTTTATTTTTTTAATTTTTTACTCCACATATTTCCAAATTTTTTACTTCTTTTTAGGGGTTTTGGGAATAAGTACTATCCTTTCTTGTTATTGATTTTCTTATCTGGGGTCATTTCTAGTTTGATAACAATATTTTGTGTGTTGGCACACCATTAGTTTGTTTTCCTTATGGGTGCTACCATTTCAAACTAATTTGCTTAAAGTTGCTATGTACATTGCTACCATGTTACAACAGAAGATTGTGACCTGTAATATTACTAGCATGATAGTATAAAGGTCGCTGGTTGGCATCTCTTGTTGTCCATGTTTCTGGATTTATGGTAGAATGCTAGTGCTAGTGGTTCTGAGAGATTTCTTTAGATTATTTGGCAACTCATTTTTAAATGTTAATTTGACTTTTTTATTTACAATTTTTTCTTTTAACTTCTTTTAACTTTCTTTTAACATTTGTTCTTGTTCAATATTAATTAATCAATTAATTAATTAATTAATTAATTGATTGATTGATTGATTGATTGATTGAATCTTTTAGTTTTTTTTAATTCGTTTTTTACTTCATAACCATTTGCCCAAAACCTTTGCTACTTTTTTAACTATTTAGTATTGTTCTAACCATTGTCTTCTGTCTGTTAAGGTATGTATATTGATTGTTAGACTTTTCCTTCTGTTTACTATTACATTATGGAGTTTTTGGTTTGGGGTTTCTCCCCTTTTTGGAACTCCCTATTGGATATTTAGAAAATTATCGTTAAAGTACATTTCTCTCCTCATGTGCAGTTTTAGTGAAATTCAAGTAATGTCTTTTGGCTTTTTTTTAATTCTGCAAAGTTTAAGCTTGCTGTTAAATGGGAAAATTGTGTGGTTTGTTAAATGGCCTCAAATCAATTGCTTAATTCCGTTTGACTTATTATTCTCTTTTGGCAAGTTCTCTAAAATCATAATCCTGAAGAGGTCCATCATAATTTTACAAGCATGGCTTCCCTATTACACAATATGCGTTTGAATGATTTTGTTCAGGACAGTGTTATATATGTCTTTATTATCTTTTTTGCACACTTAACAGCATGTAAAAATATTTTACAAAACAGTGATTCTTTATTGCATGTAAGTTTTAATTCAGTTCATTTATATCACTTTTATATATTTTACATTTAAGAGTGTGTTTATGTGTGTATGAATGCATGTTGGCAGACAAGTGCATTGAAAACTGGACATGTGTGCACAACCAAACAAAAAAAACAGTACATGGTAACAGTTGTTTCAGTCTAATTCCATGAATCCAAGCACAGTTACTGTTTGTTTACAGTGTGGATGGTTATTGGTGAGTCTACAACTGGTTTGAGAAAAACGTGCAACCATGTGTGGCTTTGCTGCCCGTCTAGCGTTTACCCTGCCTTCGGCCTGGTACTGCCAGGGCAGTAGAACCACTTTGCTATCACACTGCAATTAAATTAAGCAAACGCTGATAATGGACAGGTATGTTTAAGACATGACTTTCAGATGACATATCAAGTTTCATATTATGATAATGTTACAGTAATGTGACAAACAATTTACCGTTTAGAAAATTATAAAAGGGAAAATGAAGAGCTACAAATCGGCATTGACTCTGGTTTAGAATTTAATAATGTTCATTATCTCCTAGAATATAAATTAACCAATAAAGAGTTTAATCTAAAAAAAACTCACCTGAGGCATTTTTTATATTTATCAAAATGTATCAGTTAAAAGACAATTTGTAGATGATAGAAAGACTAAATTCAGAAAGGCAAAAATGTCAACAGAAAGAAGCCTCGTCAGTGAAGAATCAGACATGTCTACTTGTGACAAGAGATTTGAAGAAAAATGTGCCCAGGCATTATTGTTTAAAGGGGGATGGAGCCAAGCTTGGCAGCACAGCTCACAAGGCAGAAACCAACAATGGATCAGACTATCACAGGATGCCAATTTAGAACCTGCACCTGTCTGGGGAATTATGGGGCACTATGAAACACCATTCTGCATAAAAGAATTAAAAGCAGAAGACTGCAATCTATCAGGCTGAGTCAAGGAATGTTACAATAAGAGTAAAACAAATATGGGCATATCTTCATTATGGGAGTCCTGTATGTTTTAATTGGTATATAGCTCATTGGATTCTGAATGCTACTGCACTAAGTGGACAACATGAAAACATCAATATGGAAAATTAATTAACAGTAAAAATGATGACCTTAGAAACTGAGGATATCTGAACTGTCATGGTATCAATCAAGGAATATATAAACCAACTCTTTCCTTTTGAAGGAAGGATCACTCAGTTTGGTGTAAACGTCTGCTAGATGCTGTTGAGAGTCAGATGGCCTCCCCAGTGTTTCTCTTGTTCGTTGAAACAGTTGGGAAATTGAACTTTTCATATATCTGTGTGTTTGTAGCTGCAACACAATAGTCTTCTGCAAAATGTTGTTTCCTTCAAGTAACTAACACATGAAATAACAAAGCATAGTTATTAGCGATGTGACTGCATATTTTGCAAATACAGTGCCTAAAAATTATATTAGTTGTACCTTTCAATACTCTATGGAAATACTATAAAACACGGTAACGTGTTTCATATAACATGTTAACAAAATGCTCAATGGAAAATTCACAAAATAACCTCATAATGTAACCATCTCAATAAGAATGCCAACAGAAAGTCTTTCTCTCCATTTATGTCCTGTCTCCATGACTTACTTACTGCCCAGTTTTGTTGGCCCTCTAGCTGTAGACACTGTACTCCCCTTGTCATCAATGGATGCTGGGTATAGGGTAAGGCTATTGCAGAAATGGAGGACAGAGGCCTGGGGAGCAATTCTCCTTTGTTCATGAATTCCAATATTATAGGGTAGCATTTAGCTCCATTTTTAATATAAACAACTGTCAGTTTGGTTGATCAGTTCATTCATTTCTTAAAGAAGCATGGTTTAGTTTTTAGCTTAATCGGGTGTCATATTGGAGGGTGCATGGGAGTTTGCCCAACCAGTCTACATGTGTTTTGTGGACTTGGAAAAGGCATTCGACCGTGTCCCTCGGGGAATCCTGTGGGGGGTACTCCGAGAGTATGGGGTACCGGCCCCCCTGATAAGGGCTGTTCAGTCCCTGTATGATCGGTGCCAGAGCTTGGTCCGCATTGCCGGCAGTAAGTCGAACCCGTTTCCAGTGAGAGTTGGACTCCGCCAGGGCTGCCCTTTGTCACCGATTCTGTTCATAACTTTTATGGACAGAATTTCTAGGCGCAGCCAGGGCGTTGAGGGGGTCCGGTTTGGTGGGCTCAGGATTGGGTCACTGCTTTTTGCAGATGATGTTGTCCTGTTTGCTTCATCAGGCCGTGATCTTCAGCTCTCTCTGGATCGGTTCGCAGCCGAGTGTGAAACGGCTGGGATGAGAATCAGCACCTCCAAATCCGAGACCATGGTCCTCAGCCGGAAAAGGGTGGAGTGCCCTCTCAGGGTTGGTAGCGAGATCCTGTCCCAAGTGGAGGAGTTCAAGTATCTCGGGGTCTTGTTCACGAGTGAGGGAAGAATGGAGCGTGAGATCGACAGGCGGATCGGTGCGGCATCCGCAGTAATGCGGGCGCTGCATCAGTCTGTCGTGGTGAAAAAGGAGCTGAGCCGCAAGGCGAAGCTCTCAATTTACCAGTCGATCTATGTTCCTACCCTCACCTATGGTCATGAGCTATGGGTAGTGACCGAAAGAACGAGATCGCGAATACAAGCGGCTGACATGAGTTTCCTCCGCAGGGTGTCTGGGCTTTCCCTTAAAGATAGGGTGAGAAGCTCAGTCATCCGGGAGGGGCTCAGAGTAGAGCCGCTGCTCCTCCGCATCGAGAGGAGTCAGATGAGGTGGCTCGGGCATCTGATCAGGATGCCTCCTGGACGCCTCCCTGGTGAGGTGTTCCGGGCACGTCTAACCGGGAGGAGGCCCCGGGGAAGACCCAGGACACGCTGGAGGGACTATGTCTCTCGACTGGCCTGGGAACTCCTTGGGATTCTCTCGGAAGAGCTAGAAGAAGTGGCCGGGGAGAGGGAAGTCTGGGCATCTCTGCTCAAGCTGCTGCCCCCGCGACCCGACCTCGGATAAGCGGGAGACAATGGATGGATGGATGGATGGGTGTCATATTTACCTCCAAATTACATGGACTATAAATTAAAACAGACAAACTAATCTCAGTTAAAAAAACAATAATATAAATCCATCTGAACACAAATACCAGAAAAAAAGCATTGTACAGTCATACGATGACATTGAATTAATCGTTTGATAGTATGCCATTTCATCATATACACAAAACAGACCATTTAACATGTACTGTCTTTAATTTTATGTCAATGTAAATACAATTTCCTTACCACAATATTAGCATTATCATTATTAATCTGCCTAGGTAAGGAATCAAACATGTACACTAGGTCTATAAATAATCCCTACATATTATATTAAGCTATTTATCACTCAGTAAAATGTTGCAATATTTCAAAGGTGATATCCCATTAAAAATCAAATTAAAAAAACAATTTTTCTTCCAATAATAATTCAGACAAAGACCATAAATTCAGATTAGTAACTGACAATGAAAGAATCTGAACAGAATGGTGGAACTCCATCAAAAGGAACAGATTTATTCCAATTTTTAAAAAACCTATCTTTAATTACTCGTTTTTGAGAAGACGGAAATTAAAATGATTTCATTGTCATTTCATACAATTTACATCTCTTGAAGCACCGAGTTCAGCATGATACCATGATGCTTTGAAAATATTATCTACAGTTTGTCTGTTTGCATAGATGACATCCAATTTAAAGTAAATTAAAAATATTTTGGACTTTTAAGCAGGAAATTCACATCAGTTTTTCACTATATAAACTGCATAAAGTTAAGGTACATTAGGATATGTTAAATACTCAATAAAAATGGAAGTGTTTATAAAAAAGAAATCAATTTGGGATTATTTGGAGTTCGAATCAAAGTCGTTTCATGGTAAAGTTGAATCTTAATGCTAATGTATGGAGTACCAATATTTACAAATTTACACAGTGAAAGAAAAGAAATGCCAAGTAAAGTCCTTAAAGTTAAGTAAAACAAACAAATACTAGATTAAATAGTTATGCAATAATCCAAAGCTAAGTACACAGTAAATAAAACCATAATTTTATCTGCCCATAGTTTAACAACTAATTAATGAATAGAATTTTTTAGGTTGCATTGTTTTCTTGTGCATTTAAACAAATCTGTGTCTTTATGCATATTCATATGTTTATAAATGAGTTAAGTTTGTAGTTGTATTTACCTGTAAACTTGTTACAGCACTCAGAGCCTTTAATTAGTGAAGTCCACTGTTGGAAAATAAATAATAAACCATGATCGTTATACATATAGTGGGTAAATCTGCTTATTACTAAGCTTTTATTCAAACAAGTATAAGTTTTATTTAAAGTCCTTTTGATTGTCAAGTGATATGCTATCAGATGCAACATTTTATAATTTATTATTGGAATATTTTATAAGAATCTTCACCAGATTACCTTTAGATTATATGTATAGAATATAGAATTAACTCAAACATGACCAACCTTCCGGTCATGTGAGATCCAGACAGGAAGGAGTGGGTCAAGGAGGGCTGATGACAGCAGTGGAATGGCTGTCAATCTTCTGTTCTGCCAGAAGAAAGAAGGCATTAGTACACAGCACCAACCCCTCGCTTAAGGGCCCTTAAGCCACATCCCAAGTGCATGTGTGTGACAATATATGTATATTCAGTATGTATATACTGAATGTGTAAACTCAGGAAATTTCCTAAGACAATGGACCTGTTTTTTTTAATCTGTGGCTAAAATCATTAGCTCACTGGAACTTCTTACTCATAAATAAGTTACATAAAGTTGTCCACGAGTAAAATTCTTGCTGTAGATCAATTCCTGCTTTTACTATTGACTGCCCTTGGCTTCTATTGATGATCAGTGTGAAACACAATTTATTTGTATTCTTTTGAATTCAAACAGGTAACAAGTTGAATAATGGGAATTTTGAGTATTTATATTTACCTGCCTTGAATCCTATGATTCATGGGATAGGTTTCAGCTTCCCTGCGTCCCTGCTCAGGATTAAGCAGGTTTAGAAAATGGATGTACTGTAAATGCACTATTATTATAAATATAATTATTATATGTTAATGATTTTAATCATTGTTCACTTAAGCTTTACTGTTCATGTTCTACATCAGTTGTATATTCAAGCTTCAAAATTTCTGTGTTATGAGAAGAATAATATGTGTCATGAGATTTTCAGTACAACAGCAGACCACAATGTCAGTCAGATTAATGCTCACATCTAGATGCTGGTCAGTACATAGTTTACAGCATTTAACGCACAAATTCACATCCTTCTCGCTTTTTAACTCACTAGATTTTTTAGACTCACTAGATGTTTGTGTCATATCACATAAGGTAGCTGTTAGATTGGATTTTATTATTGTATTAACAGTTGTTCTACCAGTCTGTAATATGTATTATAGTGCAATTTTAAAAGTAATACATTAAAAATATGAAATCATACCACCAATTTATCAGACTATTTCAGAAAATAATAAAATCTGTATTCTTATTTTTTTAACATTACAAGATGACATTTTTAGTTTGAATGTTATTTACGGTACTAGGTTCAAATACATTTTGTTATAGCTTTTCCTTATATTTTTCTTGGGGCATGGCTATGTTGTGGAGTGAGTGTGGTGCCTCCTTTGTAAAGTTTTGTTTTGCCCAGTGTGAGTAACTGTTACTATATGACATAGACTTACCCAAATTATTCATTCTTTAATTTATATGGAAACCTTTGCAAACTACATCATCACAAGGCACTTCACAAAGCAAACTGTAATGCTAAACAATCAAAATCAAATGTAGTATCATTCAATATATGATGCCTTATAAGGAAAGAAAAATATTTTAGGTATATATGAACTAATAGTGCACAATTTTAATTGATTTATAGTATGAGACTACAATACAGTAGCACCAGACTAAATACAGAGAATATTAAACATTCAAATTGGGATGGTCATATTAGCTTTAGGGTGGCACGGTGGTGCAGTGGGTAGCACTGCTGCCTCGCAGTTAGGAGACACAGGTTCGCTCACCGCGTGGAGTTTACATGTTCTCCCCGTGTCTGGGTGGGTTTCCTCCGGGTACTCCGATTTCCTCCTACAGTCCAAACACATGCAGGTTAGGTGCATTGGCGGTTCTAAATTGTCCCTAGTGTGTGCTTGCTGTGTGTGTGTGTGTGTGTGTGTGCGTGCGCCCTATGGTGGGCTGGTGCCCTGCCTGGGGTTTGTTTCCTGCCTTACGCCCTGTGTTGGCTGGGATTGGCTCCAGCAGACCTCCGTGACCCTGTATATAATATATAGTGGGATGGATAATGGATGGATGGATAGATGTTTGTATATAGTGTACAGTATATGAGACAAAATATCAACATATGTTGTATGTGTTGTCGCAGTCTGAGGAAGAAAACACTGGCAAAGGGAATAAAGTTTGCTGCCTATTTATTAACAAAACAGATAGTATTGGTTTCAATACAGTGGTGTTTGTAATGTGAAGGATGGATTAAGATGTAAATCGCACCTTATAGGAAAAAAATACTACTGTGAACTACATGTGCAGTCTGTCTGGACACAAGCATTTCTGTACCCTGGGCAAAAGTGTAAATATTGCACCCTTATGTGGGAGTTTTGGTGGTGATGTTCCAGGTGTTCTAGACTTTTACGGGGTCTGCTGGGTCCCCCTTGGCATTACATATACAGTATGTACTGCATTCAGCATACAGTGTCCATCGCCTCTTTCTTCAAGGCCACGCTAGCACCATTGGTCACAGCTTGTTGTCATGGGGAATCCAGCTCTTCATGTATTTCTCTCTCCTACCCTGGCTACTGGACTGGAGGTATACAGTGCACGTCAAGGGTGTAACCACATGTTACTTCAGCTTTGGTTAACTTTGCTTCTTCCACTTCCGAGGTCATACCACATATCATCCTGTTTCTTATCCCTTGTCAAAACACCTCTACTTATTCACTGCATGATAATGGTGAATGGCACTGTTGTGCTGGTGGTGTTCAACTGGTAGCCTGTCTGCACTGAGCAGTAAAAAGACAGGGTACCTTAAAATTGCCCACTTGCTGTGGCATTATTACTGACAAATAATTGAAAAAAAAAAAACACAGGTCAGCTAAGTTTCCTTTTCTATAACCGTACATCAACAAATTTTAATCAAATCAGTCAAAGTGCTTTCCAGATTTTCTGGGGTGTTTTTTTTATTTATTTCTTTCCCCCATAAGTATTGATATATTGAAATGTCCTTTCTTAGTGACAGTTTGATAGTGTTTTTGTTGATGAATGACTGAGTGAGTGTGAGTCAGTTAACGTTGCATTTTATATTTTATATAATTAACGTGAAACTATATTATATGACTATACCCTGTAGGTAAAAAATTATACATACACAGTAACACCGTTCTCAAACATAAAAATTAATTTTGTCTGTAAGGAGTAATTTATTACAAGTAAGTTTAGTTTCAAATGTTGTGGAGGGTTAAGGTAGACTTCCCCACCATCCTTTGGGGGTAATAACTGTTAAAAGTTTGATCTTGAGTTAAGCCTTAATCTGATCCCACTTGTCTCAGAGAATATGGACCTTCAAAATAAACATAAATAAAATAAATTGTATCTATTACCTGATTGCTTATGTCAGTCAAGTCTGGATGTATTTAGTAAGAGCTAATGTAGGGTAACTGATACTTATGTGACAAATAACTTAAGTCCCCTTACATACAAGTCAAAAAAGAGGTTTTTGTATGACTACAATAAAAAATGTGGATGCAGAATTTGTATATAATTTGTTTGTTGGTCTATGCATTTTTTAAAATAACAATCCTATATGTAGAAATCTTTCTGATTACTAATTCTTATTTATCTACTTTTCACATGTTTTCAGATGTCACTACAGTAGATAAAATCTCAAGGCAAATATAATGGTTAGAGTGTCTTCGTTTTTGTTCAAAGGCGTGTAAGTGAATTCGTTTGAACGTGTAGACACTGACATTCTATCGGGGGGTTGATTTCTGCGCAGCAATATGCTGCAAACAGCACTCTGTGCTTTGCTTTGCTCCTTACAGCACTAAAATGCTATGATGTTTTGCATGGATAAATCACTTGCTATTCTTTTCTAAATAACCATTTGGTACCTCAGGCATTTTAATATGTGAAATGTTTTAGAGCAATTCATGCAATCTAAAACCTTGCAGAAATTGTTGTTTTTCTTTTCTCAAATGTATTTTCTACTTGACATTTTCAGTGATAATTTCAATACTGCAGCAACATAATCAAATACTTATAATGTTTTCTGTGTGTTTATTTTTACCTTTAGGGTGTTAATATGATAGTGTGCACTTTTCAAGCATTTCCTTTTTTAACAAAAGGGAGGGTTTCCTGGACAGATAACATCATAAATATTAACCCTACTCAGCAGGGTGGTATGCTGGCTCCATTTTGTCCCTGCTATAGAAATATCATCATTTTTCAGGATCAAACTTTGTCATATGGCAGTTATTTACAGTATAAAGTAGCTCTGTCAGAGGGTCATTGATTATCAGTGATATCACCTGCCAATTTCAAATTGCACCTGTTTTAAGTGTGGGCAATGGCCCTCAATCTTAGAGTGATGCTAAAGAGAAGCTGTGATGGTAAAAATAAATTGAAAAGTCCACATCATTTATATGTTGCTACTGACTGTTTATAAATACGGATCAGTCCTTGACTTGTCAGCCTAACTGTTAACCTACAATGATGATAATTTAACCAAAAGAGCATTACAACTTATTAAACATATACATTTTATATAAGTCCTTGAAATAAACTGACTAGGCCAATATAATAACAAAGTCTTATGCAATCAAAATATAAGAATCATTTAAAATATTGATTCAGTTTTACTTTGTCCACTTCAGCACATGCAGAGGATAAAATGCCAGTAAAAGAGAATCTGAATATAGAAAACCTTTGTGTGAGCCAGTAGTGAGCATAAGGAGTATCATCAATCAATTCATAGACAGTGAACAACAGAGACTAACACTTTGAATTTTTATAACAAGTTCATTTGGAAGAATCTTAAGCAATGTGTTCAAAGCCTAGCATTACTGTCGTGTTCATGTGTTGATTAATCAGTTTTATTTTGCCATGTCTATGTCTCCAGTTTTGCTCCAGTTAGAAGATTATTATTAGTGGTAGTAGTACTGATATGGTTGTTTTTTGTTTCATCAAAAATGAAAAACTACATGTGCATGTTTCAAGCAAAGAACTCACTTTGTTCTTGTTGTTATTCTGAGTTGTATGGATATTTCCTATAAATCAAAAACTGTCCAATGATGACTCTGTAAATTCAAGCAATTGTTGACAGTGGTTGGCTGCTGAATTTTTTGTACGTTGCTGACAGCCCAATTCTTATCACAAGTCAGCGCTGTTGAGTGTTTCATTTTTATTGACTCTCTTTTACATTGGGCTGTGGGAAGAAGCCAGAGGACCCAGAGAATACCCACATGTATGCAGTGCAATAAGTATACCATATAAAGGCAGTTAAAGAAATGGCCGCCATTAACTGAAGATGACAGCATCTCAAATTTCCACACTATTTGTAATATAAACAATATTGCAATCAATATATGAAAAAACAGATCTTAAAGAAGTTGCCCGTAATCTTGATATCAATAGCTTTGTATTTGTTAACCTAAATATGTTTAAAGCAATAAAGCTGAATTTGCCCTGGTAACTTTAAACATGTAGGACAGGAAAACTAGCTTTTTACCTGCTTGCTTTGTTGAATATCATCACCTTCTTTTCACTGGGCAGAGGAATCACTCTTTATTGAATTAAATAGGTTTATCAATGAATGAATGGATGGAAAAACAACTATATCTTAAGACTATATTAAAGTAGTTGCACTTTAATTTAACATGGGATATTGTCTTTTTGTTGGAGCAGCTGAGTTTAAATTCTCAAGAACACAAGTCCTAGCATCTTTCTTCCTGCCTTCAGTCAAAAAACAAATATCTACACTGGCTACACTGACTGGATGACAAATCTGAGCAGAGCTTTATTTAATACAGCTGAAATCAGAAGAATTGGGTGACATCTGTGTTTACAGCTGATGACTCCAAAGTCCAGTGTAGCGTAAGGAAGCTCCCTTCAGCTGGTACCCCATGCTTGAAACAAGCCACAGGAAAATAATGGCAGATCAGATTCAGAAAAATTACTGCTGTCCTTCAAAAAGAAGTTTTCTCAGGATACAATACTCTTTTCTCTTCATGCAATGGTTTGTGGAAAGCCTGTATTTTCAAATGACAGAATTCTTTAATTCCTGCCCTATGTTTTTCTAGGAGCAAGTTCATCTCTCATTGAACAAACTGTCTTTCATTCCCAAAGAAAAGTTACATTTGTATTATTACTGTAAGTTGTACATGCTTAGGTGGTGTTTAATGGTTCCTTATAACTAAAGCTTTGAAAGTTTCTGTATTTTTCACATAAATAATCAAAACTGGTTTAATGCCTGTTCTCTGACACATTAATTTTAATTCTTTACTTTCTGGAAAATATTTGTATTCAGTATAAAGTAAATTTACCATAGTTTTTTCACTTGTTATATAATGAAGTCACATAATATTCTAATTTCACACTTAATGTGTTGATTTTGCTTATAATCATAAATATTCAGCTGTATGCCTCTTTATAATACTCGAAGAATGGTGACGTGTTCTTTTTTAATGAAATACAAGGTCAGTGCTGGTAGTTCTCTACTGATCTCTTTTGTTAAGCACATTTAAAAATATTTCGTTTTAATCCCATACCTGCTCTTAGTGTGTTACTCTTCACAGAATGTTCACAACAGTGCTTTAATACTCAGTGAGCCTTAGTGCCATTAAGTCTAAGAACGGCTAGAAAAGATTATCACTCATTTTCAGCAGTAATTTCATGAAAATACATTCCACAATTTAGCTATAAACCAGACTGCCTTCAATGCAGTGTGAATGATTACTACAAAAAGTCACAATAATAAACTAAGGTAGAAGGCTGGCACATTGCAACTTCAATAAATGTAGTTCTTAAGTCGGGCATTTTAACAGTGTAGTTTCAAAGGATATAACAAAACCACTATTGCTTTTGCAAAATTATGTTTTCTTTATAGCATCAAATAACATTTACAGATCCACTTAATCCAAATCAGGGTTACAGAGGAACATGCCCATCCAAGAAGAGCTGACTGCAAGACAGGAAACTGCTCTGAACAAGGCACCAGTCTGTTGTTGAGCCCACTCACAAACACACTCCCATCGTCACAATCGCACAGGGCTAATTTGGAATCATTCCAACCAGGGAGAAAATC